>NC_143440.1:31810625-32177500 GCF_987193195.1 Phasianus colchicus | reverse complement strand
AGAAATCTCAGACATATTCATTCTCCGTTAATGCAGATAATCATCTTTCTCTATAAGGTGTAAAGCATGGAATTTCAAGTATGTTTCAATTCTTCTGGTTTCATGTCTTGATCCCTGCAGTGCTTTACTGTTTATAAAAGAGGAGTAAGAGGAGTTCCTAAGGAAGTTTGTAGAGGTATCATATGTAATAACAAATGATCTAGTTAATGCATATCATCCATCAGGTAGGGTCCAGTATTTGCAGGATTTTTTTTACCTTAAAAATAGAATACAAGTTGAGCTTTGTAACAAGGTTTGGTATTTTTTTTTTTTTCCTTTTCTAAGAAGCAGTCAAGTCCTCTGGAGTTTACTAAAATCCATGAATAGCAGTCAGTTTGTTTCTTCAGATGCTCATACAAAATTCTCAGTACGATCACCAACGGATGTAAATATCCAGTATGTACATTCAGGAAGACATCACTTCTAATAACTTTGTAGAATACTTTCTATTCTATTCCTTATTTCTGTAAAAATATTTTGTGATAAATTAGAGTTTCAAAATATAATCAAAGCACAAATGTATGTTCTCTTCATTCACAGATTGGTATCATTACAAGTGGTAGTGCATACACAGGATTTTTTAAAAATTCAAGTACTTTCAGATTTTTTTTTCTTTTTTTTTTTTAAGAAAGAAACTGTCAGTAGAAATTGTAAGGATGTATACTGAATAGAAGAACTGGCCTTTTGTTTAACACAGATGACCTTCAGCCCATTGGTAATAGGAGAAAGCTTCGCAATCATGAATGTACTCTATTTTGGCAACATCCTGGCAATGGCTTCATAGCAAAAGCCCAAGGCAGGCTGATGATTGCAGGACTTTAAGCCAGCTGAGGAAGCAAACCCTTCTACCCGATCCCAGTTAAATTCCTCCTTCCTTAAGCCTGTCTTTATAGCTCTCAGATGACATGTTTCATTAGATTAGTAGTATCCGAAGAACGGTTGCCCCATGCAAACAAATAATGATAACAAATAATGATAAATAAGTGGATCAGCCTTCAGTAGTTGGAAGCACTTTGCAGGCTCTCACAGAAGCACAGCTGCCATCTTGTCAGCATGGCTTGACCTTTCTAATGTGTTACACCTCTGGACATGTGCACTGTGAACTAGGCATATCTAGGACACTGAGCAGTCAATTTGAGTCTTTTTGTGCTTACACAGATTAGAGAAGAAAATCACTCTACCATCTCTTCAAAAAGTGCTGCGTGTGAACAGAACTCACCAAATTACTTTTTTGTGAATGTTATATAAAATTAATTCCTAGCCTTTAATCCCAGACAGTGTATTCATGACAGTATGCTTTGATTTGTGATATCTAATCAACTGTAGAGAGAGTACTAGTTGAGCAGTGTTTTTTAATAACTTATGTGCAATAGGCTCACCAGTTTACAAAAATGAAACCAGCGAGTGGTTTCTCAGTGGTTGCTAAAAAGGGAAGCTGTGGAAAGGTATTTCATATGAAGAATTACTTGGGAAAATGTGGCTATTCCCTCAATGATGTTAAATTAAGTTAGACTTTTGCAGAGAGAGGCAGTTACACTGCTAAATGTAGGTACATCTGGGCAGAGCTGCTGAAAATGCAGCATAACCAACCCATTTGCTTTGGAACCATTTCTGGAACCGTTTGCACCTGAACTGTAGGGCATTCCCTAGACTGTATTTCCCAAGGTTTCATGGAACAAAGAGATCTCTGAAAAACTGTAAAAGCCAGGATTGCATAGTCACAGGTAGTGTGACCCATTCTAGGTTCAGACCTCAGTGCAAAAATATCAACTAGAAGATAAAATACTGAAAACACCCGTGCCTTCCTCCTGATTGAAAGTAACCCACCACAAAGATTTTAATGAGTATGACCTTGCCCCATTCCAAAGTAGCTAGGTGTCTGCTCTTGATTTATAATGATAGTATTTATGGTGATAGTATTGAGTTAGAAAATGAAGATGAGAGAGAAAAATTTGATATCTGTGGGTCATGATTAACAAGGAAAGACCACATTATCTTAAATTTCTGTGTTTCAGGATCATTCATATATCTGTAAATTTCCTACCACACAGTGGGAGCAATATAAATCATACTTACAAAGTAATATGACACAGCTGATTAATTGCTTAATTAAGTCTTAATTAATATTTGTAAAGCAGTTTAACATCCTTGGTTGAAAAGTCTTATAGAAGGATGAGATATTAAATATTACTATTTACAGTCAGAGACTCTGGCCTGCCCTGTTTAAATTTCAGATAGATGCTTTGATAAATCAATATTAAGCAGTGGTTATTATTAAGAAGACAAGAATCACTCTCTATCATAGACAGAAATAAAGTTGCAAACTCTTTAGATATAGTGTGTATCCAAGTGTCTTCTTATTTTCATAGCCCATGCTGATACAATATCTACAGACCTTTTTTGCACAATGGAAAGTGAAAAATCTGTTATTGGCTTTCAATATCAGAATTTCAATATTCTGTCTATTCCACTAGCATCTTCTTTTTTCCAGGCCTCACCTATGCTGGGGGAAAAAAAAAAAAAAAAAAAAAATCCTGATCGCTGCTACCCTGAAGAGCCTACGATATATAGCCCTTGTCCTGCAATCAGATCCACTTGGGCAAAACCAATTATAGGATCAGGGCCTAAATAGGATAATAGGTATTGTAGAAACTACCATAAATTTCTCTCTGGTGTCCTATTTTGCCACTACTTGAACTAAGTGGATAATTCCGGTCATCTTTCTTGTTATGATGTATCAGTTCAACACTGTAAATTTCCTGCTATTGGTCTAATTTGTCCAGAGAAAATCTTTGCAAAGCTAAATTTATGCATTTTTTTTCCCTCAAGAGCTAGTTAATTTTGTATGGAAAAACTCAAAAATATTCAACGAGAATTGAACAAATAGGATTTTTACAAAGCAATGAACGTGGAGCTTGGTTAGAGCAAAAAGAGCTCGTTAAAGAAATATCTAGAGATGTGACAAAGTGCCCTCAAATAATCTGGATACTCAGTGAAGCACAGTATCTGCTGCTTTGCAAGTAGCCAAGACATCTCATTGTCTGCTCTGCATGAGTCCACACACATACTAGTAATTAGATACCTGTTCTCTGAAATGATGGTGGCTATCTAATTTTAGAATAAGGGCATTGTTCTTTAAATGTATTGTGTAGTGTTGGGTTACAGAGCTTTCAGTTACTTTGCATCTCATTATGAAAAATATTATTTTGATAGAAAGGGAAGTGAATTTTAAATTCTATGAGAAAGAACAGTTTTAGGTCAGATCATTGCTTTACTATTGAGCTTTTTAAAAGAATGTGAAAATTGTTATTGAAGTTGTCCTCATTGCTTTTTCTGTACATTTTGACATACATTTTCTTTCATAATTTCTAAACATTCTATTTTATTAACTTCCTGTATTCTTAAATTCTGTTGAAAAAAAACTTATACTACCCTTAGTAAGCAAATTGCATAGACTTGCCATAAGCAGCATTTGTGTGTTATCAAAAGTCCATTAACAGAACTACTGCTGTTTTCACTTCACTGGCATAAGTCAGTGAAAGCCCAAATAAATTCTAATTTTAGTTTAGATTTCAGCATCTGTTACAGATGGAGACACACAGGTATCTAAGACCAGTTGAATTGCCCTGGGATACTGCATGGCATCTGCAACAGCTGACAGATGTCATGTAGAGCCTACAGGAAGCCTTCACCCTTTTGGAGTGTGTAGGACAGCAGGGCAACCACACGTGTCTGGCTGACCACAAGCACATGTATTTAGGTATCCAAATCTCACCCTTTGTATCACAGGAGTGCTGAATTTTTAATTCTAGTTAAGATACACTGTGAACTTGTTAACTTCAATATTCTGTCATTTCTATATTCCAGATTTTCAGGTATAGTCTATTTCTGATCATACTAATTATCTCATACATTGTTAAAATTAACTTTACTCTTCTTCTATGGCTGCAATATATTTCTAGCAAACCAAGAGCAATGTCAGCTGCATCTGTGAAGCATTTTCTAGGAAAATGTTATATAGATATTATGCTGAACTTGATGTTCTTAAAATAGTATCTTTTAAAAGTTAAAGATATTTGTATCAGCTGGAATTCTGTGACAGGTTCCCTGTGTTTCTCTGAGGACAGGTTTTAGTGAGGAATATTTACATACCAGTATGTTAACTAACAGACAACTTACTGATTACAAATGAGTTCCTCTAGATTGTCCAATTTATAAATCAGTTTGCCCTATGATCTATAGAAAGTGCAAGGAAAACATCCAATTCTTTTAAGAATCAGTTCTTCTGTCAGTCAAACAAGGCTAGAGTTTCCCAGTTTAATCATCAGCACCACTTACCTGTATGTATTCTATAAATGTTAAATCCTTGTTATTTTTTAAAGTATAGTTTTGTTATATGTTTCATAATATAAAGAGCAAGACTGCAAAGACATTTTTAAAATGAGGGAAAAATTACCAAGTATTTACATGTGAAATGTCACTCTCATGAAGGAAGGAAAATATCTTCTATTTGGGCTTCTCTATAAAGCAAGTAAAGCTTAATGGCTAGGTATGTTCTGTATTTTCTTAGAAAGAGGGGACCAGCAGTAGCAATTCCCAGATAGAAAGTGTCCTGAACAGATTTATTCAACACAATGCTTAACGACTCATACGAAATAGATGACTGAAGTGAATCCACGAGCTCTGGAGACTGCATCGTGGTGTATCCTTAGGTTAGCTGATTTATGCCATTGATACCGTTTTATCAAGACTTCTAAGCCATTCTCCAGATTAGAAAATTTGGAATCAAAATCGTTGTGACCTAGTGTATCCTAAGATGTTCTTAAAAGCCAGGTAATACTAAGCATAAATGATACACATTTCTAGTGTGTCTGCTTGAATTACTTCTGATTTTCTTTCAAATTCTGTAGAACAGTAATATGCAGGAGTTTTTAAATAGTCACTGATTACATGCAGGTGTTAGCTTTTAAAAGGTGTCAATGTTGAAAAAGAAATAAAAATGCCCAGATTTTTCAGAATGGGGATGAGATAATACAAGTACATGGTGAGGATGTGCATATGAAGACAAGACTGGGAAGAGGACATTACAATTTCAAGGCAATGACAAAAATTCAATTCAAGTCTATAGAGACCATATTACAGTGTCAAGACGATGGCAAAATTATGCCAATGTAAGTCTATGGAGACCACTTTACTATGTCAAGACAATGGTAAAACAATGTTATATAAAATGATTGAGACCACATTGCAATGTTAAATTATGATGCCAAAACCTTGTCATATCCTGGAGTAATGACAGGATTCTGCATATGTTCCTCACAGTGTTGCTGCTGGACCTGTACTTCAGCTAAGAACATTTGTAGTTCCAACCCTGGGTCTTTCTTGAGTAGGACCCAACTTTTCTGAGAACTCAGGGTGAAAGCTGTGGATGTTTGAGTTCTTGGTGCTACTTATTTTTGCATTTGCTGATGTGGAGCATTTCACATTTATACATTTATAAGATTTTTTTTTTTTTTTTTTTTTTTAAATAGTAAGGCACAACCTGACATCACTGACTTTGGCAGCATTGTCAGCCTGCCTAGTTACTTTTCTTTTAATGTGGTGTTGGCTTGCAGGTATATTAATGCTTCTGTTTTGGAAACATTTATTTCTTTACGTTATGCCAGTTGTTTATAACATTTTAAAGATATGGCTACTGCATATGTATGCAAGCAAAATCATAAAAGAAAGAATTAATCCCAAGTGCTTCTGCTGAAAATTCCCTCTTTAGTGTGAAAGTGCGTGTATTTGATTTTCTTACAAAATGACAGTTTGAAAGCTTGATTTTTTCACAGGACAAGAAAAGTGTTGATAATGGTAGAGCATATGTTAGCTACCTCTCCTCCCAGTATGTTTCAAGCCATATATAGAGAGAACAAACTTCTAGCAGTTCAGTTCTCGTCTGTTCAGTTCTTGGTATCATCAACACAGAGACTAGCACTGACGTTGCTTAACAATTTGCTCACTCTGTTACAATGTTTTCTATTAAGAACATGGTACCAGGTCATACTGAAGGTCTGTATATTCTCATATGCTCACAAGGCAGTGGCCAAGACCAGATGTGTGGTAGAGAGTACAAGACCAGGACAAGCATTAAGTGACTCATCCCTAGAATATTTCTCTGTAGACCTTGCTGCCTTGGAATTTCACTTGAAAACTGAAAAAGATCTTGTTCTCTGTGACATCATGAAATTATTTGCATGGTGCTATGATTGTCTTTCAGCTATATGTATATTTGTAGCTGTATTTCAAAGAGAGAAACAGGACATTATCAACCTATGACATTATCATAGCTGCTTAATTCTGTCACTAATGTAATGAAACTATCATCAAATTTCTGATAGTCAAGTCCTATTATAAGTTCTGTAATGTGTAGTAAGTGTATGTTTATTGATTAAACCATATAAAAGTGAAATTTCATTTAAAAAAAAAAAAGAACATGGAATGGCATATGCTATTCTTACTTTCCTAATAAGGAGCAATATTTTAAGTGGTGTTAAAACTCTGTGTAATTGCAAAGACATTCTCTTTCTGAATAAGAACAGAATTTACTTACTGCAGTCAGGAGCTAATATGTGGATATTACTTCTCTCTAGAATTAAAAATCCACACAATCATAAGCCAAAAGTTTTTTCTTTCAGTCATCATACAATGAATTTCTTCTCGTCTCTCTGAGATCATTAGTGACAGGAGTTTTACTGTTTACCTGGGCTTTCCAAGAAAGGTAGATTGAAGTTTTTTAGGAGGAAAAAAATCTTTTCCAGATGAAATTTTAATTGTATCTCTTTCTGCAGAGGTATTAACAAAACGTATTTCTGCATAATTTGGTGATTAGAATTATTTTTGAGAAAGCTAATCACTGTAATTGTTTTATGAGAGTTTCTGAACTGCTCCTGTAGGAATTATCCCTCCATGCTTCGTGCCACCACACATGTCCTTCTCATTCAATACTATCAATGAGAAGGCACTTCACTAACTGTAGGAATCATCATGAGCTTTTGTTTCATATGAAAAGTTCTATGATTTCACAGTAGTGGCATATTCACAGTATGATGTCTTTTACAGTTCTATGCATCTGTAATATTATTTTCAGTAGACTGTGAGTATGGTACTTTGGACAAGAGAGTCGTGGTTGAAAGGATTACATGGGCATTAGGACAAAGTCTACAAATAGTAACTGGCTGGACAGTGGTCAAACTGTTTTGCAAACACTTAGAGTGCAAAATGCATTAAAATCATGGACTGCTTAGAAAAATGTTCAGAGGCAATATTACTAAGCAAGAAGAAGATGGTATAAAATTTAAGAGGCATAGGTTATATTCTTATATTATTGACTTATTTATTGCTATTAGGTATTAACGCATCCTGTCTGGACCTCAGCTTCTCCATGTAACATGAAGATAATAATACTCTCTTTCGTAAAGAGAGATTCTGCATGATGTGATAAGTATTGCTATTAGTTTTAATATTACACAGTTAAAAAAAAAATAAAGTAATCCTTTACACTCCATTTAGAGGTTTTAAAAAGCTTGTGTTACCTAATGTATTATAGGAGATGTATAACAGCAAGTAGTTTCCCTTTCTGTTTTATATATATATTGAATTTTGCTTCCAACATATCATTCTGCATGCTGCCAACATTAGAAAGTATAATACACTATACTTGAACAGCTGCCAAAATGTGATTCTACATATTAATTCCATTCTAGCTATATTCACTGCTGGACTTTGAGTGGGACATGCCAATTTTTGCCATTGAGACATTGTTATGAGCAGATAATTTCCAATAAAACATGAGAAGAGTAAGCCCAATGAGTTAGAAATTCATTTTATTTCAACTGAAATAAAAAGTTTCAACTTAGTGAAATTTTATTGTGCTTAAATATTATCTGGAATGAAAGGAAGATGTGCATGAATTTGCAGACAAATAAAATTTAGGGATCTCATGTATTATACAGCTAACATCAAATGCAACTCTTCATTCAGGAGGAGGAACTGGATATTTCTCTCTGGGCAGTTGAGAATAGATCAGAGGAGTCAACATCCACAAATAGGCGATTGCGATCTGAGGGACTGAGAGGTTTTCTGTTCTTTACCCCAGAATATAAACAGCCCAGAAAACTGCTTGACCAAAAACAACATGAGATTTCTCATCATTGTTTCCCTATGAGAGTACTATAACTAAAACAAAAAGTAGCCTTTAATAACTGACATTTTCTCCACCTTTTAAGTCGTGTTCATGTCTTGATCTTTCTATATTTCTAACACAGAGCCTGTTTGAAATACTGCAGCTATCATAGTAGGCATTCACAATAAAGTTTTTCTTAATTCTGTTTTAGGTATCTGTATCATTTTTCAGAACAGATTTAAGGATTTTATAACCTCATTTCCTCAGATTTTATTCCCTTTCAGGTAATGATTTGGGATCTTCAATGTTCAACTAAATTTTTTGTATGAATGATGCTCATTCATGAGGTATTTGGAGAAAACATTTTTGAAGTATGAGATCAGTGTGCCAATGAGTGTCCACTTTTAGTGCTAGCTGCACTGTATCTTTTTCTGAAAAACTGAAACCTCTGTTTCTCTGCTCTTCCTTGCCCCTGGTACCAACCCACTGCTATATTAAATGCATACTGAGTTATACAGACCTCTGAGCTTGCTAACAAGTACTGCTTGCTAACAAGCATTGCTGTAAATAAAGCAACAGGCATGCCATCAAATTCAATATAGTCCTTCATCTGAATCCTCTGTATCTTCACTTTTAAAACTGGAAATAATTACAAGGATGGCTCAGGAAATTAGACTAGCAGAGCCTAGAGTTGAGTGCCTGAGAAGCACTAAATAAGTGCTGCCAAGGTCTTTGGGTGCTCTGATAATTTCAGACATTTGACATAAATGGATTTTACTCCAGATTCCATGAGTCCCATTGCTAGAGGTGGCAGTATTGCTTCTTGAAATCTTTTTCTTACGATTTGAAAATAGTGAATAGCACAGATTATGTATGTTTGGTATTTACTACTGTACAAGTTCACAGGAGTTTACTGTGTCTAGTAAAATTATATGAGATTTAGAAAATATTGCAGCTGAGTACAAGGCAGTTTCAGAATTACAAATGTGAATATTTTTCCTCTTTCGCAATTGCACAAGCACATGGGTAACATTGTTAAGGTTAGCACAGGTCTTTCATGAAGATTAGCAAAGAGACAAAAAAGAAATTAATATACATCGAGATCTTTCATTATTGACCATTGAGGCATTAAAGACCAGGCTGGATGTGGCTCTGGGCAGCCTGGTCTAGTGGTTGGTGACCCTGCCCATGGCAGGAGGGTTGAAACTAAATGATCTTTGAGGTCCTTTACAACCCTGATCATTCTATGATTCTATGACCATGATAACATGATTAAACAGACTACCTTGAATGAACTTTCATATATTCATTTATTACAGAGCCAAGCCTCAAATTCTATAGCAATAAGCGAAAAGGTTTCAGTAAAATGAAATGTGACTGGAAGAAATCTTATTCTTGAAGCCTGAAACGTTATTTTCATTAAATCTATTTTCTGTTACCTATCAATTTTCCTGCATTTATGGATCCTAGATCATTAGATTGAGCAAAATATAGTAAAAATGCTTTTTCCAGTTCAGCTGAAAGCAGAATATCGCAATAAATCCTGCAAAAGTTACCCAATCTGAAGGAATCAGACGAGTCAGAGAAAGCCTTGAAAGAAACATACAGAAGTTTCTGTTACCTCTGTATCAATGGGTTTAATGCATCTTCGTGTTTGGTCCTTATGAGGCATATAAAGATATTCTAGCACAATTTCTGTATTTAGCTTTGCTTGAATAAAGAAATATATATATATTTTTTTTTTATCCAGAGCTGGTAATCATTTGTCTTGATGTAATAGCAAAACTAGAATGTAATATGGATGTGCTTGTGTCTTTTTTTCCTTTTGATGGAACAAAATCAGGAAACAAACTTTAAAGTTAAAATGTATTTTAACTTTAAATTTAGTTCCACTAAACTGAAACTGGATAACCATATGGGAGAAGTTTGTAATCCTTACTGTTATATGGAAATTTTGCATCTGATAACTTCAGTAAAAAATAATGCTTCAAGACAAACTGAAGAAAATCCTTTGCAGTGTTTCTTTTTTTTTTTTTTTTTTTTTTTTTAAAAAAAAAACTAAATTCCTGCTCACATTCCCAAATCTCGGCAGCTCCTGCCATCATTTTTGTTCATCTCTTGTCTTAACCAATGTTCCCAAATCTGATTATTTTATTTTTACTTCCAAATTCAGTCATTTCTCTCTGATTTCCTTAATTCACTTTCTGTGGATACACCTTTATCATCTGATTTCTCTTTCTACATTCATACTGTTTCTATTCTCCCCAACCCAATTTTCTTGTGGGATGTACTAGATGCACGGTGCTGAGGTCTGTGAAACTTAGTCATTATCAGCTTAGTCATTCTCAAGTTACATTTCCAGAAAAGCTGTCTCTTTCACAATTAACCTAAAGTGAACTATAATTTGTGACAGAATTTCAGGACTTACGATTTGAAAATAAAATTCTAGCTAGGTGGTGTTTTGGATTATATATTTTTTGCACTTGGACTTTTAAATGTGGAATTTCTTCTGTAAAGAGGTCTTATTTGAAATGAAGCATTTGTTGATGGTGTAGGATCTGTCTTGGTTCACTATTTTTGAACTGGCTCAAGCAATTCTAATTATGAGCTGCTATCTAGAGCTGTTACTATTTGCCAGATATTTCAACCTTGATGAGCAAGACCCTTTAGGCTCACTTGGAAAAGCTTGCAAACAAGGAAATTCAGTGCTGTTCACCCGCTGGGCCTGGGACAAAAAGCAAGTATGAGAGCTGCCAATATTTCTATATTTGCTTTTTTCATCTGAGTGGGACCAGTGCAATGACACAGAAAAAGACTCTCTGAGCCCAGAGCGAAAATAACACACTTGAAGTGCTTAATGGGTTTCTTCTAAGAGATTTCTCCAGCAGCTTTAATAGAGCTGGCTGAACTGCCTGTATGAAAAAAAACTTCAGCTGATGAATTTCAGTCCTTTTTTTCAGGGTCTGGATTGTTCACTGAGGCATTTTATTTTGTTTCTGATTTGTAATTATTCACAAACCAGAGATTGAACGGTGCATGCTATGTATATTTTTGATTCGTTACTTCCACTGTGAGACCATCCACTGTTATTGCATTATGCCAAAACTGGTGGAAAAGGGAAGAACATAGCACTATGTTTTAAGAGAAAGCCTGAAAGATACTGACCACTTCATGCTGTTTGAAGGGAGATCAACAATGCAGGATATGTTTTAAACCTTACATATTTCAGATTATTAGAGAAAAACCTTGCAAATCACTGATAGTTTAGCCAACTATTGCGTTCTAAATGAATGCTCCTTCATAATCACTGCAAACTTGTATATGCAAATGATGTAATGTTTGAAATCTATCTCTTTTTTTTTTTTTTTTTTTTTTTTTTTGGCATTTGTGTGAAGGCTATGAAAATAGTATTTCCAGCAACAAAGAATATAGTTACGTTACCATAAACGTAATATTGCATTATAATTAAGTGCATCTCACTGTAATCCAGGGCCTAAGAAAGGCAATGAAATCACACAATTTGTATAGGAAGAGGGGCTTCCAGTTAGTGTTTGGCCCTAGATTTGAGGAAGTCAGTTAAATCTGAATCATAGCTGTCATAGATTGGTTGGAAGGGACCTCTAGAGATCATCTACTCCCAACTCCCCTCCTCAAGTAAAGTCTGCTAGAGCAAGCTGCACAAGACTGTGGCTGGACAGGTTTTGAATATCTTCACAGGTGAACACTCCATATTTCTGGGCAACCTGTTCCCATATTTGACCATCTTCATGGTAATAAAAGTGTTTTCCTGTGTCCAAATTGAATGTCCTGTGGTTTAGCATTCTGCCCACTGCCTCTTGAGAGGCAATTGAGATAAGCCACCGTGATCCAGTGTCTAAGAGTTTTAAAAAAATTAATGTTCAAAGTTTAAATTGTTCTTCTTTGCATGAATATCAACCTCTCCACCCCCAAACATATATTAGGCTGAAATTGTGGGAGGTTCTTTTATTCTGACAGCCTTATAACTGAGATATATTTTCACCTGTCATGTAAATCAATAAAATATACAGTACTTAATACTTAAATGTTTCACTATTAGAACCATTTTCTGATCCCTCTGGATTAACACATTGTAAAATAGAACACTCATTTTTGTATGAATAAATTAAGTGTTTTGCGACTTAGAGTAATGAGATAGTTGGTTGAGATAACTTTATAAACTGGTTATATGCTACAGCCATGCAGATGTCCAGTTTGGAGGCTTGGCCTGTTTAACGAAGTAAAGCTCTAGTTTACCCCACTGACTGTTCTGTTTGAGCAAGGACTGCAAATCTGTTTTTTTCCTACTTTTTCTTTATTTAACTTCCTATGGATCATAAATTCTTTATCTTATCAGCAATTCTTTCTTATAAATTTTTTGTTTCCATAAATATCATAGAAGGGAGAGCGCAGGTTTTAGGATAGCCCCATCGACTGTTTTGCTTCCTGAAAAGTTGCACAGAAGTATGTTATTACAGAAGACAGTGGCAAGCATTAAATGTGTCATTTATGGTGTAGCAGAAGAAAGATAATAAAACCTGGTGCCAGAGATACTCCCTGAAACGAATCTGAAACATATAGATTAGCAGCTTGTAGGTAGTATTTCGTTAACAGGGACAACCACAGCTAGATCAGGTTGCTTAGAGCCTGGTCCAGCCTTGCCTTGAAAGTCTCCGGGGATGGAGCATCCACCACATCCCTGGGCAACCTCTTCCAGTGCCTCACCATCCTCACATAAAAAGACTTTTCTTATATCCAACCTAAATCTCCCTTCTTTAACCTTGAAGTCATTTCCCCTTGTCCTGTTAACATACACCTTCCTAAAGAGTCTGTCCCCTTCTTTCTCTCTGGACTCAGTCCTGCAGTCAGTTCTTCAACTATTGAATGGTCCACCCATCAAATCCATATCTTTCCAATTTGCAGAGACGGATGTGGTGCAGTACTGTATCAAATGCCTTACTGAAATCCAGGTAGATGATGTCAATGGCTCTTCCCTTTTCCACTGATGCAGTGACACCATCATAGAAGACCAGTAAGTTGGTAAAGCAGAATTTGCCTTTGGTGAAGGTATGCTGTATCTCTCATACCACCTCTCTGACTTGCATGTGCTTTAGCATAGCTTTCAGGAGGATCTGCTCCATGATCTTTCCTGTCACAGTGGTGAGACTGACAAGGTGGTAGTTACCTGGGTCATCCTTTTTACCCGTCTTAAAAATGTGTGATGTTCCTTTTTTTCCAGTCACCAGTGACTTCACCTGACTATTTAGGGAAGCATTACTGTGAAAATACCCTCTTTAACTCTTCTGAGAAAATTCCATGCAAATAGGAGTGAGAAATTCATAGATGTAGTAAGATTACGTGGACTAAAATGGTCCTCATTTTCATTTCTCTTTGAAATTAATAATTTAATAAAGCATTTCACATTCTCTTCCTCATTTTTTTTTTTCCTATTGGCCCAAGGATTTCAATGCAGTATGTAGGTTATGATTTTTTAATGTCTTAATTGTAACAGTAAAGATATGTTTGGCCAATGGAGTGACCCAGAACCATCAGAAATGCAGACTCATCTCTTTAGAGGGGTTAAATTATATACACCACAGACATTTTTGGTTTAGCCACTTGCACCCATCTTTCCTTTTCTCATACTGACATATGACACTTTGTCTTGTACTGGAAAAGATTGTGTTAAAAAACCAAAATGGTTGTTTTTTTGTTTTTCTTTTTTGGTAGATGCTTTCAAAGAAAACAGTTATACAGATTGAATTGGTGTTATTTATATAAGCAATTTTTTGTTGCTTCTTTCTGCTCTCCTCTACTGGCTGCCCAATGTCAAAACAGGAGGTTCTCTTTTCTTTTGCAGTAATCATCTCTGACATGCTCTTGGCAACATTATCCTTCAGGGTCTTTCAGTTGTCTTCTAGAAGACATTTTCCCCATGGAAAAAAAAAAAAAAAAAAGCATTCTGCCTTTAAACAAGGAAATCAAAAACAAAGCTCAAAGATGCTGGAAATCAGTGCCCCATCTCTCTTGTGCACCTGTTAAAAGCAAAGATTTGTTTTACTGGTGCATAGATTACTGTTTAAAAGAGTAACATATACTTTGCCTAACTTATTTCCTTCAATGTAGTGTTAGCAGCATTAAAAAGGCCTCTGGTAGAGAGGAAAAAAGGGAAGGGCATTGCCCAACATGTTCAAAAGAATATAATATATGGTCTCCATGATGGTATTGTCTGAAAGAGTTCACCATTAGCAGGAAGGGGACTGAGTAACTAAAAAGGCCTTAATGTTTGGAGTTTTTTTAAACAACAGAGACATGGAGAGGCAATCCACTCTCCTCTCCACAGGTTCTTTTAAACAAATGTGGGAATGAGAATGCATGCTAGTACAAAGAAAGTACTATCCTTCTGGGTACAAATGTATTTTTATATTTTAATTCAGAGGAATGAAAATAAATGCAAAGTATGGAAGTCTCTTGTGTCATAGATCAAATGATTAAAATTCAATATGGAAGTCTATCTTAATGATTATGTAGCACTGCTTATTTTAATAGACCCACACCTTTCAGTGGATAAGCACTGGTTCCACAGAAGCTGAGGGAAATTTTATTTTTTAGTATTACTGTAAAGTGCAGTTTTACTTCCAGAACTTTCCTCAATAAAACCATGCTTAATAAAAACAGTTTTTCCAGTATCAAGGATCAGTCTCCAGGGGTCTAATGTCCAAATTATGGTTAAATAGAAAGGATTTTGGTTTCTTTATTGCATCATTGTGCTTATGTGAACTTCTTATAAACAGTAGAGCTATGGCAATGAATATTCAGTTTGTGTCTTTCTCCTCCAGCTTATAGGTTTATATGCAAAACATATTGACAGTGTAGTGGAAAACAATGTATTTACAAAAAATCACTGAATACCAATTAAAAATTATTCTAAAGAATTCTACTTAAGGGGGATAAGTGACTAGGTTTTTAGACTTTTCATTAAATAAACAAGCAACATCCCAAAAAAACTGTCTTCAAGGTCTTATTGTTATACCCAAGAACAAATATTTCACTGAAAACAAACAAACCAAAAATGACACAGCTTGGAAAAAATCTGATGGTCTGTATAGCTATAGGTACAGGCAGTTACAGGCAGTGTTCTCTTTAGAAAAATACAAAAAGGAAAATAAACAGACAGATATTAACTTTGTATTCAGCTTTTCATGTGCTGTTAACCAGAAGAAGACTCCAATCTCATCACTGCAAAAGAAATCTTTGTGGTGGAAAAGACATTGTAGGATAGAGAGATAATTTGGAATTATGACATTTCTGTACTTCAGAGATCAGTGAGAAGTCTTACAGTATTATTCACAGTTATTGCTGCTTTAATACCTTCCTTAAAAATTCCAGTCTGAAAGATCATAGGAAAATAGCCATTTTGGACCAGGTATTTGGTGGCAGTGAGGAATGTGTTCAGCGCAAATTCACAGAGAACAGCTGAATGATTCCAAGGCAAATATCAATTGGAAGTACTTCAGATTCTACACTCTGATTCTTAAATACATATATGCATTCCCATCATAAATGGACTAAGTATCTGTCAGCTACTCCCCTTTTTCTAGAGCCAACTCCATTAGTAGTTGGCAGATTCCAGAATTATACTGTGACAGAGGTATGCATTAGAAGAGATTTGAAGGACAAGAAGGTAGTGGACTTACAGATCACTCTGGGAGGAGTGTTCTGTGCCTAAGGGGAAGAATGTACAGAGACAATTCCATGAGAGGCAAATGATGCCAGCATCATTAATGGAGCAGAGTAGATGAGGGATGATGGAGTAATAACTGCCTCAGCATACCTAGGGACATTTAAGTCAGTGAATGGCCCTGATTTTTTTTTTTGTCAAAGTGTGGCCATTAACTCTCCTGGCCCAACAGCCTCTCCTGGGTAGTTACAAAGACCTGGGAATAATGAAATGGTCACTGGACACCTCATTTGCATCCACCTTTCTGCACTTCTCAGCAATGCGCTGGTCAGGTATTGTTGCTGTCACATCACAGATAGTCTCATTTTCTCCTAAATGGGATGCAGACAAGTATATAAGTGTCTTACAATTCAAAATTTTCCTAAGCTTCATGCACTGTATATTTCAGAAACCAGATTACTTTATAGTGGATTACAGGCCACTTTAGTTGTCTGGATTTCTTTCTGAAGGCTGCAGGACAGAGAAAGAAGTAGCCAATGCAATCTTTTGATGAGAAATCATATGTAGAATTCTTGCATGTAAGGACAATTCAACATAGGTTTTCTATTTCATTATCTAGGAAATTTTGTGGGTTTTTTTTTTTTTTTTTTTTTTGGTGTGTGTGTGCATATTCCCTTAAAAGTTTCACCAATGGGAAACATATTTAAATAGCACACAGTAAAAATTAAGTCCATGTAATTTTTTTTTTTACTATTGCAGATTTCATTCTGAAACATCTCAAGATTAAATTTATTCCAATAATCATTACAATGATGAAAAAATTCCTTGCTTCAATAATTGATTTATGCTTCATTTAAATGTACGGTGTAGTTTCAATATCATTTCTTATTAGCTCTAATGACAAATTTTAAAATAGCAAGGCTCTGAAATAAAGATGAAAATTTGCCATACAAGTTATTACATTTAAATGGACTTAATATTTAATATTTAAAAAATCATTTGATGTAAATAGCCATCATGAATCACTGCAAATATGCTTAGATGTAATTAAGCTTTTTCTTTACCCATATCTAGTTGCTTCATAATAAATTATTTTCTTTCCTCGTTATACTTTTTTTAGGATCTTTAGGAATATGAACTGGAAATACCATAGTTTTTTTCTGACACAACAACATTTCTTATTCTGATTTTCATTATTTTATTGGTTAAGAAATTAGATACCCTGTCATACATATTTGCTGGTGTTGCATATATGCTGTTATTTTATACGTAATGCTATATTATATCCCTGTTTTGCAGTCATATGCACACTATAGTATGTATTTCACTGCAAGAGAAAGACAATTAGATCATAAACAACTAATTTGGCAGAAAAAGGACTTTTCTAATATGTTGTTATCTGGCAGAAATTTTTAAAAGCATATCTTTGATTTGCTCCATACTGTAATTTGGTTTCTCTTCCCATATGAGACTTAAAGGGAAACATTTTCAAAGATGGGATCCTATGAGCAGAAAGCAATTTACTGTCTTTTGAGACACAAGACATGTCTGCTGCAGTACCACTCCAGGTTCAAGTCACTGCTGCAATATAGTATATATATACACTATGTATAGTAATATATAGGATATAAAGTCTGTATTCTGAATTTACGCAGTGCATTTGGAATGCTGAGGAATAAATGGCATTTGGTAGGTATTTTACTAGAGAAGTAGTTCCAACAATTACTCACCTGTTTAAACTTCGATACACACAAAGTTAATTCAGTGACAAAAAACTTGTGAAAGTACCAATTGGTTAGATTTCTTATGGCAGCAGAAAGTCATTTAGAGAAATTATGCATGTTCTTACATTAGCAATTGCATAGCTCTACTTCCAGCTGTTTAAGAAAATTGTATTTGTTCCTTGCAGTTCTTTAACTGACAGTGTGACTTTGTTCCACCTTGACACTTAATTTCTTTACTGTTTAGACCATAATTTTTATGTGAAGCTTCTAAAAGTAATGCAAGCAACAGGGCAATAATTGTGAAAAATATCCTCAAAATATTTGTGCTGAACCAGAAACAAGCTCCAGAAATTTTTCATGAACAAAAACACTGACACTTGAATACATAAACTATAAAAATTTAGTTGCTTTTAGCAAGTAAATTACCTAATTTCAAAAAAAAACAAAAAACAAAAAACAAAAAACAAAAAAAAACAAAAACAAAACAAAAAAAACCAAAAGGTTTCATTAGAAGTTCTCTGATCAAAGAGTGTGACAATGACAGGAGAAAAATAAATGGAAGGTTGTACCAAAGTTCCAGTGGGTTCTGTTCTGCTCAGCGTAGATGGTATTGGAAAGAAGATGAATAATATGGTAGCAATTTTACTGATGATACAAGGTCATTAGTAGTTAAGACTAGTGCTGACGGAAGAAATGCAAAGAAATTCCTAAGGCTGAGTGACTAGGTGATAAAATGGCAAATGAAATTCAGTCTCTGTAAATGTAAAGTGATATACAGAGAGGAAAAAATATAATCTAACTTAAGAAATAGAATTTATGATCCTTGTCTGCTCATTCATTGCCATTCAAGAGCAAGATCTCAAGACAACAGTAGGTAGTTACAACCTAAAATTTGTGATTGTCTCTGTCCTCAAGGGTTAAACATCGTTATCAGAAAGACAATGTTTACATTTGCACAAAACAATGTAAAGACATTTTGCATCTATATCCTGTAGGCAGCTGTCATCCCTTCCACCTCATATTGTTGTATGAGATGCAACCGAAAAAGAATATGATATAGAGCATACTCCTGGATGGGAGGAGTTCTCTTCCTGTATAAGAAACAGAGGCACCAAGTGAATCCACTTGGTGGCACGTTCGGAATAAGTGCAAGGGAAACACTGCTTCATCTCTACTGTGGAACTTCTATGATGGACCACTGTGGATGCTAGAATTTGGTCTGGATTCAGGATGAAATTAGACATGTAACTTGTGTATCAGAGACTTCTTATTTGGGAAATGTGCTTGCTTATTAAATGTTTCCTGGCACTACTTCTTTCAGATCTGCTTTAGGTCACTGTCAGAAGCAGGTTTCTGGTATGATAAATGGACCTACAGTTTGACCTATTGCATCTGTTCATAGTTCACAATGCTTGTGTATGAGCAGTATGAGCAATGCTTTGATATGAACCTGTGATGGTGCTTTTTTTTTTAGTTTGTGAGGAATTTCTTCTTGCTCTATAAGAGATAAGAATTTGCCTCTATATTAATTTGAGATTTTTCCTTGGTTTAAAAATGAAAACAATAGTTTTTTAAAGTTTGATTTATTTGTGAAGCATGTATACTTTCATCAAATTATCAACATAAATTTACATTTGGTGTAATTTAGAGAATTTAAGTTAAAGGAGAAACATAGAGCTTTGAAAAATAAAACTGCTTGTTAGAGATGTAGACCGCTTGCTTTCCAGAGATCTGTTTTGAAAAGTGTGCATGGCTACTTTTACTCTGATACTGCCTGTCATGCTTATATTTTTTTGCAGTGATTTAGACTTGCCATAACAACAGAAGTTTAACAAACAGTATTTATGTGCTTCAGGGATAAAAGTGTATGTAAACATAAAAGAAAGTAACAGAATGCAGGTTGCCAATCACAGCATTCAGTTCTCCCTAAAGCTTTAACATAGTTTTACTTTGCTAAAAGTTTCTTTCTTTTGTAGTTTTACAAATTTTGGAGAATCTATATTTTCTGTGAGTGAAGTTAGTTGTTTTCCACGTGGAAAACCCAGCTGAAGAGAAATATGTACCTACACTGCAAATAATCATTTTGGTGTCTATTAATACACCACAGAGTTGTACTGCTTTAAGAAAGACAACAACAACAACAAAAAAACAACTACAGGCAGATTTTAACCATTTATTGATTTTGATTCCAGGCCATGAAGTAAGTGAACTCAAGAATAGGCTAGAGAATCAGACATGAATACATCCATCAAGCTAGCTAGTTATGAAATATTTGCATCTTTTTCATAAAGGTTGCATCAGCACACATATTCTGCCTTGAGCATTTATTTCTCAGATACACAGAAGAAGTTGGAGATATGAGGGAATTTGGCTGTAAGAAATAAGCATTTTAAAATTCCCTTTATGTAGATGAGAAGTGTTTCTGGCCTGGCAGCTCTCTAACAAAAACTAACAAATGGAAGATAATCCAAAAAACAAAACAAAACAAAACAAAAAAACCCTAGGATCAATTGATATAAACTGACAAGAAGCACAGGGGAACAGCAATGTGTATTGGAGAAAGGCATATATTAAAGATACAATATATTCTGGGGAAAATAATATAAATTGTATATCTGTTGTTGGAATTATTAAAAACAAGTTACTTCACAATATGAACGATATTTGTGTCCTAAGCTCGCCTTTACACTTAAATCTTTAGAAAAATACAATATTGCTTTTATTTTGAATTTGTGTATTTGTCTTCAGTTTGTTACATTTAAGCATTAACTGGGAGCGAGCAATAAACAAATATTCCAAATAAATACTTTCCTATCAAAAATGACAGTCCAAAAGATGCATAAATGTTTCATATCTAACTGAAAATCCCAAAACCTTTTGTCACTTTCTCAGCTTCTGATTTCTAGCTAAAATGATAGTGTGGTCCTCTAGTTGCCCTGGATAATAATGTTTGCCAGTGATATTAAGTTGCCATCTAAGCTTCATGGACATATCATGTAGTTTATTGTTTCTTGCATTTTCAGAGAAGAAACAGCTACATCTGTTTGATTTAACTGAATTTCACTTCTTTTAAAGTAAAATGAGATACAATAGAACTTTTTTTTTTTTTTTTTTTTTTTTTGCACTGATGCAAGCTTTAAGCAATTTTGCATACTTAAACTTTTATATTATTCTTACATATAGTAGATTGTTAAAGCAATAGCTCAAACCTATTCTAACTTAATTTATAAGTTGATCATTTAAGGCTTACTGTGTCTGAACTTAAAGTTTAACAGCACATGGTAGGGTAATAATTTTCTGCCATTTATTTTATTAAGATTGTGTAACAGTTAAAACATATTTCAGATGCAATATATATTTTTAGCTTGATAGAATAATTTGAAAGATGTCAGGTTGAATCACACAACAGTGATTATTTACTACTGTAAGATAGAGTCACTTTGATTCTAATAAGAAAATGCCAGGACTGAAGTCACACCTTCATATGCATCTAACAGTGCTCTCATTTTATCATATTTTAAAAATCCACACCTCATATTTTCTGTTTCCTTATATGGATGGTGCTAATGACACACATAGTAAACCTTCTATTAGCTTTGTACTTCAATAGGATTTGTTTAATTTCAGCTGTCAAACAATATGGAGGAAAAAAAATGCACTTTTTTGATAACCCCAGGATTTAAAATGCATTATCAGTTTGACAGCAGTAAATGTCTTCCAAACAATCTTATTTATGGGCCTTATTGTTTCTTGGTGAATATACAAATCTGAGCAGTGTGTGAAATCTTTCATTTGTTTGCCATAAATTGGGCAGATTACTGCCGTAAGATGTATCATGTAAGAGTGGTTGTCTAAGTCAGTGTTGGTACAGTTGATATGCAATGTTTTACCCTTCTCACTCAAATATGACTGGCTTTGGTACTGAGAGACATTTCCAGCCAGTGATGATAGTCAGTGATGAGACTATACAAAATGTATATGCTAGTCCTTCTCCTAGTGGAGAAGTACTTTAAATAAATTATATACTTGCATGCAACACCAACAGTGAGACTTCTCATCCTTACAGTGGGTTGCTTAAATCCTGCTCTAAAGGGTTGGATAATAGTGAAAGCCACATACTGCTGTCTTGTCCTAGTGCTAAGAATGGAAAAGTGGCTGTTTCTATTGAAGTACTGATCAGGCAGCTCTCTGAGACTATAAAAATGTTTCATTTTTATATAAATTTACTTGCCTTTTCAACAATCAGGAAAATTAGTCACTAAAATGTGATTAATACAGTACTTTCTGATTTTCTCTTTTGCACCTTTGCTCACGTGGTAAAATATTTTCGTACTCACACTTTGCCTTTTTTAATATTACATTTGATTTATTATGGTATTCTTGGAGGCCCAGGCTTGGACAGAGTACTCCAGATGTACTCATGAGGTCTCATGAGAACAGAGTAGGGCAGAATCACCTCCCTTGACCTGCTGGTCATGCTTCTCTTGGTGCAACCCAGGATACAGTTGGCCTTCTGGGCTGCAAGAGCACATTCCCAAAACATGTTGAATATTTCATCAACCAAGACCCCCAAATCCTTCTCCTCAGGGCTGCTCTCAAGCCATTCTCCACCCAACGTGTATCTGTGCTTGGTATTGTAATATTTGAGGATTGTGACATATAGGTTTAAATTCTACAGTCCATTTGTTTTTACTCCACAAGGACATTCCATAGTGAGAAAAGATTTTTCCAACTACAATATGCCTGGGTTCAGAGAAGGCTGCAGGGGCTTCTTGAATGCATCCTCTGCTCTATCAGAGTAACTGTACTTGTAAAAAATTTTCTAGGTTTTCACTTTATGAAAAAGAAGAGATCATAGATACCTGTCAGGAGCTCTGCAACTTTATAAAAGATCAATGTTGTTTATGATGCAGGACCTGGCCCAAAGGCAATTTTCAAGTAGAAATCCCAAACTGCAGTATGGAGTCTTTCTACATAAAAGACTGCATATTCTTTTTCTTACAGTGGCTATGTTCATGCCTGCTGTAAGCTGTTTAAAAGCCCATTAGGAGATAAGGTCCCAAGTAGCAGTAGATGTTTTAGAAAATACTTCTGTACTTTGTACCCAGTTCACATTTAGCTTTTTTTTTTTTTTTTTAACTTTTTGTGCTCATTTCATATTTATCTTTGGATCAATACATAAATCCCACTGAATCAGGTTTGTATTTTAAATGTGATGTTTTCCTGAGGTGGTAGATATTTCCAAACATTTTGTGAGCCATGTTACATTTAGCTATTTTACCATCCACTTTAACAGAAATGCTGACTCCTAAGGGCTAAGCAAGTACAGTATGCATTAGATACAATTATTTGAAATTTAAGCTTAGGAAAAGAGATGGCTGCAATAGTTTGTCAGCAGGGGGACCCAAGGCTGCTCTGCTGGGGTGGCCATGCTGTCACTAGCAGGAACAGTGCCTTCCAAATGCTCTCGGGGTTTCTGCTCAGTGGTATTCAAAAATCCTACTACCAGCCTTCACCAGATTTGAAGAAATTGTCTGTTTCTCATGTTACAGGGTTCTGATTGACTGCAATCGAAGAGAAACAAACAGGGCAGCTGTCACTTGATCCTGAATTCAAACTAATAATGCGTACTGTACAAAGAGATTGCAGACATTCTGAGGTTATACACCACACAACCTTTATCTTGTTTTCTTCTGTCTTTTCTTCTTCTTGCTGTGGAACACTAGTCTTTTCCAAGCTCATCCTTCCTGCAAAAATATAAAAACATATATATATATAAGATTTTTCCTTGTACTTGAAAACTGTGCTGTAAATGTTGCTTTCATCATGTAGATTTAATAATTCTGGATAGAAGAGCATGCTTGTGGTACGTCTATATTTTCCTGGACATATTGCATTTGATTCTGAGTGTAGTTTTCAGCTTTTTTAAATGGAATTTTGTGGGGTTTAAGCGTTTGTTTTTCATTATGTTAAACATAGAGCATCCATATGTTGCTTTCCTTTGGAATCTTGAAGAAAACATACAGTCATTTAAATTTGGGCTATTTTATCCCTGCAGTCATAAATTTCCTGTAAAAGAAGGCTTCTGTCTTGTATAATATATACATTTTTCCCAGAGTTGTTGCAAACGTGTGTTCTAATTCCTTTTCTTCATTATTCCTTGTGTGAAAAGTTGTTGCAGGTAAATAAATGTGCATAGGATATGAAGCAGACTCTTAACTCCTATGACATGCTGTATAACACAAAACCCTGACCAAGGGCCTCAAGTCATATAGCTGGTTCATGACCTTCAGTTTGGTGGAGCACAATAGGAAGTATAATAGCTAGCTTCTATGCTGTAATCTTTATTGTAAGAATAATACATGAGATCTTACATGCTTCTATCAGTTGCAAATGTTCTTGTAGCTCATTGTACAATATGTCAGATGAAATGGATTTCATGATCTTTTGTATAATGCATATGTTCCAATAGTAATTTCAAACCTAATTTATTTCCTCAGAAATTCATCCATCTTTTGGGTGCCATTTTTAACCATTTTAATTTTCTATTATACAAGCACAGGGGGTAAATTCTGTGCTCATGTATACATGTCCCGCTACCATTGGATTTTGTATAGGATTTACAGTAACTTAGGGGAAAATTTGCTTAGGAGTATTTTTATTTTATCACTATAATACAGTCCCTTTTTTTCTGTTTAAAACCTGCTTGTTCTTTGGCAGTTGTGTTTCATATAGGCCTTCCTGCTGTAACTAGAAAGGCTTTTAAAGATACCATTTCCTCTAGTTAATGTATCTCTGCAAATGCCAAAGTTGACTTTGTGTCTTTCAAAATACATGTATAGGTTATTGGGAGTTTTAACATTAGCTTCAAGTGTGTCACTGAAAATGTATTCTTCCTTTTTTCTTTTTTTTTTTTTTTTTTTTTTTTTTTTTAACTTCAGTGGTTGTTGGTAGATGATGTGTGTAGAAAGTGAGGAAAAAGGAACCTGCCAGATTTCATTGACTGCAAGATACTGAGAACTCTGAAAACGTTCAGCAGACTTGCTCTCATGCTTTTGCTTTTAAGAGAAAGAATAAGAGAAAAGGGAATTCAGGTAGCCAAAATCGCTTTTAAAAACTATATTTCATTGGGAAGAGTGACGTTCTGGAAAGAATAAACATATTAAGCTGCAGGGTATTGTTAAATACAGTAATTTTGGGGGGGCAAGGGCAATATGGAAAATGACAGCATTAGAAATTCCTTTTTTTTTCCCTTGGAAGAGACTTTTTTTAGAGAGCAAAATAACTAGCAAGTTCAAATACTTCTTACATACTGCAGGATCAGTTTATCCATTTTTTTTCTGAAACAGCATGATAATATTTCAGTGTCAGATCCCTCACATATTACATAATCATGGGATGAGTATGTTTATAATTTTTTAACAGTGAGTACTGTCACCTTCCCTTAAACTACGAAGTATATTCTGTAACTCATGTGTGCAGTTTTATGCTCCACTTTTTCCTATGTAATATTCTAGTTCTGTCATTTGTCAGTATGGTATATGTAAGTCCACCAAAAATGTTGGAATTACTTCCAGAAATCACTTCAGGTAATGAAGTTAAATTAAGCAATTTTTAAAAATCCGTAGAATATTTAAAACTTTTTTTTTTTTTTCCTGAAGTGCAAGGCAATAAAAACCTTGGATGTCAAAGGATACTTCTCTGTATCTTTCTGGAAATTCCAACATAGATAAAACATCCAGAAATTTCTTCAAAGATAATTCCTAATCCAGTACATCAGGAAAATTTATCGAATCACATAATCATAGAATCTCCTAGAAGTTGGAAGGAAAGAATCATTAAGTCCAACTTCTGGCTTTTTACAGGACCACCCAAAAGTCAAACCATATTTTTGAGATGTTGTCCAGATGCTTCTTAATATCTGTCAGCTTGGGGCCATGATCACTGCCCTGGGGAGCCTCTTGCAGTGCCTGACTACCCTCTGGTGAAGAACCTTCTCCTGACCCTCAACCTGACTCTCCCCTGATGCAGCTCCATGCCATTTGCTCAGGTCCTGTCCCTGCAAACAAAGAGCAGAGATCAGCGCTGCCCCTCTGCCCCCCTGTGAGGAGCTGTAGGTCACCATGAGGCCTCCCCTCAGTCTGCTCTGCTCTAAGCGGATCAGATCAAGTGATCTTAACTGCTCCCTGTACCTCTTGTCCTCCAAACCCTTCACCATCTTTGTTGCCCTTCCTTGGAGGCTTATAGTTTTATAATCATATGTATGTGTGTTAAAGACAACAACAACAACAAAATGCACACAAACAAACGAACAAACAAAGCTGCAAAACAACAATAAAAAAGTCTTGAAAAATATAATAAGAAATATTATTTGGCCAGAACTCAAGAAGAAATATAAAAAGTGTGAAAGGGAGCCTCCAAAGCACTTCTGAAGAGGAGAAGTATAGCCTCCAATAGAGTAAATGGTACGTGGGAGCATCATCTATTTCCAAATCTCCTGCTGTGGAAAGGGTTGTCAGCCACTAAATCAAACTGCCCAAGAGCCCATCAAGCTTGACCCTGAATGCCTCCAGGGATGGGATATCCACAACTTCTCTGGGCAGCCTGTGCCAGTGCCTCACTGCCCTCTGAGTGAAGAATTTCTTCTCAGCATCTTACCTAACCTCCTCTCTTTCAGTTTAAATCTATTTCCCATTGTTCTACCACTATCTCCCTGTGCAAAAATTCAGCTTGTAAGCTCCTTTTAAGTACTGGAAGATTGCTGTGAGGTCTCTCCAAAGTGTTCTCTTCCCCGTGCTAACAATCCCAATTCCCTCAACCTTTCATCATACAGTAGCATTATTCATTTGTTCATATTTTACATTCACTGTTTAGTTATCTTGAATTGTATCCAATTAGAGAGTGAACAGTGGCAACATTTTTTTTTTCATAATTTAGTTGCAGTGTTTATCTTTTCATTCTTCTATTTTGTGTTAGTACAATCTGAACAAATTACTGGTATATACTGGTGTATAACCACAGTAAAATGCTCTTTTCCTGGGCCTCTATTCTGTAATCACTGTTCTGTGTATTTGCAAGTGGACAACTCTGTTATACAGACTCTTCTTAGGTTTGACAAGTACACAGCTAAATTCACCTGCTATGTTTTTCCTGCTGACATGAACTTCTCTTTCTCTCCAACAGTTACCAATGTCTCTTGAATCTTTGTACCTTTCGGACTCAAAAGATACACAAAAGCATCCTGTTCATTTTGCCTGAATTCTGCTCATGCACATACATTTATAAGAAGTGAAAAAGGAAGGACAACTTCCATTATATATACATGAAGTGTTTCAGTTTGCCAATATGTTTTGGAATATTTCCCAAACTGGAACTCTCAGTGTTCACCATGATCCTTATATAAAACAAGGAATTATTTTGACAATTTCACTGCTGCTGAGTATAAGTGCCTGTCATTGGTGTTACTATTACAGATCACAGATTAAGCTGTTCTCTGAATGTACCAAAATAAGAACAACAAATGGCGGTAAATGAAAATTATGATATCCCTTTTTATAAAAATACATGACACTCAAGGGAAAAAAAAAGGCAAGAGAACACTGATATGCAGATTTAAAATGTGAATCACTCGAAATCTGATTTAAGCAGACAATTAAAAAATGGAAAGATGTGATTTTAAACATTACATCTTTCAAGCTATGTTTTTGAAAACAACCAGCGTAATTCAGTGATACATGTTCATGGTTACCTGTATAGAAAAGATGGAACTGTTAGAATATCATGTTAGAAACAATGAATGGGGCTTTGTCATATTTATCTTTTTCAACAAAGCTCTTCTGCTGGCTGTGCCTACCCATGTATAAAACACTACACAGTCAAAGCCATGTCATTGGATTATGTTCAATTTTTGTTTTACTTTTCAGTACATCTGCATGGCATAATTGGGCAGCACTGTTTTGCTGTGCCTTGCATTCCTCTTCATGATGGCAATGGTTCATCACCAGCTGCTGCACAGTTACAATTGCCTTCCTCTCAGCACTGTTTCCTTTGATTCTTCCTGAATGTGGTACATTTTGTTTTATGTCGTGTCACTGTTGTTATACTTACATAATGCACTTAAGTATTGTTTACAATGACATAGTGTTAGTACTAGAATTGAAAATAAAATGTCATTATTGGCAAGAACAGCTGTTTTCATGCACATCATTTTCTGAGCTTCAGTTTATTAATCAGGCTAAGCAGGAGTTTTGTGCAAATGCTAGTACTTTTTCTTGAAGTACTCCATGGACTTTAGATTTCCATCATAACAGAATTGAATAGTATAATGCAGCCGAAATGTTTGATGTGATTAAAAACTGTTTATTCTGGGTTTGTAATTGATTTAATTGTAACATCTAGAGGGCTGCAATTTTGAAAAGTTTCAGCCCTGATTGCCTATTATTCACATGACAACGCTGAAATAAAATGACACTATAGTAAATGAAAACATAACAAATAACCCTGGTGATTCAGTGACATTTTGAAAGAAAATCAGTAGATGTTCCGCAGAAATCACCTACAGGAGCAGCAGAAAGAAAAGCCCACATTTTAAATAAGCTTTTGTAAAAGCCTGCTAAAAAAAATTACTACTGCAGGAACTATCATAATGTTACTCATCCAGTAAAGCTAGTTTGATTGTCTTTCATATAACATACTAAATAATACTTGTTTTTGATGTGAAACAAAATCTTCACAAAAAAGATACGTTAACTGAAACAAAAAGGCTGCATACCCCATCCTTTGCCACTCTGATGTAAATAAATAAAATAGAAAATGCATCATATTCACTTGGAATCTGGGACTGCTTATATTCGGATCCCGCAAATATTTTATCTGATCCTGCACCCCACACAAAACCTGAGTGATTTTCATCTGCCCTGTATAATGTCAGGAATCTCTTGTGAACTAAAGTTATAAGATTGGGGCTGTTAGCTTAGGAAAGCCTTGGATACAGTACATTTCAATGTGGCCTCATTAATTCCTGTAAAGAAAATTACCCAAATCGCTATTCAAATTATTAACAATAAAAATGATGATTATTTACCAACCTTTCATCTCTAGAAACAAAAAAATAATTCATTTTAATTGTGTGTTTAGTTTTTTTTTTATAATTTAATTGTATTTTTCTTTTTTCTTGTGGGCATATTTTCCAGCTGTTTTGTGACAAAATAATTGGAAAAACTCATAATGGCTCATCTTTTTTTCTTTCTTGTTCTTACTTATATTTCTGTTTACACAAGAAGGATTTAGATGTAAATTCTTGAATTCAAACTTTCCAATTTAAGCCATTCGAAATATCAATTTCTTCCTCTGTTTCACCACTGTAATTGTGGTAAGTTTAAAATATAATTGTGTTTTATGTAATTATGCTGTAAATACATAAACTCTAGTAAACTGCAATAGCAAATTCTGCTGTGTAGAACTTGGACTTGCATAGTTATTGATTTTATATGGTTCCTCAGATTTTTTCCTGTAGTTGTTATGATCTAACGTTTTCTTTTAGCTTTTATTTCTTATTCTAAATTCTAATTTTCACCAATGGTCAGATTCAGGTTAAATTTTTTTAATGTAGGTTATATGACTATGACTAGATTTTTGCAAGTGTGTGTTACTTTTAGTCAAACCAAATCTTGAAAATGAAAGTTTAGCAAACTGCTTCTAACTGGCATTAGGAAACAATGTGTTCAATTCTTTTTCCTTGGGTAATTCAGTTAAATAATTAAAAAAAAAAATTAGAAATACTTCACAGATGATACTGGATGATACATCTGCTGTTGTTAAATGATTTGTGTATCTATTTCATTGAGCTGTTCTAATTATTTCACTCTTTGGAACAAACATAATTTTAGAACAACACTGCTAGAAGGAAAAATATTTCATATTCTTTAATGACAAAAAAAAGAGCCATTAGATTTCCATATCACACAAAAAAGGACTAAATATATCCCTGAACAGATTTATTCTTGACATTCTCTTGAGCAGCATTGATTTTGACCAACTTTTTAAAGAGCAGATAATGATAGGACAAGGGGGAATAGTCTTAAACTAAAAGAAGAGAGGTTTAGACTAGATATTAGGAGGAAATTCTTTACTCAGGGTGGTGAGGCATTGGCACAGGCTGCCCAAAGAACCTGTGGATGCCCCATTATTGGAAGCTTTCAAGGTTGGGTTGGATAGGACCCTGGGCAACCCGAGCTGGTGGTGACAATTCTGTCTACAGCAGGAGGATGGAATTGGGTTATTTACTAATGTCTCAAATCACAATTGATAGATTACATGTATAACACAGTGTAAGGTCTAACGAATTCCGCTGAAAGTGTTACTTGTAGTGTCTGAAATATGTATGATTAATTTCAAACTTAGATTGAACTTGGTTTTGAGAGTCTCTGAAAGCATACTATTATGTCTTTATATACTTGGCTATACATTATAAAGAACATAAAACATATTTACAGTAGCATTCTGAATAAAAGTTAAATAGAACTTACAGAGCTTTTGAAAACTTAAAATATGTTCAAAAATAAAGACATCCATTATTGTATTGTATCAGAGAGCAACAGATGGACTAATGAAATGATCCAAACTTATGGACATAAATGTTCCTTTGCACACTCTATGGAAAACTTAGTACAGCTGAAGAACTGAGTAAACTTCCTTATAATGAACTAGTCATTGAAATTCCTCTCAGAAGTTCCACAATAACCTATACAAGTGGTAATATGTCTTACTAATATTTATACAGTGTTGTATAGAAATAACATATGATTAAGTTGACCTTGTAGGTCTAAGAATATACTTCTACTGTTTGAAGTCTTTGGTGGACAAAGGTGAACTCCGGCTCCATTATCATTATACAAAAGTTAGTTCAGTAGCTTTCAGTTCTGTTTTCCTTTGTATTCTCTCATGCAGCTCTGACACCAACTCTCTTCTCCCTTACATTTGTAGTGAGTTCAGCCTTCTACCTCTAAGGAGTTCATTGGAGCCCTTGTCAATTCATGATTTTTCTTTACATTTGAAGCACCTGATATGTAAAATTTCATGAAATACATTGCTGGCTCATGAATTCTTAAGAATATCTTTCAGCTATTTAATCCATTTGCTACATACAGAATAATTCACTGTCCATTTTTCTTTGGAATGGTGCATACGTGTGGAGGTAATGGTGTTGAATAAATCTTCCCATTTTGCAGCTCAGTGGATGTGTAACATTTGTCTCTTGTGGATTTCATTAAAAGTATTTGTATATAGGAGAAGCAAATACAGGAGATGGTAGCACTTGGATCCTCAAACCCCATTTGGGACTTCAATCTACACTTCAGTACGACCGAATAATGTTCCAGCAGTCATTTATTCTTGATTTTTGCTCTTTGTAGTCTAGAAATAAGAGGAGAACTTTTCACTTTCTAAACAAAGAAAAAAAATTAATTCAATGATTTTACACTGTTTTGAAAATATTTTGGTTCTTCATATCTGGCACATACACACTAGATATTTACATCTTATAACTGCTTAGCAATTAACTAGACATCTAAATGGAGGTAGGTGAGAACATGAAAAGATGAGAACATGCTAGACATTAAATTGTTATATATTAATGTTATGCATTATATATTGCAGATTACATATATACTATATGCATATTAATTATATATTCTGTCATATATAATATACACTATATCATATATTAAAAAAAAAAGAATGAAAATAGGTGTTTTTTGTTTTGTTTTGTTTTGTTTTGTTTTCCTGGAAGGTAGAAAGAGCTGCAAAGGCAGCTGCTCTTTATGAAAAAGACAGGCTTTATACCATATCAAGAGCGACTATCTTTTTTAAGTGATAGTAGGTATGAATCCTCCAGAGGCTATTTTTAAAAATATCTGGAGATCTTCCTGGTTCATGGAGAAGACATGGGGTTAGAAGAAATAAAGGGCTAAAGAAACATTCAGAAATGTTTATGGATGCAGTATTTTATCATAGTATCCTGAAGAGGCATGGAACAGAAATGTACCTTCCTACATTCTCTGTAGATTGCATCCAAGAAAGATCTGAATCCATTTCTATTTTTTTTTCAGAGTGACTGATAATAAGTTTTGGCTGAGATTAAAAGGAGTAACAATGAAGGAGTTACCATTTAAATCTGGCAAAAATAGTATTCAGATGTCATTTTGCCACAAAGTTTAATTGTGCCACTATAAATGCAGTACAACCAAAAAAGGGGACAGTAACTGCTTCTTTTCTGTAAAATAATGCAAACATTTAAACCCTTAACGGTGTTTTTGTGTTCATGAGCTGTGGTAGTATGAGAGAGACACGAGCACTGCTAATACTGGAATTTAGACTTGCAGAATTTCTTTCTATGGCTCATCCTCCACCTGCACTTGCTATTAAGTTCACTGTTCTACCTAGAAGATTAATTTCATACCCTGTTAATGAGACAGCCCTCAGGAAATATGGGGAACCTGAGCCTTAGTACCATGCAGTAAAATACATTTCTGTGAAACCTACCAAAGCTTGAGAAACTAACAGTCAGAAACTATCAGCTTTCAATACTATTTTAACGTAGTTGGATTGCAGACACAAGATAATATATTTGACTTGCCAGGAGTAATCTACTTCGTGTTGCACCAGAAACTAGAGATCATCTTCAAAGGTGTCCTTTTCCCCCACCCAAACGACAAGGATTTACAGAGAGAGGATAGTTCAGTGATTTGGACATAAAAGACTTGATTCACTTTCTCCTTTATAAAGATGCTCTGTTCCTTCTTTGGAAAATTTGTTTATAACATTTCTCCCTTTCTCATGAAATAAGCACTTTTAAAATTCTGGAATGTTGTTTCAATGGTTGTTAAAAATACATGTGCATATACATATTAGATATGCTATATATGGAGTAACTAACATTTCCTGAACGTTTAGAGAAAGATTTTCAAGCTGAACTAAATATTTCAGTATACAAAAACTAAAGGAAACTAGGAGAGACTCTAGGGTCATTGATTAGGGACAAAATGGGAGAACACTTGGACAGGTGCAGACTGGTCAAAGACAACCAGGACATTTATAAAGGGGAAGCCATGCTTGTCAAATGCTATTAACTTGTTTGAGGAAGTGACAATGAGAGCTGACAGGGGTGAAGCAACAAACATAATCTACTTGGACATCAAGATGGCTTTTGATACTAGTACGCTCAAGACCTAACGTAGGGTTAGTAAGCATCTGATGATAAAGTGACTGATAAGATGCCTCTAAAATTTCTTAGACATTCTGCTGGCATATCAGCAAAGCATTCAAGAAGATGTACAAAAGCAATAGATATAAATGAATTTGGTAGTGATTTTAATGATAAAAAAGGTGGAGAGTAAATCAGAAATATTCTGAAGAAAGGAGTCAGAAAAATAAGAGGGATGGGAGAGGAAAAGAACTGATTTATTCACATATTTTAACATAAAAAAGCTAGGAATGTTAGTTTATGGAAGATTACAGTAGAAGAGATGAGCATAGAAACACCTGGCATACATCTGTATATATCTGCCTGCAACTTCATTATATACAGCAAGTGGTGGCTTCGGGGAGCATATGATTTTTTTTGTGCAAGGTGGATATCAGCTGTTAAGAAGGCTAGTAAAACTTTCTTTCTGAAAAGGGAAATTAGAAGGTATATTCCTATCTAAATCAGATTTAATTATTAAATATGAAGCAGTCTTGTGCCCACCAACTTCTTGCTGTTGCTTTAGTAGAGACTGGAAACAGAAGAATAAGGGATTTCTGATTTTTGTATTTGGTCCTGCCTTTTCTCTGTACTTGTTCTTATTTTGTTTTGCATGGCGGTGTTTGCCTCTCACCAACTTTTCATTTGCTAGAGGAAGTATTTTGAGTATTTAAAGAACAAGTTAAAGAAAACAAGTACCAACTCAGTTGGAAAAACATTAGCAAGGTTTTTTTTAAGACAAAAGTTGTGGTTGAATTGGATAACTTCATGGAAAATCTGAGAAAATAATCAAATATGCATCACGTGACCTTTCCATTCAATCTAATTTTTTTTTCCATACTACGTATGAATTTACAAAATGCCTTTTGTTGTTTACATAATTGGTGTATTAAAGACATAGACAAATATATTCCACTGCGAATAGTGGAAGCAGAGTTTGCTAGTGTGGAATAGCCATGGTAAGATAAAAAAAGAAAAACCTTTTTTTGGAATTCAGAATGTTCTTCAAAATTAGAAAGTTTTAACAAAAGATTATTCAACACATACTTTAAATGAAGCAATTCATTTTATTACTTTTACACTTAAAAGCTCACATTCTAGTTCATAGTGGTGGTCTAATTGTTTCATTTAGTTCATGATCATTTAATTCAATAAGGAAGGGTAAAGAGTACTACTCAGAAAACTGATCCTTAAGTAAGCATTGAGAGTGTTCCTTTGAAATTAAAGAAGCAGTACAACAGGTACAGTTTCTGTTTTGAGAAGAGATGCCATGTATTGAGAATGTCAAAACACTGTGAAGTTCAGACGCAGAGTGGTGGTGCAATGACTCTCCAAAAGAGGGCTGAACTAACTTCCTGAGAAGCATGATTTGGATGTCTAGTTTTAAGAAGCTTTGCAAATGCTCCACATGTTGATTGAAAAGCCTCATTTGCATTTAATTTTGCGTGGAGGAAAAAAGACTAATATTAGGAAGAAATTTGCTTTTGGAGATTTCAGTTAGTAAGGAAAGAAGGTTGTGCCATAGTAAGTGTCCAAGTGTCAGGAAAAGAATACAGGGTTCTCACTTCCTTTATGCTTTTGATTTTCTTAGAATCAGCCCATATTTGGACTAGTTTCAACACCAATTTTGAATAAGTGAAGAGTCATCTCAGAAAACTGGCTACTGTTATGGGAGAAGGAAAATATAACCCCATTTTTAAAATTGTATTTTTATTTGTTTAGCTCTGCCACATTTTTCAGGTATTTTGGTTTATGTCAGTTAAAGCTATTGCATTATAATTACCATTCTATATCAAATGCCAAATAGGTATATTTTTGAGTAGGAAACTGATGCATACTGGAATAAAACATGAAAACAGAGAGGTAAACCACAGAAATAGAAAATATTGAGCATTTATATCTTCCTAAGCATTTTCATAACAAAATGAATATTTTAAAGCTTCTTTGGGTCTTGAAAAAAGACAAGCAAATTAATATTTTTGTAATATAGATGTCATCTTATATTTCATGCTTGATTCATTTGAAAATGTAGATTAATTTGCAATTAATCTAGAGAGGTGAACTATTGAATTGAGTCCTATAAGATTTGGGATTTGTCATCTTTTAAAGTTGACACCCAGTGAGAGCTTGTCAATTACAAAGAAGTGAAATGAAGTGAAAATAAGCCTCGTCTTCATCTTCTTGTTATATGCTTGGTTGGTTATAGAGAGGCATCATTTATAAGCTGAGAATAATTACTTGAAAAGTATTTTTCACTTTAAACCAAAATTATTTATTATTTTATCTCATTGCATTATGAAATAGTGGTTCCTGTAATTTCATAATCTCATAACCAAACAGTCTTTCAGTACTGACATAGTCACCTGAAATGCAAATTTGCTTAGTTTAAAAATGAAAAACATTGTTTGGAATGTTTTTTTTTCCTCAAACGTTACTAATCCTTTTGTGACAGGTTATTCAGAAAATCTTCACTTTATAAATCTACAAAAGCATGTAATTCAGCAAAATATTAAATCATATGTATGATATAGACAGAATGTCGGTAGTATAATCCTTTTTTATTTATGTGCAAACACCAATAGTCTCTTCCAGCTTTAATGCGTGTTATGTTATCTGTCTCTTGCTTACAGATTTGTTTTTTGCACAGCCCTATCTTTTAAGCCTTTCCATTGGCTGTAATTCAGTGGTTTTCTCTGATTTAAGTGAGTTAGCAGTTTTTCTCTTACCAGTTTTATTCAGCAGAATGAATGCTTACAGCAGTTCGGTAACATGTATATATAACTTGTATCATCCTGCCTTCTTTGCATCCAGCATTCCCGCACTTCATGCATTTATGTTCTGAATGCTCTTAATCAACATCCACCAATTGCTTCTGAAGAAAGTACTAATTAGTTGAATTTTCTTGTAAATAAATACAAAATGGACCTCTTTGTCAATGCTTTGCTCAAATATTACCTTTGATTTTCAGTAGGAGCCCTGAGATGATTTGCTTTCTTGCTTTACACAACTTTTCATCATGACCAACTGAGGCACAGAGAGGCCAGATGATGTGCCTGCAGTGCAGCAGACCAGTTGCTTGTCCTGAAGCAGAGCAGTCAGAAGCAGCAGAACCATCTCAGAGGCACTTGCTCAGACCACTGCACTCCTTTACATGATGTACCTCAGAAGGAATGCTCAGAAAGCAAAATGTAGCAGCCTCTTCTTGAATGGGAACTGATGCTTGGTGGCAGTCGTTTTATTCATAAATGTACTCAGACCCCAAATAACGTATATGCAATGTATTAGACCTCTTAAGATTTTAGATGATATTTAGTATTTTTTTCATTCAGTTAATTTTCTTTATTAGTACATACAATTACATTTTTGCATCATGCTTTTGCTAGTGGATGCACAAGGCAAATCATATAGTGCCTCCCCTATATTATTTCAATTTTGTTTTATAGAACTCATGCTATTCCCTCATAAAATTCAGTTATGCTATTTAAATATACAGTAGAATATTTCCTTTTTTATTGCAGAAAAGAGCTTTGATCTATCAAAAAGTTTAATTACATTTCATGCAATAGTTCCTATTTGTAATTAGGTATAGATATGGCAGTTGGAAATTTTTTCTTTCATGTCTTTCCATTCATTTTAAACCACATTTTCTGTTACACTTTCACATACTGTACAGTAGGCTCTTTTCGGATTCTGGAACCACACATATATATCTGATTTTCCCAGTCATCCATGAAGTATTTTATAAACTTGACCTTTGATTATTTTAATTATTTCCTTCCTGTTTGTAACGGACTTATATGTGGTTTTATTTAACACTATTATATCTCTGACTCACAGGGAAACAAAGACCAGTGTAACTGATAGCAGTAAAGGAACAGCTATAGGCTCAGTTATAGGTTGATAAATAAGGCTATGTAATTCCTTTCATTCTTTTTGTTTTCGTTTTCTTTTTTAAATAAAATCTGAGGAAGATCAGTTAATAAAGACAGTTTGTTAGAAAATGCAAGAAAAAATAATAAAATATAATTTGTAATTTAACCCTGATGTTAACACTATAACATTCCTACCTTACTGACTCACAGGGAACTGAAGGAAAAGAGAAATGGAAAAAAACAATTGTTTGCAGTCTAGGAATTAATGATGGATAGGATGCAATTAAAAAAACAGAAAGCATTTTCTGCAAAGCATTAAAGCTTTGAATGGGCACTGAAATGTTTTTGTGGAATGGAGACTCTATTCTGTAATATCACACTCCTGCCCATCCTCATCATCCTTTCTCCCTGCCAGAGAATGCTACTGATCTCTTTTCTGCAGCTTGCAAAAAGTGTGGCAAACTGAAGCATATGTGAATTACTGGATAAACGGGACAAAATCAAAGTAAAACTACTGATTGGTTACACACTGAATATTTCCCTATTAGTAAATATTTACTCTTCTGGTTCTTATGACATTCGTTTTTGCTAGATTATTACTAACCTTTTCTAGAAGCGCTTTCTTATTCTCAGTTCTCTTAATTGATGATGGCACCTTCATTTTCTAAGTACATTTTTTTGCTCCTATATTCCCACTGTTCTGTCCTAAATTTACTTTCTAAATCAAAGTTCTCTGTTCTTTCATCTGCAACCCTTATGGCTCTTTGTGGTTCTTCAGCCATTGTTTAAATAAAGCTGCTAGTTGAATAAGGTGTGAAAGACAAGTGAAATGAAAAAAAAGTGAACCCAAGCAAGCAGCAAAATAGCTGGCATAGTAGTATGGGGTCCCAAGGCTTAGCAATCAATGTCCATTGGTAAATGGATGTATGTGGAATTTTACAGGGTCTGGCTTCTCTTGCACATTTTTAGAACATGAGCTCTGCAGATACAGAACACGATATCAACAGGACTACACAAGCCTCTCTTATCAGCTGTACTGGGGATAAATCAAATGAAAGAAGGAACTTATAAGTGCAGCTCAATAAATAAAAATAGCTCACTAGTGCCATTAATCGCTCCGTTCTGGTGAAGTATTTAGATTCAGCCTTGTTCCACATGAAAGAACATTCTGTTTTGGGGCAGTTAAGTATGAAACTAGGTTTAGATAGGATTTGGGGAAAGCCTTCTCAACACAGTTCTAACAGGTAGCGGTGCAAAGAACCATGGGCAGGTTTGGGTAGTCCATCTGCTCAGTTAAGTGGCTGAATTGCTGATGTGCCCAGAACTGTCCCTCATGCCTAAAAAGCTTGGAATCTCCTGGAAGAGGCAACTTTGAAAATTTCGTCTTTGTGAGAAAGATAGAGAGATGGGGTGGAAAATGATATGATCACTAAATAAGTGTCCTGTTACAAATCTGATTGTGTTTTGTGGATTTTGTATTGGACAAAAGAACAGAAAAATATTTAGTTTTGTTTTGAACAGAGCAGTAACACCAAAAAAGAATAAATTCATGCAGATTCTTGAACAGATTTAAGTCAGAGCCAAGGACGCTGCAGAAATTGCCAAAATAGAAAAGTTTTGACCCCAGCTTTTCATATCAAATATGTCACCAAATAAGGCACTAAACTCTTTTCACCATAGTTTCATCATTTATCTAATTCTGGAACAGAGTTCCTCTTTGAGAACTGGAAGAATTAATATTTACCTTCATCTTGAAAATATTTTAAATTGTCAGCTTTGCAAAACCCTTAGTGCTCATATGTTTGCCTTCAATTTATTAACAACTCAGTATAGCTTCCCTGTAACTGAACTTATCTAAGATTGCCAAGCACATATATGATTAAGTTTTGCTACTGACTTGCTGGTGCTCAAAGCAACTATATACTGTTAGTTGCATGGGATTATAAGATATATATTTGATAAATATAATTATGATATAATTGAAAAAACCCAACAAAATTAAGATTTAGATTAGCAAATTTTTAGCTTTTTCAGTAATTCATTTGATGGAAAATGGGGAAAAACTGGTTATAGAACCCTGTAGAAACACATTTATTTTCAAAAACAGCCACCTTTGATGAGGAAAGACAAATAAGAATTTCCATTTAAGAATGATATTTATTAACAATGACTCTAAAATGTTTTTAGGTAAAGTTTTGCAAAGTATTATTAAACTTTTACATCACTATTTTTTTTTCCATAAAGTGTTTCAGTCCTTTCCTTTTTTTTTTTGTAGCCCTTCCAATCATTTTTGATAAGTCTCATATTTTACCACAGGAACTCAAATAATTACCTTTTGTTGCAGTGCATTGGATTCAATTGGTGAACTACATTCACTAAAACAAGAGCGTCCAACCTTAAGGCTTTAATGAGTTACAATGAGCAAAGAGGAACTGGGCTACATATAAAATATATTATGTAGTCAATGTATATAAGTAAGATAATTTATTTTTTGAAAAAATCAAAACAAACAAACATACAAAAAAAAAGTAACAAAACATAAAACTAGTGGGTTGGACATGTACGCTAAATTTTCTCTCCCCTGTCCCAAATCCTGGTTCAAGGCATTAAAAGAATTCACAGTAGCAGTCAAGATCAGGATGAGTTCTCAGAAGACTTGGAATTAATTCCAAAACTAATCATACTTTTTTTTTTTTTGCATCTGAACAAGTGTTTCTTATCTGATTTTTTTTTTTTTTGAAATATCTAAGAATTGTGTGTAGAAAACTGAATCAACTAATATCAGCAAAGTACATTAGAAATGAAAAAGTTCTGAATGTGCTGTGAGTATACAGAGTGGCTCCCAGGCAGCAGTGATAATGATAAGGAGGCCTTGGATGGTTTATTGCTTCTTTTTCTGAAGCTAGTGAAACTGTGTAAAATGATTTATCCATTCCGCAAGAATTTTGTTTCTACTTTTTAAAATGTGTTCAGTGTACAAGCATATATTTACAAAATTTTTAGCCTTCTTCAGTTTTCTTCTCAAAATTGCAGATGAGGCTACTCGAATACCTATAAATTCATGCACATATTATTCAGTTCTTCATTGAAAAACACAAAGTCATTTCTATTTATGAACATTTTCCTGTAATGCGACGTGGCATTTCTCATCACTACTGCTTGCAGTCTAGTCTTATAAAATTTAATGGATGTCAAAAATGAGCACAGTATGAAAAATAAATAGACAAAAAAAGAAATCCTTTACATGCTAACAAATGTCACAAAAAGAGCTCTTAAAATGCTTGTGGACAAAAACAGTTCAGTCTCAACCAAAAGAAGTACCTTTTTAAGATATAAGGAGGAAAGTCTTGGAATTTTCTGTCTTTTGAAACGAGTAGACTTAATTTGTATGTCTTCCCAGACTATGCTTCATCTTTATTAGAGAAATCCTTCCTTTCCAATGGTTTTAGGCAGATTAACTGGCCTAATTGGACCTAAGCTGCTGTGAAGAGAGAGGAAAAGAAGGTGGAGGCACAGGCTCTCCAAGTCCTCAAGTCACATCCTCCTGGTTGACTGGTCTGCTTAGCCAAGCTGAAACTGGTCTTATTGTCATGTTGGGTGCATTAATTGGAGTGCAGACTAATTTGCAAGAATGCTTTAGTGCCCTTTAAAAGGTGATTTAAAATTCAAAGTGATGGAAATTGTATAAAAGCATGCTGATCTGATCATTACCCAGAATTCAGTTTGACATTTCCTCTATTTATCTGTTTTTATTGTTTATACCTTAAGTTTACTGTGAAAGACTTAAGAGACTGCAACAATTCATGATATTCTCTGGATTGGTTGATAACCCCTCCTTATTTTAAACCCAAGGAATGCAGTGAAAGTAAACTGACAAAGCTCAAAAATGTCCTGTTTGGGGGCAACAGATTAAAGATTTAGATCTTGCAAAATAATAATAATTACAGCAACAGCTTTCCCCTTGTTTCTATCATATACATGAAAATACACTCTCTGGAACATTCCTACCAACCAGAGACATAGACATTGAATCTCATTAACATAGACTTGAATACAATGGTAATGAGGATAGTGAATTTACATTTCCTAATCAAAAGGACACAAAACCAAAATAAGGCACAGTTTTTGCAAACTCTATAGATATAGCTATATCCATTAATGAAGTCCAAGTATGCTCATAGGTGAAGAGTGATTTCTGCCAGCAGTATAAAACAGCATGCTCCAACTCTTAACAACAAGAATATATATATATATATTATTCAGAATAAAAATATACAAATTAAACTCTAATGTAGGCAATGTAATAAACACATGAAAATTATCCAGAGATATTGAAGTGATAGATTGTAGGAAACCTCAGTCAGAGCATTTGTTCTACATTTTACTCACAGCCAACAAATCAATTTTAGTCGTGACATAAAGCAAGTTATGCTTTCCTGAAGAGAAGTGATGCTATTCCTGAATTGTACTGAACTTGCCTGTACTAGAAGTCATTAATATTGACTAATACAAGCATAAAATCCTTAGTAGCTGGTGCTAATTCCAAGATTGTTTAGATGCAATACCCTGCAAATATACTTCTGCTTGAAAGTAGCATCATGCTACCTCTCACCAAGACAAACTGAGTTGTCAAGAATCTTTTTCCAGTGTGCCAGTCAATCTTTTAACAGTTTAGATTGAGATACAGGCCCACATCACAGTGGGTTTAAACAGAACAATTCTTCTTTAAAAAAAAGTTTTAGTGTTGTTTTTGCCTTTCTATGGCAGGTGTAATTTGTTCAGGCTGAACTATAAAATTCATATCCAGTTCTCTGAGATTGCCCTTGTGTTAAGTTTGAAGCACTACTTTCTGGAGCTACAGTGAAGCAGAAAGTGATTTACCCAGTCACAGAATTAGAATCATAGAATCATAGAATAGTTTAGGTTGAGAAGGAACTTTAAGATCATCTAGTTCCAACCCACTGCTATAGTCAGGGACTCCTCCCTCTAGACTAAGTTGTTCAGAGCCCCATCCAGCCTGGCCTTGAGAGCTTCCAGGGAAGGGGCATCTACAACCTCGCTGGGCAACCTGTTTCAGTGTCTCACCACCCTTGCAGTAGGAAGAAATTCTTTACATTCAAATTTTGTAATTCTTTCCCTCTCCCTGGGAACATTCAAGGCCAGAAACAATACATTTGCAAGGAGTAAAACCAGCACTTTCAGATCCTAAGCTAAGTTCCTAGCTCGATTGCTAATATCAGAGGGATAAGTGAGAATACTGGAAGACAAAATATGAAACTCCATGGTATTACTCTAAAATTTTCATTTTAAAAGATGAACACTGAGCTTCAAGTCTCCGTGCTAGCTATATGAAGCATCATGTGCCTGTGTGATCTGTTATACTTCCTTCTGTGCTTGTGGCATAGCTGTTTTCAACTATAGAGTACTTAAGGAATTTGCATATTTTAAGAAGTTTATTGGATTTCTTTGTATTTGTTTAATGGAAAGAAGTACTGAGGTTTATTTACTAGCAATGAAATATGACAGTTTCACATGTCACATTTGAAACTGTCACATTTTGTAGCTAAGATTGTGTTGCTTTCCTTACAAGCAAGTTTCACATATATTCTTTTCTCAATTTCATTTTATTCTCTGTTAAAGAGGAAAATGTTTACCATGGTAACCTGTACTACATAAAATATGCATAATTTGTTTTAAGAGTCATGGTGATGTGTAATTAAGTCTGTCCCTGAGATGTTTTTAAGAATTCTTACATGTCATGCAATGCAGTCTCATGCTACATGCAGAGATTACCTATGGGCAAAAAGCACAGCGTTAGAGGAAACCCAAACACTTGATTAGTTGTAATATCATACACTGAAGATGGACAGTCTATATGACAAGTTGTCTTGTATGAAAGAATTGGTCCTTTAACACGCTGTATTTCTATTACCACATTCACTAACAAAAAGAATACATGCAGAGCACATCTCAATGATACCTCAGCTTCTGTTATTCAAACAGCACACACTTACTGTCTTTTCAGCGCTATAAGATTTTAGGTGTGAAGGGACCAAGGATAGATAAAATACAGTGAAGCAACTCAAGAATAGGGCATACTCTACAAGTATTGTAGAAATTAATGATAAGATATGTGATAGATACAATTACAAGCACAGAATACAGTCCTCTGACAAAATATCTTAAGTCATTCAGTTAAATATTTAACTGAATTCTCCATACGAAAGGTAATATTAGCTATCCATTTGATACTAAAAATGAATTCAACTTTATATTCAAAAAGAAGCACAGTTCAAGTGCCTAATGTGTAGCAAATCAATGAGCCATTCTGGCATGTTGGCAGATTTGCTGTAAACCTCAGGAGGGTCAGGTATTTGCTTAGGATGTCTTCCTTTGGTAAAAAGTACTACCTTTGCCTTTTCACCTCAGCAAGTTGAAAACTGTAGAGTATAATATGTCAGTATTTTCCACACAAGCACTCTCACATACCATGTCTGAAAAAGCTAGTGTGGTATTCATGCTTTCTTTCACCCTTTGGTGGCCAAATCCTAGGATATTAAACTGGTGCACCGACGCTACAAAAATACATTTTCTCTCACTGTGTAGTCAAATCTTTCTACACGTACAAATGATACATATTCAAATACCCAAGAAAATAGCAACCATCACTGAAAAATGGAGAATGTATTAAAATCATTTTACTGACAAAAACACGTACAGAGTAGGTAAATGCAGTTCTTATACCAGAAATTGCATCTGGTAATTCATCCTTGATTTCTTATACAATAATATCTATCTCCAGGCATGGGTAGGACCTCACAGTCCTACATAGAAATACAGAACTGAAACATCGATAGTAGGCATATAACATACAGCAGTGTATAAGATGCAAAGATTTAGAGATGAATACAGATAGGAAAGCATTAGGATACAATGTCAGTAGATAATATAATGTGATAATATATGATAACAGCTGATGCTCTATATTTTGTATCTTTTACAAATGGAAATCTAATAATTAGTTCAAAAAGGAAAGACAGACTAAGAGCAGAAGACAGCAATGTTCAGTAATATTAGTACTATCCTTTTATGAGTCTAAAACCTGTAAAAAATTTTAAGTAGTTGGACAATTTATTGAAAATTAATGTACATATTGAGACAGATTTCTAACAGCTGCTACATTTTGGATGTTCCAGGTTATCTGCTATTACTACATGAATGGTGCTACATCATTTATTCTATAAGCACCTGGAAAATACAGTTTTGTAAATGTTTGACATACCATGTCAGTCCTGGCCACGTGACACAATGCTAGAAAATGAACACTGTATACCAAAAATTATCAACTGCAGTGGTCATCTTGAAGGAATGAGATATCTTTACATTAGTACTTTGTCTAAAAAAAAAAAAAAAAAAAAAAGCCCTATGTTTTCATTTAGAAGAGTAAATAAAAACCAGGCATAGCAACCAAATTAATGATATCTGCAAGTACTTTTAAAATGTAACGGGATGTTCTCTAGCACAAAAGGCTAGACACAAAATCAAACAAACAAACATGTTGCAACATCAGTAGTATGATTGTTTAAGTTAGTAGCCACTGCTAACTACAAAACTGCAATACTGCAACTTAAATTATCTGAACAGAATGTAATTTAAAACTACAGAAATTACTGGAAGGACAAAATATAATTTGTCTAGCTTGTGTTTCTCCCAATTAGGTGACCTTCCAAGTAATATATATGGATATATTTAAAATAGTAATGATATCAAAGGGAATCTGAAGAGATTTTTTCTGATAAGACAGTGTTGGTAAAGTTAGGGACAACAAATTACCGTGGAAATTATTTTGACATGTTTTCCACCTTTTATTTTAAATAAGAAAATTAATTGGAAGCTCAAAAAACAAAAACAAAAACAGTCCCACAAAACAAAGATCAAACAAACAGAAGACAAAGTTAAGAACTTGAAAATTCAGTTTTTTGAATTTATAAGCTAATTTAGGCAAAACAGAAAATCAAAGCTGAAGATGCTGAAAAAGAACTTTCTCAATAAGAATTTCTTTCAAGAATTTCTGTCATGAATTCTAAATTTAAGTATTTGGACAAACTATTACTTTTGGAGGAAGAGGTTTTTCTCCTGCAGCAGACTTAGTAGCTTAGATTAATCAGCTTTAGCAAGGAATAGCAGAAAACTGTCTAATGGTTGTGTCATTCCCATTCACCAGTAGGGGTGCAGCTTCAAAATCTGGCAGGACAGAAGCATTAATATTTGTGTATGCACCACCATTAAATGTTCTGAGAATTGAGTCTTTGTCTGTACTGAAGAGACAGATAGTGAGTATTACTGGATGTAAAGGCAATCAAGTGGACTACACAGGCGTATGTTCTCTTTCCATCAACATGTTGGTATCATATACAACATGTCCAGAACCCAGCACATCAGAAGCAGGTTTCAAAAGTGCAGATAAAATGTTCAATTTGGATGGGTCATTTGTTTAGTGTAATCAAAAAGTCAGAGCTTCCTTTCTCATCAAGTTTTTGGTCCCCTGCAAATTTCAAATAGGTAAATGATATTTGGTAGTGTTAAAGAAGAAACTGAACTTAGCCTCCTGTAAACAGTGTCTTTTGTGATTTCATCTTGGCTCTAGATTTGATCAGAACTTTCATCTTGCTGCAAAGCCTACTACAAAAAGTCAAACAAAAATGGTGAATCCTGATTACAGTCTATCAGACAAAAAATGACTGAGAAACATTAATGTTCATTTCTTAGTCTACATGGAAGGACATGCTGAATATTTTTCTGTGTAAAATGCTTAAAATTTGCCAAAATATGATTTGGAATTTATTATTCTGTACAGGCAAAAATCTGAAAGAATTTTCCACTAAAACTAAAATTAGATATTTTCAAACAAATGGATTTTTTTTCATTAGCTTTTCGTTATCTGATTTTGTAAGTAAAAATTTATAGCTGCTAAAACTAATGTTGAAGTTTGATCTAATTTCAATTTTCACAGATCCATCTCTTAAATGATTCCTTGAAGCTGATTATCTTTTTACTGTAAAGAACCTGAATACTTACTATGTTCTTAGGATATGATAGGAAACCATAAGCACAGGTTGAAAAGAGCCAGGCTTCCTCATCCAGAAAGAGTTATTCATTGGTCTTGGCACAGACTGCAGCAGCCTACACATTGCTTCAGTATATGTTAAAATGGCTGTTGACCCACATTGGCATTTGGCAATTAACTACAGTTGCAGCATTGTTCATTCTGCCACAGTCTTTTCTGTCTCTCTCATCTCTTTCTAGGGTGAGCTGACTCCAGCATGAGTTGATGAGTTGTCCTCTCTGCCCAAAGAAGGAACAGAAGGCCTAAAAGTATACTTCAGGAGTTTAAAGCCTTATTTAATAGTAATTTTAAATATTAAAACATATATTATAATGCAAGTAGAAAAGATGTTTAACTTGAATAATATTTAGGATAGGAGATGATTAATTAAAATAAATTATCCTTTTCAGTTCCATAAATTTAGTACAGTAGCCTGCAGTAAAAATAAGCTGTGAGTTGATTTGTAATGTATGGAAGCAATTAAGTGGATATCTTCATGTGAAAGGTACTGAGATATGATTCTTTCGTGTTTGTAAATGTATATATCAGAAGTGGTAGATGTTATCAAAAGTTTGCACAAAGATGTGAGTTGCATTTGTACTACTAAATAGTATGAATAGAAGTAAACATACTATGAGTATGTAGTCTGGTTCCAGAGGCATTTCAAGACATAATTCTCATGGCTCACACCAAAAAACACTGTGTGGATGTGTCTCCTCATCTAATTAAAGGAGAATTAACCAGTTTTTATCTTCAGAGCTGTAAAACACAATGTGTATCTTGGTCAATTTGCATCTGTTCCAAATAAACTTCTTAGAACTGGGAATAATAGGGATAAGAATATTTTACTTTCAAATGCTCTTCCATTTTCTTCCAAGTCATCTGTGTTTTTCCTGAAATCTAGATGTATCTCAGACTCAGAATCTCTAACTTCTATTGATTAGTATTGGCTAGAAAGTTAACGATAGCATTCCAAACTGAAAGATGTTATAAATGCTTTATTAATATTTACTAAATGGTTGCAAGATGTTAATACATACTTTTATAATATTTCATAAAAGACGTTATAAAGCGTACTATCAAAGCACTTTCAAGAAGTTTTATTTTTAATGCCTTTTTAAGAAAAATGTGTTAAAAAGGCAAGCAATGTAGGCAATGCATAGTTTTGCAGATGCTTTAGCATGTGACCACTTAAGTGAATGTTTACAGGAAAAAGGTATCAAGCATATTATAAAATACCATTAAGAATATAAGGTTGATTAATTTGTGTGTGAACTATTTGATTGCATCTGCATAACTTTTTAGAAGAAAAACATTGCAAATGCAGTCTTAATGTGAAGTATAGTTAGAAGGCTATATTTTTAATTCATTATCACACAGGCATTCTGCCTGCTGTTTGCTCTTAGGAATAATAAAATACAACAGAATATACAGTTATCAACATGAGATAATAAAGTCCTTGTGGCATCTATGCATAACCTCTAACCTTGAATCCCAATGGTAAATGAGCTCTCTGCCTGAAACTGCTTTGCTGCTCTTACAGCATTGTTGTTCTGTGGAGAGAAATGTCTTTTCTACTGGAAAGATGAACTTGCTGAACTGAAATGTTAAATGATAATGCCAGCACTTCCATCAGAGTTGTGCAGTTTGTGCTAATAATTGTGCTTATTAGCCAGTCTGAATTTTTCCTCTAGTCTAAACAATTTAATGATTTTATTCTCTCAACTTAATTCTGCACTAATTTTAAAGCTAACTTCAAAGGATACCCTGACTCTCGTGAAATACAGCTCTGGTAAAACAGACTTAGTTTTTCTTTTACCAGCCACTCAGATTAAGTCATCAAGAAGATACAGAAAAACTAAGGACATTAATAACCCAGAATTACCAAAAATAACAATGCTAACAACCTAGTCATTAATGAGAATTACTAGTCTTGTTACTATAGAAACAGGACTGAAGCAAATAGAAATTATGTGTAATTTCTCATTTCCAAAAGTGACTCATATTATGTCATTACCATAGAAATGATATTATTACCCCAAATGTAATAAACTTAAAAGCTACTTACCCTGAAAGGACACCTATGCACCTGAACATGCACATTCTGATGTTGATCTTGTGGAGCTCCACAAAAAAATAACCAAAATGAAACTGATACATTTACTAAGCAGCGAAGATGGTGGAGTCATCTCAGGACACTTGCCAAACATTTGCTCTTTTTAATTATAGCAACTCCAAATTTGTCATCCACTGTAGATTTTAAGAGGCTAAAGTTAAAAGTCTAATCTACTGTGCTTTTTTTTTTTTTTTTTTTTTTTTTTGTATGATCAGTAACAATTGCTTTCTCAGACAGGGAAACAGGAGAAAACTGTAGTCAAAGAAAGGTTGGACACTGCCAATATAGACAGTTGAAAGGAATTTCTGTTTTCTTTTTTACTTTTCTTCTAGCCAAACAGAGGAATGAACAGGTGCATACTGGCTATAGTATGTTAGACAAACATATAGGAAAAGATTTCTAAGAGTGGGAATAAAAAAGATTACCTTCATAGAAAGGACCCATTGGAATCTTCTCTAGTAACCACAGCTAGCCTTCCTCATCAGTTTAAGTGTTTTTCTAGATGATATGACATACCTTGGAAATAAAGCATTTTGAAAATGGTACCTTCTGCTATCTTTACCTTTGTTGTCCTCTCTGTAATTTTTTTGTTTTGTTTTGTTTTGTTGTTTTGTTTTAGTAACATATGTAAGATAAAGCTCTGTACACTAGAAAGCTACAGTAAAGTCACCATAGAAAAGGACTGACAGTGATGACACACCTTCGGAATAGGAATTAAGAATATTTTTGTGAGAGTTATTTACTCGTTCATCCAGTGCTTTTTACTTCAGGCAGTGAGTTTCCTGTTATTCCATTATTAATTCTTATTGAGACATTTTCTCTGCTTCAGGACTTGTCACACTTCCATTGCCATAAAGATGAAGCTAAACTTCACAGTGTCTCACTGTGGAAATTGCAAAGAAGTGATCACAGAATATCGGGAAAGTTAGCCCTCCTATAGCTGCTGCCAGTGATGCTACTTGCTAATGGCTTTTATTTTACTTCTTCAAAGGAAAACTTTTTTCACTGTGAAGGTGACTGACCACTGGCAGAGGTTGCCTGAAGTGTTTGTGGAGTCAACGTCCCTGGAGATACACAATAGCTATTTGTTCATGGTTGTGTACAATCTGCTCTAGGTAATCCTGCTTGAGCAGGAAGGATCTGGACCTGATTACCCTCAGAGATCCCTTACAGCTTCAAACATTGTCATTCTGTGATTACTGAAATTTCTAGAAAACCTGGGATAGTGGTTCACTGCTTAGATTTGCTTTCTAGGGTGTCTAAAAACATTGTGGCAACCTATATTTCTTAAGCTTCAAGTTGGAAGTTATTATTATGGCAGTAGGGCCATGAAGATGATTAGTGGAATCATCTTTTCCATGTTTGTCTAAGATACTATAGCCAGTATGCACCTGTTCATTCCTCTGTTTGGCTAGAAGAAACGTAAAAAAGAAAACAGAAAAGGACCATCTCCTTTATGAAGAGGGGCTGAGAGACCTGGCGCTATTCAGCCTGGAGAAGAGAAGGCTGATGGGAAATCGTAACAATGCTTATAAATATTTAATGGCTAGCAGTCAAGTGGGTGGTAATATGCTCTTTTTTAGCAGCGCCCAATGACAGGACAAGGGGTAACAGGCATGAACTGGAACACAGGAAGTTACGTACAAACACGAGGAAGAACTTCTTTACTGTGGAGGTGACAGAGCTCTGGAAAAGGCTGCCCAGTAAGGTTGTGGAGTCTCCTCTGTGGATATTCAGAACTCATCTGGACATTTTCCTGTGCAAGCTACTTTATGGGAACCTGCTTTAGCAGGGGGTTGGACTAGGTGATCTTCAGATATCTCTTCTAATGCTGCTAATTCTGTGATTTTATGAATTCATTGTGATCATGTGGAATTTATGGACTCATAACTTGGCATGGACAGCTGATGAGAACTTTGTCCAGAGGTTGATTTTCTTGAGTAATGGCATGGACAAAACACCAGAGCTGCTTGAAAGTAAAGGTATGGAATTTTTTATTTCATATTATCAAGAGCTAATAAAAAGGCATAAATGGATTATCAAAATGGCTGATGAAATCTTGAGGAAATATAAGCAGTGTCCAGACAAATTTAGTGTCATTGCTTTTGTTGCCATAGTAGATCTGTTTTAAGGAGGAAGAGAAATCTCTTTCTTGTTTTCCATTGCAAGTTTGCTTGTTTTAACAATACAGGTTTAGAAGTTCTACACACACACACACACCTACATACACACACACCTACATACACACACACACACACGCCCCAATATGCTAAGAGAAACAATATACAATAAAATTCTAAATGAAGATTCTGTTTATGATGATGGAGAACAATTATACAAAGTCTCCAGGTGTTTTCTGTTATACGATTTACAATTTTTTGTCTTAAAATGCCCGGAGATTTAAGTGCAATTTGAACAATTGCACATAGTTCTTTTTTCACGTGCCTCTATTTGAACTGAAAAATATACATCTTCTATTTTTACCCAGTGCAACAAATGTTTATTTACCAAAAGCATAGAGTCACACTTTTAGCTCAAAGCATTGCTCAGTTTCTAAGGCAATGCAGATGATTGGCCATAAACTACATACACAGAAGAAGCATGGTTGCTTTCTTCATGCTGTATGCTTAGAATTCTTGCAAGGCGGTTTTTTTGCTCGCAGAGCTATGTTGATCTACCATTTTGATGTGCGACCAAAACTGCAAATCATCTTCAGATAGTTCTGCCCCTGAAAAGCAAAGGAGTAGAACAAATGAGAAAAATGCTGATTTTGCCTTGGGCACTGTAAGGAAAGGAGCCAACAATCCAGGCCTTGGAGAAGCAATCAGTATTTAGAACTCACTTTGCATCACTGAGTTAGAAAAACAAGAAGAGGCATGATGAGTAAGTATGTAAGCATGAACAGAACTTGGAAGAAAGCCCAAATGACTGACATCAAGCATTATTTTAATGATAATACTCCAGCTCTGGTGTAAGTTGCATGAAGATATGTGCAAAACTCTTTCTTCTGTCATCAGTCTTGGACATAGTGGCTAGCTAATAATTAATGAAGCAGCAATTGATGTCTAGTGTCATGAACAGTTGGTTAATCCTTTGAATAAAAAATAGGGTTTGATAGATTCAGATCCACTGTTTGCAACCTCACAAAAGCAGAGTCATAAGCAATTATTGGTTTACTCATATCTTTAGTTGGTGGTGCTGTGTATTGTGAAACACTGGAGTGGATAAGTGTCCCTGATGTACACAAAATTAATGCCATTGCCCCTAATAATAGGATAATACTGTATTATTTAAAACTTCATTTTCCAGTGGAAGAAATATTGAGAGGACATCACTGAAACTTCCAAAAGTACCTAGAATATTAGAGTATTTCTCTACTTGGGTATGCCATTAGCCAGCTATATCTTTTGGGACTGCTTGGAAAGCCTTTGATTTTTTTTGCTGGTGACATGGGATAGCCTCTGGTTAATATATATGTATGTATAACAGCTGATTTCTTGCCTGATATTTTAAATAATTTAATATCTTTTAAAGCTTTTAATTTAATTACCAACTTCTGCTATCGTCAGCCACTTACATCATTATCCTGCTGATGTGAAGACACTGTAGAATATGAACCAGTAAGACTCACCAGCATGCAAGTTACAGTAGAAGGTATGTAAAGACTTAGTTTTGATTGATAAATCTCCCATCCACAATCTGATTCTATAGCTCAGAGAGGGACAGCTTACTCTTCTTTTACAGATATACACATTTCTGCTCTACAAAGAAATTTCATGCAGGGTTTCCTCATTGGAGCAGAAGTTACAGTAGATTCAGTAATCAGCTGAAAGCCATATGAAATAAGAAAATTATTTACTAAAAAAGTATGACTATATTAATCTTATCCATATACATCATTCTTACAAAAAAGCAATTTACTTTCCCAGTTTTTAATAAAGAGAAAAAATTGAATGTCGTCATGGTTATCAAACAAAAAACAAACAGCAACACATTCCTGAGAGAATGTCTTTTGCAACTTCTGTATCTTCAAGATATTCATGTCAGTGCTACAATTATTGAGATTGCAGAGTCTATTATTCTGGTGTTAGGAAATGCTAGTTGTACAGCTGCATCCTGAATGTGAATTATATTCCATGGTGTAATGCATTATTATGCAGGCTTTAATTATAGGATAATTGACTGATCTTTTCTACAAAATACTGACCTCATTTACTTTGGTTCCAAATATTTTCAAAACTGGCTTTGACATAATCATGAAATATCCATGGTACCATGTATTGTATGACCTGAAGAAGGACCTGCATGACAGAAAAAATTTACATTTTCTGGCTGTACTACTGGGGCTAATGCATTATTATACCTTTGCTTATAACCCTTCTCTTGCCAATACACTCAGAACTTGTTAGCAACAAAACAAAACAAAAACATACATACAACCTCTTGCTGAAAATTGTCTTGTCTTTGGTATATGAAGAATTCTCTTCTGTATTTCCTTAGTGCTGCATATAATCCCAATACCTTGGTTTATGACTGAGGCACGTAGATAAGTCCTTAACAAGTAATAACGTTAAATATCAGTTCAAGTCTTTAACAAGCAATAACGTTAGATTTCAGTTTTATTTTTGTCTTATAGATAAATTCAACCACTTAATTATAAGGCTTTTAAATCAATCTTTTTCCTGCAGGTTCCTAATATAGTACAATTTTAAAATTTTATTTTTAAATTTTTTTCCTTTCCCCTTTTGAACATATAAATTAGAATTATGAATTTCTGAGTCATGTGAAATATTTTAAAAGAAAAAAAAAACAAAACAAGAACCCTGTTCTGAGTGTGCTCATACTTAAAATTGCCTTAATACTATTTATCAATGCAAGGCAAAAAATCATTTACTATCCACAGTGAGAATGAAAAGTTGTTAAACAAAGAATTACTCTCAAGTCTGTTTTTTTTTTTTTGAAAACTTTTGCTTAGCCATCGGTTTCAGACTATAATAGAAATGTCTATGCTCCTTACAAATTTGTTCCCAGATTTTTGAGTTACTGATTTTTTTTCTCTTCACTAGTTTTGATTGGTGTAGTGGAAATGCTAAGCCACGACTTGAACTAGTGATTGAGCACCTGGTAGGAAGGCAGGGCCAACTCAGGAGAGTTCAGGTGCATTAATGCACCTGAGTGACTTGCAGAGGTGGATCCTGGCTCTGCCCCCTCTCAGACTTTATATAAGAGATGGCAGCAGATATCACTGCCTACCTGTGGGCATTATAGGTGTTCTGAAGGTAAGCAGTTTTTTTTCCTCTTATTCTGTGCCAGCAGCTGCTGTGTCTGAGCAGATCCTCACTTGCTGTGGCCTGGGACCTTGCTGCTCTGCTGTCTTGTGCTTTCAATTGTGTTACAATTAAGATAATTTTTTTTTTTTCTCTAAGCATAGGATTTTCACATTGTGGAGTAGATCCAAATGTAAATTATTCGTCCTTTATTCAGAAAGATTTTTTCATTTTAGTAGCCAGTACTGACTTGCTGTTAAAATATCAAAGACACAAAACTAACTCTAATTTAGAAGAAGCCAAATATTATCATAAAATTAGTCAGGTAATGATTTTATTTTTAAAAAGTTAAGACTTGGGATGATAAGCTTGGAAATAAAGGATATTAGACAAATCCTATTCCTTATGCAGGGTCAGGGAAGAAAGTAATCACAGTAACTTTAATAAAAAGTCAGATTTGCAATATAGTTGAGGAAGCAAAGACAAGTTACTCTAAAATAAGTTAAGCAAAACACTTGCTTGAAGATTAGGTAGACTCTGCAGTTGGATTCTACTTTGAGCTTACTGTGGAAACAGTAAAAATCTTGTGGGAGACAGAGGAGTGAGGGAAGAAATTGAAATAGGGCTTAAAAGATTAGGATGAATTTGGAGAGCTGTTGGCAATGAGAGAGAGAGATGGAAGTGACATCAATGACTTGAGTACAGAACTTGAATGTATGCTAAGTTTATGGATGATACTAACCTAGGAGGAACCATTGACTCTATAAAGAGTGGAGAGACCTTACAAAGACATATCAGCTTGTTGGAGAGCTGGGCAGTTACCAACCAGATGAAGTTTAAGATCATGTTCTGGATTTTGCACCTGGGATGGAGCAACCCTGGTTGTCCCGCTCTGCCTCATGTCAAGTACTACATGTAGTTTTGGGCATCACAATACAAGAGGCACATAAAGCTATTGGGCAACATCCATATAATTGCTATGGCGGTGTGGGGAGTGGTTGACGTTGCTTGGTCTGTTCTTAGGGAAAAAAAGACTGAGAGGAAGCCTCATGGAGGCCTACCACTTCCACGTATTGTGAATAGCAGGACAGCACTGATCTCTGTTGACAGCAACGAAAAGGAGCAGCATGGAGCTCCATCAGGAGAGGATCACGTTAGCTTTTAGGAAAAGGTTAATCACTAAGTGGGTGGTTGGACATTGGTGTACATAATCACAGAGCAGTGGTCATGGCTTCAAGCTGCTGGAGTTCAAGAAGCATTTGGATATTGCACTAAGAAATAGAGTATGGGAGGTTTTTTTTGTGTGTGTGGTGCTGTGTGGAGCCAGGAACTTGACTCAGTGATACTTGTGGATCCCTTCCAACTTGGGATGTGCTATCATTCTGTGAAAGACGACATGCTTCATGTTTGAACTTACTTTCCTTTCATTTCCAGTATTCCTTACTTGTGTAAACTCTTGTATGCACAAACAAGAGGGGGAGAATATCTGGGAGAGAAGGAGGAGAGAGGAGACTTGAGCACAGGAGGAGAACACCTGGAAGAGTCTGGCATGAGGTGAGGCTCAAGTAGTTTGGGCTTTGTCAGTGGTGTGGGGTGTCTCTGTGACCACTTCAGCAAGAGCAGTTTGCCTTACACAACCCTGCTGTTCCCTTATGAATTTGCATTCATTTTTTGATAAATAAATTAGATATAAAATGGCAGTGCACAGAACTTATGTGGCGGCAGAGAGGTCATCAGCACATGTCAGTGGATCAATTTGCTGTCCAGCAAGTCTGCTGGCCAGGGGTCTGCTTATTGTGCATATAGCCAAAATTACTCTGAACCCTAGTGGGTAAAACAAAATAATAAAATTTTCTCAGCTTCAGAAGAGAATTTCCTGATTGACTCTTTTATACTGTCATTTGACAAGTTAGCAAATTCCAAGTTTTTAAAGATTTTAACTGCTAAATAACATGTTCATATAGAACATGTTCACATAGTCAGTGAGTCTAAGCTGTTTAAATTATTATGGCAGTAGTAGATCTTTAAAAGTGTATTGGTGGAGAGCTGTGTATATGGGAGCTGTCTAATCATTTTCATAAGAATTTCATGTATTAAAAATGCATACATATTAATAGGACACAGGGACAGAGCTGATGAATGAGTGTCTTTTTGCAAAATAAGATGCATATGAATATGAGACCTTATTGGGGATTGAACTGCAGTTCAGTGTGACAATCTAAGAATGTATCTTTAAGTTTTAATTACAATTCTCTTGATTCACTGAAACCATGAAGTGGCATTGAGTGTTTTTTTATTTTACTTAGTAATCTTCTCCCAGATAACTATCCACTCCTCCTACTTGTGTCTGTTAGGACCTGTGGGAAGCTTACCAGTGGCGTACATGGAAGACATTCATCACTGACTCACAAGAAAAATCATACTCATTCATTTTCTCCCTGCCAAAAAAAAAAACACTCCACAAAACACTATTTTCATTTCACATTCTCTTTCCTAATTGTTGAGTGCTGCTAAGAAAACTAATTCCCCATCTTAACAAGGATGTATTCTGGTCATAGTTGTTAAGAGAAATTATATTATCTGAGAGATCCTGTTGACTTTTCCTAACTGTTTTTATTTATTTGTTTAAAATACTGCTGCTGTGGGTTTTGATTTCATAATCACTCTTTTTTTTTCCTGGCAGTTGGACATTCTTTTATAATTCATACAGAAAATGGATGTAAGTGAAGAGCAAATGCACACAGTGTGTGAAAGAAATATTTGGGTGTTTTCAGTTAAAAAAAAAAAAAAAGAAAAGAAAAGCTTGGTAGATGTTATATAACTGTTAAATTAAAATTCAGATAAACAAATATATGGTGAGCCCTCTCCTTCTGAGACCTTAAATTGTAACTGAGATTATACAAATAGCTGTAAATGTTGAATAGGACTGGCTCCAGAATACTGGTCATAAGAGTCAGTTCAGTTCTGCCTTTTCATCCTAACCTATATTTACTTAGAGAATTGATATGTTACTGTGGACTTTCATATATACACAACTCTGCTTTACCTGATATTTGATAATTATTAAGCCTAATGCTGGACTGAACTAGAAAATTCATTGTGTCTGATTTATGCACTCAACACTTTTCCAATATAAAACTGCCTTCAAAGTGAAAGAAAACTATCTAAATGTCTTATTTACTTTTGTGTTTGGGACTAAAGATATGTGACTTTGTCATCAAAGGAGCTTGTGATGTTGAAGTGAAATTAAATTTGTGCCTAAAATACCTAGACAGTATACAAGATTTTCAAAAACAACCTGGAAAGTTTTCATTTCTTTCTTCTTTACTTGTGCTGAGGACAAGTGACTTAACTATCAATGATGCTTATTAGAATCCTGTAATATAACAAAAATGAAATGCATTGTGCCCAATATGCCTTAGTTTTCATAGTAATGACAACACATATGCTGTATTTCTCTCTTTGTTTTCTTTGTGTCAAGTATATAAACTGTCTTTCTGCCATCACAAACTGTGAATAATGTATGAAATAAATAAAAAAAGATGTGAAATACGAATAGAAATAGGCTGCGCAGCAGACCCATATGTTCTACTCTGGAGAGGGGCTTGATTCGCAGCCTATCAAAGTCAATGCCAAGACTCCTAAGGAAATTAATGGGCTTTGATCATGCCCTATAGTCATACATTTTGGGCCCCAGATTCTTAAGCAATAAGAAAAGAAACAGCTTGTCAGTGAACAGCATTCTCTTCCTTTATGTTGCTCTTCAGGTGCCAAGAGCTCCCTTGATGCTTCAGGTTTGACTTTGTAACTGCTTCCCGTACCTGGCCTTGTTACCTATGGAAGGTACGGGTTTAAGGATATTGGGTATATTATTTACCTACTAGATAGAGTTACTGAAAACCTGCTATTAGATTGGATGTTAATTTCAGAAGCCTCTCTGTAGTTTAATGAAATATATTACCACTTATCTCCATGTTTTCCATGCAGATGAGCACCTTTGTTTTGAGCTTTGATTTGTTAGTTCCTTGAGTCACCACTTCATACAAATTTGACATTTTAAAATAATGCTACTTATGAAAGTGGCCAGCTTGTATACACATGGCCTGGAGAGCAAAAAAGTCTGCTTTGAGCTCCCACCCACAGTTGTAGCAAAGCTAATGAATAGCATGCAGTAATGCCAACTCCAATGAATTAGTGATGAGTAATGGGATTTTGGCTGAGATTGAATGATGATACAGGAACCTCCAGGCCTCTGCAAATTTCTGGCTTTGTCACAAGAAGAGCCTTTCATATTGCCTGCTTCTCATACTCGCCTGCTTCCTGACAAAAGGAGCCAGAAAAGCTTATTGTGGGAGGACTTTCTCATCTTCTCTTAGCAACCTGCTGCTTCCAATAAAAAAGGAATGCTTAAAATCATACTAGGATAAGGACTATTGCTACTTTTCCCACCTTCCACGTGCACAGGCCATTTCCTTCTTGCTGTTTCTACTTGTTGGAAAAGGGTATCATTCCACAGTACTTATACCTAACCCTTAGAAGTTGATTAAAAGGGAAAAAAAAAAAGGGGAGCAAGGAGTCTGTGAGGAGCAAAAATGGGGCTGAGGTGCTGGCAAAATTTGACAGGAGGTTGGGAATGTGAGACTGAAAGAAAATCTGAGGGAAATGTGAAATGAGGGCAGAGGTTAAGACCAGGACACATGAAACCTCTGGCTGAGGCCTGGGCATGTGGGGAAAGCAGCCTGATGGAGGGGGAACAGACTTCTGCAGGGCCAAGGATGCTGAGAAAATGAAAGCATTTGCTGAGAAGCTCAGCAGAGAAGAGGAAATGAGAGACTGCCAAATATTTAGAATCATAATGCTTATTTTCCCCTCTATCTCTTCATAAGTGCGCAGTTCAGAATGAATTTGGAATAAGAAACATAGGTTAAAGGAAAAAATAGCAATATCTTTTATCATTATAAACAAAGATTAGCAACACCAAAATACTATCTTCCTGTTTTCTGAGGGGGAATATCATGACCTAGAATATCTCTTGGGTTTGTTATTCAACACATTGTTATTACTGTCTGAGGAAAATAAAAAGACTCACGTATTTATATATGTATATACATGCATCTACATATTTTTTTATATAAAATTGTTCTGACTCAGAAATTATGTATGTAATATGTAGTTTCAGCCATTAGCAATTGTCATTAACTGTGGGGGAAAAAAATTGCCTTCTGAGGTTTTTTAGTAAGAGGAAGGAGTATCATAGCAGGTGCTGGACAAGGCTTACCTGGCCCTCCCAATAGTCTTGGATTGCTGTTTAGATCATGAGAGAAATAGTAGAAGACCTGAAGCCACTTTGATATGGGACTACCGTAGCACTCAGTGAAGCTCTTTAAAAGATGGAGGAAAATATCGGAAAGACCACCCATACATGTCATCTCATAGTTGGTTTAAGGCCCCCTTTTTATTTTTGTTACAGACAAGCATTCTTTCCATAAATGATATTCATTTCACCCCCAGAAGACATGTTAAAGCAGTACAAGGCATTTTATTTACCATATTTAATGAAGAAGCATTGCCTTCAAATGGTAATGCCCATGGAAACATCCTACATAGTCTCACTTAATGTTTTTTTTAAAATATTTTTAATGGAGAGGTAGAGGTGTAAAATACCAGTGTGGATTTGTGCTATATGTATAAGGTAAAGTATGATATTTTATCTTTTAAATATTTAGGTAAGACTTTGGTTCCACATGCATAGAGTTTTTATCCAGTGGTAATTTGAAGAGAGGAATCTTTTTTTTTTTTTTTCTTCAATGGGCATTAAGGAATGAAAACCTAACTATGCATTTTTCTGCCTGATCTGTTTTCTTTTTAACAGAAAAGTACCATTCAGCAATCTCAATTTTTTTCTTTGCATTTAAATAGCATACTGACAATTACAACAAAATCTGTGTGTTTAGCAAGCAGAAAAAAAATAGATCTTAAAGTATAAAGGACAATTCACAAGTATTTTGCAGAAGAGAGCCATTGTTGGGCATTTGAAGACCGTACAAAAGTATTTCTGTAAAAGCATATTCCTGAGATGCAAAGCAAATAAACCAATAATAAGCAAATAATAATAAAAATTCAAGGGGAAAAAAGGTAAAATATATTTAATAAAGATGTTAGTTAAAATCTCTAGAAAACTAGATAGCAAAACTCTTCAGACAATTCTTCTATTCAAACTGATCTCTTGTCAGACTTTCACCCAGTTGGTACTCTAAAACCAGTGGTTTTCTGAAGCCATTTGTAGGTGTTTTGGGATGAAATCTACTATTAATATGATACTGTTGTCAAACCAATGTAAAGTAAATTGTCAAACAACACCCGTAGGTGGAAACACTAGGACAGGTATAATCCTCATACAGTGTGGATTGTGTTATGTAGGTGATAATTACAGAGTTAGAGAAAGTACAGAGAGGGAGAGACAATCCTAAAGACATCCAGTAACAAAGACACTCAGCTTTAATCATCTTCAACTCTTATATTGTCTGGGTAGAATAAAGTTAAAAAATTTGCCAATTTTCTTTTATTTTCGTTTTCAATTGAGGAAAACCTTTGGCTGTATTAAACTATGCATGAATGACTGACTGCATATTAATACGCAGGCACACATGCAAGTACCATTGGCATGCAGAACTGACAGATTTAAGTGAAGAAACACTGAAAATATTTATTGTTGCATGTGTAAGAGGTATAAAGAAATTCAAACAATTTTAACCCCTTCTACAATTAGTTATACCTGCTATTACTACTGATGGATATTGGCAATCATACAATATGGCTGAATTCATCCTATATAAATATTTTAATTGTTGTCCTTTGTTTAAATAGAGGTTATGAGTTAAACTTTATATGGGGAAGGTACCTCAATATTTAGGTTAAATGCAAAACATTCAAGCATGAGATTTAAGTTAATTACATTCCAGTGTGAACAGTAGTACCATACAGCAAATACTAGTTATGTCTGATGTTTTCAGCTTTCCACTGATTTGTCCTTTATTGAAAATGGATCAGTAGCCACTTGTTTTTTATGCATGGGTGGTATGAGTGTTGACACAGTTGAATCTTATTAGATGAGTTTTGTTCTTTGTAGTGGACTACACATTTCTCTTTTGTAACAATAAATGTGAACTTAAGTATTTGAAACCATGCTGTAAGAAATCCATATTCTTTATTGTTCCTCATTACAAGTATGGGAAATGGTATTTACTATAGATATTTTATATAAATATAAAGATTAAATGCAGAGTCTAATATGCAAAAAAGCTTTACCCACAATTTTATCTAGGATTGTAAGCACTAAATCTAATTTCCAGATGGCAGCTTCTAAGTCATAACGGAAGTGGTGTACTGTTAAAAATCATCGATAACCCAACTATAACAGCATTTTTATTTTTACTTTAAAGTGAACATTGTAAATTGTTTCTACTTAACAAGCAAATATATACCCCATCTTCTGGTCCCCAGGTCACAAAAGAGGGTTATCCTGTCACCACCACTGATTTCTTAAAAGTGTGACATGTATTTAGTTGTCAGTTCCTATCAGCAGCATTCACGAATCAACATTACATCAGCAGCAAAGCACACCATTTTATGCTCTTTTTGAAGATAATTAGAGTTCCCTTTTGTTGCAAATAAGATGTAAAACAGCTATAACTGCTGGTGAACGTGATTAAAGTAACCTCTATAGAACCCCATTATTCTAGACAGATTCCTTCAGATGCATAATTTCCCCATTTAAAAAAAAAAAACATAATGCATGCATATAAAATTCAAATTGTCAAGACACCTCTAACAAAAATTAGTTCTCTATTAAGGCATTCTTAGTAGCTGGTTAACATGTAAAACTCTTTAAGTGTATTTTAAAATAATCATGAAATAATAGTACATGTCATTAAAGGTAAACATTTTACAGTGAGAGGTTTGTTCAGAGAAGAGCATGTATTAAACTTTCTTACAAAACTACCATTGTAAGTGTATGAAGAATATACTGCATTCTCCTCTTTTGATCAGGTATGTGCTGGAATGGTTCCCTTCTCTCCATCATGATAATGTATCAGTTTTTACAGACAAATTGGAGAATGTCCTCTTCTTCAGCCCGTAAGCTATAGCTTAAATATCCTTGTTAGACTAGCAATGATTGTGGAAGTTTTGTTTACAGCTGGTAAACTGTTAGTTTACCATTGGACAGCGGGTTGTTTACTTGGCATATGTAGTCTGATCAGCGAGAGACAGAGCTGAATACTGAAAGTGTCTACTGTGTTTAATTTTTTTAAACAAGTGATAGAAAAATCAAATATTCAATATTGATTTATAGATTCTTGCTGTAATTCCATCTACCATTTTTCAAAAGTAATTTATGAAAAGGCCAAATATCTGGCTTTCAAATAATTAATCATGATTTTATAGCCTAGAAGAAGAAACTAACAAATGCTTTTTAAACAGATGTGTGTTGTTTCTAAATATTCAGTATTACATTGCTCTTCAATAGAAAATGTTAAATTTCTCATGAGCACGTCTGTGCTTACTATGATCTGTAGTGTAGAAACTAGGCACCAGGACCTGTTCCCAGCTGGTTTAGGAACCTCTGAGCAGCTGTCGAGTTCTCTGTCTTCAGAATTGAATGGATAGAGGTTGGCTTTAACCATATGAGGGCAACGTGTTGTACAAAATTACGTCCTTGATGATAGCTTACCTTTGAATCATGTAATAGATAATTGTTTGTTTGAATATTTCTGAAGATAATAAACTATGATGAACAAATTAAGCACAGATTGACCATTACTTTTGCAGAATAGTTGTAATTATAAAATAAAATCCTGGTTTGCTCTGTTGGCTACCTCAATGTCTAGAGGAAATGTTATTAAAGAAGCTTACAAATGAATAATCATTCCCAACAATTCACAGCAGCATTCACAGCATGAAAGTGTAAGAAATAGGGAAAGTTTTCCTGGAGCAAACTGATTAGAGTGAGGATGATTCTCTGTCAGAAGAATGTATTGTGCAAGTGTCCTCTGGAGAAAAAATTTTCACCTGAAAAGAAACAGCATTAGGAACACTACAGAACTGTAGATTGCAGGACACTGATCTTATTAAGAACCAATGCTAATTTGCACACTGTCTCCTGCTGAACTAGAAGCAAGTTTACCACTGGGTTTGTTAATTTACACGGGACACCATTATCTTTGGTTGGACTTAATGTATCAGAGTAGAGGTCATTAACTGCTGAGTTCATGATTATCTAGCATGAATTACAGACAGTATCACAAAAATACATTTGTTCTGAAGCTTCGTTTCTCCTCATGTGAATTTTTTTTTCCCCTATTGATGTTTAATTCCATTTTCAAAACCCTAGGCATTGTATATTACACATGCACACACTGTCAATCTTTTTTTCCTTGTTTTTTTCTTCATAAACCATTCAGAAAATTAATGCAGTTTTAAATAAAAATGAAGTGTAAAAAAAAAAACATATGTACTTTGCATTTAATAGAAGTAATAATATGTAGTAGCTTGATTTTTAAAATTCACAATAGTAGGTATAATTACAATGCAAGCTCTAAGCTTCCTATTATAAGTAAATCAGTGATTTATATAGCTCAGTATTGGGGAAATAAATGGATAAATCTCTGCTTTAGATGCTGTAGCATGGATTTACATAGACTGTCCCTTTCAGAAGCCTTCTGGCGCTTACTGTAGCCTAAAATGTTGAAAAACATAGACTACAGAGTCTCATTATAATACTGTTTTTAAGTATCTCACAATAAAATCATACAGACACAAGAAATCGAATCTGGATTTAAACATGAAAGCATATTTAATAGAAATGTTTGTGTTTTCTGGTTAAGTAAACACATTTTCATAAAGATCTATACTTAGTCTATTTTACTTAAATGAAACCAGCTATCTACAAGTTCATTTACAATTTTTAGATCTGTACAAGCACATTCCTAATAGTAGGGAACACTTTTGTGTCTCGGCATGATATCTTTAGAAAGAGGTGAGTTTTCATTTATTTGATGCAAATATTCGTACAAGGTAAACTGCTTAGGCATATATGGAGCTTGTTTTCATGGAAGCTTTGTGGCAACAGGAAAATAATATAACATAATTGTACAATAAATGGAATGCTGCAGTTTCAAAATTACTCATGCTATGGTGCAGTGACTAAAGAAGAATATAGGAAGATTGAGTTATTATTTGTTATTTTTTGAGCTGCTTTGCTTACAAATTATTTCATTCTAGTTTTACATGTATTTTAGGAATAATTTTTCTTTTGTTCTAGACAAACATCAACAGAAAAGATTAATCTCATCTTCTCTGAATACCTTTCAAGCTCTGGATATTGAAATTTATTTGCACTGTTATTAGAGCTGGTAAACTACTTCATAAATTTGAACTACTTGCAGAATTTCTTCTTCTTCCATATATTTAGGCCATTTTTAGTTCATAAATTTTATATAAATAGGGATTTTGTAGTATATAGTGATTTTCATTTCAAGTTGCTTCCCTTTTTTATGCAGACAACTTTAATCTTATGATTTGTCATGAATTACTTACTATAACTATAGTTTTGGTCAGTGTTTCCTGTTGTTATTCCCTCGATGTCAATGGTTACTTGAAAAAACTTGGTGTTTTTTCTTCTAACTGGACGACTGAAATATTCAGGCAGAAACGAATAACTTGAAAACATAAGTATGGTATAAGTACACATACACAGGTGTTAATGCACTCATTCTAAGAAATAGAGAATGTCATAATACTATTGTGAAAAATAAATTTTCAGCATAGAGATTTATTAGAGTATCTCAGATGTATACGTTCATACAGCCATTGCTAAAAATTCCACTGAGCTTAAGAAGAAACATTAACAAGTTTTAAATGATTATTCAGGTAAAAGACTTTATGGATGTCTCACATAAAAAGTAATGGCTAGGAAGCTAGTTAATTGTTAGCTGGGGACTTTCATTGACATGAAAATTGTACTTTCTTGCTTGACAGTGTAAGTGATAATGACAGAAAAATAAATAAATAAATAGGAGGCATTGTATACCTAATTTAATTACTTTTTAACAAGAGTGTTTCAAACAATCTATGCAAATGTGCCATTTTTCTCTAGACCATTTCAAAACCAATATCATCTGTGTGAGATAAAACACAGTAAATAACATGTTTATGAATTTTTCAGTGTTGAAGAATGTCATACGCAGTTTAGGATGTCTCCTCACTACAAACTTAAGTTTAAAATAGCAATTTAAATTTTAAAAATCCATCATCTGCTTTTCAAACTTAAACTTTGTGTAGACAAAGTCATTTTATTGCACTTGGTACTTAGGATTTCATTTGCCTTGACATCTTTGGGATATGTAATCCTCACCCTTTGCTTCTTTGCTTGTGAGGTACTTATGCTGCATCTGCCTTTTGTCCAGCTAAGTTTAACAGTCATTAACCAGTGACAGATGAGACTGAAGCAGAAAAATTCAAGCTTGAGCTCTTATATATACACTGAAAATTGTTTGTACTTTTTTTCTACTTTTGAGACAGTTCAGCTGGAGGAAGACAAAAACAGGTTTAAAAAAAGAGCAAGAGAAGAAGGACCTCCCATGCCCTCAGGGATCAGTCAGATGCTTTTTATTCAGAAATATCCACTGTCTTAGGTGGCTCTTGTCTGTTTTATAATGAGTTTCTAATGACATTGAGTTTTCTAATATTGAAAAAGCCATTCATAAGGCACAAGAATGTCCTTCTAGAGAGAGAAGGAATGCTCAGACTATATTACTAATATTGAACTGTTACTAAATATTTTGGTGACCACAGCTACCAGGGTACAGAAATTTGTCCCAATCAACTCATTTACTTAAAATATTCTACTTCAGGAGAAACGACGTAAAGAGGAATTTGGAGGACAAAACAACATGAAAATCACTGAAGAGACCTATTAACAGAATTGTATGATATACCACCTAAAACAGCCATGCTAAAAATATCGGATTCCAATATATCTGGCTATTTGGTATCGTGAAGTATAAAATTGTGTACTGCCACTTCTTTGCCATTTATGAGAATGCCATATTTGTACTGCTCTAGATATGCAACCCAATAAAAATGCTTTCTGTATTGTAATCCAAAAATGATTGGCAGGAATGATTTTTCTACCCTGTGTTTGTAGTTTTAAATACAAGTAGAAGGTTATCAAAAATCATACACGATAAATATAAGGAAGTGCTTATAAACAATGTGAGAGTTTACAGACGCATTTTGTACTATTGTAAAAGGACAAAAAAAAAAAAAGTAGTAGTATTCTGGCATAGGAACTAACAGATTAAAGTTAGAGGACCTAAGCCAAACGGTGAAGCACATGTAGATAACGTCATTCTTCACATCCAGAAGGAGGTTACCCTACCTGTGGGGGAAGTGCTGACAGGATGTTTATGTGGGATTGAAGTCAGATATAATTTGGGTAAATGAGGGAAGGAAAAGGGTGTGTAAATAGGAAGTCCCTTAAATTTGTTTAATTTCCTTCATTCTCTTTTTACTGTAATTTTTTTTCATACCTCAAGGGCAAACTTTTATCCATGCAAGACTATTAAAACATAAAACATATGAATAGTCTTTATACATCGCAGCTATTTGTATAAACATTCACCTTATTTTTACTTCTTTATTTACATTTTTTAGGAAAATGTAAGCAGAAATGTCATTGTCCTTTGGTTGTATATGTTTATTCCAAGTGGTAGTGTAAGTTCACAAAATCTTTAATTGTGAGTTGATTAGTTTTTTTTAAAGTATAAGAGATGACGCTTTATGCAGCATTATTAGCATGGCTGTTAAAAGATTCAGGGGAAGACTTGTTGAGAATGATTTTAACTCTAGTCACTTAGAAGCTGATGCTTACTGACATATTGCCCTCAAGTAGCTACAGAAAAAAACATGCAAATGTAATGATAGCTTTGTTATACTCATTGAGTAGAGGCGAAGAGAGTGTTTTGTAATAATTAAATACCTATAATGAAATCATATAATCAGTTTATTCCCTATTTCTCCCCCTATTTCACTAATTTATTGTTTGAAATATACTACATAAAAATTAGAAAAGCAAGATGAGAATTTTAATGAATAGTTTCTTTTTGTCAGACAAGTATATGGAATGGTTGGAAAAGACCTTAAAGATCATTAAGTCCAACCACAACCTAACCATACTACCTTAACAACCCACCGCTAAATCATGTTCCTGAGCAGCACATTCAAATGGATTTTAAACACATTCAGAGAAGTCCAGGAAGATGACATCTGTGGCTCTTCCCTTGTCCACTGATGCAGTGGCACCATAATAAAAAGCCACATGGTTGGTCTAGCAGGATTTGTCCTGGTGAAGCCATGCTGGTTCTCCTGTATCACCTCCCTGTCTTCCATGTGCCTTAGCATAGCTTCCGAGAGAATCTATGCCAGCCCCTGATCCTTTCATTCATGCGTATGTGTTTCTGTTTGAAAGAGCAGTGCCATACTTCCATACTTGAATGGACAGGACATGTTCCTACCAGAGGACCTGATTATTAAAAATGAACTCAAATGAACAGTATCTGCAACATCTGAAGTAAGCTAGAATTTAAATCAGTGAAGCTAGCCACATAAACAAGAATTTAGAAAATCAGATGCTTTGGATTTTTTTCTCAAAAAAAAAAAAAAGAAAAAAAAGGAAATAAAACAATAGAATATTTACAGCTTCTTTAGTGGGAATAAATATGCTTTGGCAAGAAAATAGTTTTGCTCTATCTGATTTATCTGGCATGGCAGAAGGATTTACACAACAAAAGACAAAACCATTTTGTAAAATTGAATGCAATGTGTGTTTACAAACTGGACATTTCCTCTTGTCCCTGTGAATAACATACGGATCTTGCATGCTGTTTTAGTTCACAACACCTGTGATGAATTATTTGTAAATGCAATGAATAACATTACTAGGAACATGTCAAATTATACGTTGATAATGAATTTTTGGATGCATCTGCTATGTAATTGTTCCCAGTGGATGTGTATTCATCTTCACCTGGCATTATTTTCCTGATTTTGGGGTTTGTTTTTTATTGTGCATTTTCATTTCTATCATAATTGCTACAGTGATCCCTGTTCCTTTGTTCTAATCAGTTCTTTAATAGTGTTGCACATTCTGAACAAAAGAGGAGGGGAAAACACTAGGCTATTGGCAAAACAAAACACTGGTCTTTATTTGTGACTTTGTAAGTGCCTGCTTGGCCTCAGAAGGTTGGGTGGTGTTGATAGGGACCAGTTGTTTTCCTGAATGTGTCTGCCAGCTGCTCCAGTCATGTGCTCAACAGAATAGTAGGTGAACAAATGCTAAAGGCTGCTCTGCTGACAGACAGGTACACGCTGCTTTTACCGAGTGTATCTGAGATTTTTTAAAAAGGTAAATAAAGCAAATTAGTAACATTAGACACTATCTTTTCTTTTTTTTTTCACAACACTGATACAGAAGTACTCACAATGAAAATATCTGTCATCAGCTTATGGTTTCAGTGAGCAATCCTACATTAATTGTGTTTATACAAACTTTCTGCATAACGTACTGTTTATTATCCAGAGGTCGTTTTTACTTCGTAGAGTGTACTTGTCTCTCAATAGCAGTAATCTGAAAAAGCAGCCAAAATTACTGATCAAATACTGGATTCATGTAGGCAGAACTTAGGATTTTAATACAATTTTACATGTTTTAATTCAATAAATCACTTACAGCATCTGCCTAGAATTGTTTTTAATTCTGAAGTATTTGCTCTACGCTTTCCTCTGACTCCTACACCAGCACATACAGCAGCTGACATTTCTCTGTTGCACTGGGCAGCAGACTGCACCACATGGACGGTTTTAGACAGAAAAAAAACCAGACTGGTTTCAGTCTTTTCTAAAGGTTTGGTTTTTCTGTTCTCTGGTAATTTACAAGAGAAGAAATCACAGAACTTCATATCTACACTTCCTCTTTTTTTAATTCAGAGAAAATTCAGGGAAAAACAACAACAACAACAACAAACCAAACACCAGGTTTTTCCCTGACTCTGAATATTGTCAGGTGGAAATTAAAAGTGAAAATAAAAATGTAGAAAACAAATCTTAACAAGAAATAAAGAAATAAATGAAAAATGCTTCCCTCAAACAACATCCTTTCACTGCTTTTTTCCTTCCTTCCCTCATGATAATAACTGGTCTGAGGCTGTTATTTAGAAAAATACTCCATTCTCTTTTGTGGAAGACTGCCTTGGAACCCACTCTCTGCTAGGCTGCCTGACTTTGAAACACTCATTGGCATTTTTGTTTTTTGTTAATGTATTCTTATAAATATTCGTAGATTGCCATGCTCTGCCTGCCAGTTCCATGAGGTTTTTTATAATCATTTATAAGAGGCTGCTTTAAGAAAAAAGAAAAAATCCAAATATTTGATTTCCTGAAAGGAGATAAAATATGAAGGTTAAATACAACTGGTCTCTTGAATCAAGTGGGAAACATTTGTATTCACAATCATTTTAATCTGTTATTTCCCGTGCGCTTTAACATCAGTCTCATGGTGTGCAGCACTGCATGCAGCTACACAGTACACACCTAGATGTTTCTTTAACAGTGAAAGTGAAAAATAAACTTAGTGTTAATCAACAGACAAACATTAGTTTGCATTAATTTTTACAGGACTATAGAACATGCTTTCAGAAACCGCACCATATGAATGCAGATTGTATTGCATTTATTCACATTAAATAATTAGGAAGTGAACATTAAGTTGACAGTAATGTAGAAAAATGTTTATTTATAAGGCTTAATAGCTACAACCATGCCAATACTTTATACGTTGACAGCATAACCTAAAAAGGAGTATTTTCAAAAACATTAATGAATTAAATGTTAGGGACATATGGAACTAAATTTTTATTGTACTAAACTGAGCTAAGAAAATGGATGTATGTAACTTCATAGTTACCATGGGAAAACTGGGAGAAGAATCCAGTCAAACATGAGCTGTTTAACATCAGTGTTTTGCAGATATGTTTCAGTAGAGTTTGGTTTGTAGCTGTTGTATATGCTGATATTTCACATAGAGATATAATTGTTTTCCTCTTCGCCATTACTTTGTGTTGGTAGGTCTAATCTGATCTACAATAATCTTTTTACAGAGATTTAACAATTTACATTAGCTTTTCCTCCTGAAATTTGGACTTCACTGGTTATCTCCTTCAGAGCTAAAAATATATATAGCTACTTTATGTTCTATAGTTGGGAATTGGCCCAGTCTGCAGCAAATAATAGGCATTCATAGCAATATATTTAATTTGTTCATTCATTAGTCTAACATACCTGTTCCTGCTCAGATCCTGCAAGCATCTAACATGAGGCAAGTGAATATTCTGTTTTTGTTCTGGGATTTCTTCAGCTATCAGGAGAGTTTTTCCCAACTACGTAAAAAAAAAAAAAAAAAAAAAAAAAAAAGAGAGAGATGAAAATCAAGTGTCTCTTTTTACAAAAGCCATAATTAAAAAAAAACTGCCACTTTCTTCATTATGCTAAACCAATTAAATTTAATTTTTCTTCTGTTTCCATACATAAGCAACAGCTGGACATGCTATCCTTGGGTAATTAAATGCTTCCAACTGCCTGTTAATGAAAGTGGTATCTCTTTAAACTAGAGACAAAGTGCAGCGTGGGCACATCAGAGCACATTAATTCTTGCAACATGTTTAACATGCTCCAATGTATATATTTCTTCAGTGTCTGAAGAACAGCACATCCCCCTGAAGTCCTGCTGAGAGCTGGGCTAGGCTCACTGCAGCTTTGCAGTGATCACAGTCCCCATCAGACAGACATCCCGTAAGGCATTCTGCTGAGATTAACAGCAGACTTGGGGTTTTCACCTCAGGAACGAGTAGGTCATACAAATGGCCCCCTTGCATGACTCCTTGCTGCCAAACACAGCCATCCTCTCCCCAGCAAAGAGTCATTGCTTCCAAGAAGTGTTTCACCATTGGAGAGGGACCAATCCAAGCAACTTTTTTTTTTTTTTTTTTTTACCAACTTCTAGCAGTAGTTGAGATTTCATTTTAAAAAAAGATAAATTGTGAAATAAATAATGGAGTTGGCATCTTAAGCCATCGTAAGCTTATCAACCACTTACTCACTCACTAGATAAATTAGATGATTTTATTTTTTTATTTTAGAAGAGAGCATTCATTGAGACCTTTGTACTAATTGAATTGTGTCTGATCTGGCTTGCTATTAAAATGAGTTTACATTATCCAGAAATGGCAAGGTAGCCATGTAGCTCACAGTTAATAATATATGACATTTTTTTCTTTTTCTTCTTTCTTTTTGAAAATTCAATTCTTTTTTTAAAATTCATTTTAAAGATTTCATGTAACCAGAGATTTTTTTCTAGCTCCATTAGGAAGAAAATGAAAGATGTTTGAGGTAGGGCTGGGGGTGGGGCAGCACATGGAAACAGCTTTTATTGTTTACTCCTGAAGTTCAAAAGAAGAAGTGTGTGTGCCAAGCTTTTGTAAAAGCAAAGAATAAACAAACATTTTTCAGTGAAAAATGAAAGAAACTGCAAGGGCTTTTAAGAAGGTACATCTTTTTTTTTTTTTTTTTTTTTTTTTAGGTTTGAAGCATTGAGTTAAAGCTTTTAATCTCTTTATTCTGACATATTTTCCTTTATTTGAATTTTCAGGTTTCATGCTCTGTATATATGTACTATATGTTCAGGAGGATAATTTTTAAAACTGTACATATAGAAGAGAGAGGAAACCTGATTCAACTTTTGTGTAGAGTGATACAAAGTAGAAGTGAACACATGGAAGACTTTGAAATTACACAGCTGTAAATTTGGAGTAAATGAAAAGAAAATTAGATAGAATTTAGTAGAAGAAAATCAAGACATGCTGAGAACATCAGAAGAGGCCTACTGGTTCAGCCCTGTGGTTGACATAACCGAACGGTGTCTCTGACAGTAGCACAGGAAACACTATTACATATAACATGCAAGCCTAGCAATTTGTACTATTGATTTCCCACATACTCCAGTGTCCAAAAGTGGTGCATGAAGGATATTAGAAACTGTTGGGTTCCTGTAAGTGCCACTTCTAATACCTTTCTGAACCTACTCATTCTGTCTTCCACAGGCTGCTTTGGAGGGAAGGTTTCTGAAGTATCTCCTCTGTGCACAAAGAATTACTTTCTTTGATATGTTTTTTAAATGACTTCTTACAGCTTTTACGGAGTACTTCTTGTTCTCATATTGTTATTGAACAGGTTTACATTCAGATTATCCACTAGTAATAAACCTTCATTGCGATTCTCCTCAGCTATCTCTCCAATTCCAGAATTCTTAGTCTGGTCCATCTTCTTGATTACTTTAAATGCCTCCTATGGTACTCCTCCAATTTCATGGCACCTCTTGAAGCATGGTGAACAGAGCACTAAAAATGGAAGACCACACACAACTTTATATAGCAGAAAATTGTGTCCTCTGTCTTATTCCTTTTCTAGTGATGCCCAGCATTTTGTTATTTTCTTTTATCAGCTTCTACTTGCCAGAGGTGACTGCATGATGGCTTTCCTAAGTTCTGTGTATTGAGTTGAGCACCATGAAGCACAGTTCACATTATTATTTCCAGATATATCGCCCTTTACATTTATCTACACTTAAGCTCATTTGTCACATTTTTATTTTATCAGTTTTTAGAGGTCCTTCCAAAGTTCTGGTAACTTGGTTTCTTTACTAGCCCTGTCAAAGACTTTTTGAAAATTCAAATATATTGTGTCATCTGAATCCTCTTAATCCATGTCCTTTCTGAAATCTTTAACTCTAGCAGGTGAAAGAGACAGAATTTCATGTTATAGAAGTCATGCTGGTTCTAGACAGTTTCTACCTCTGTGCTCATTGATCTTACTAGTTATTATTGAGTCTAAACTCTTAGCAGGAATAGAAAGATATGAGAACAGCTCGGGATTTCTCAAAGACTTAATGAAAGATCTGTGAAATTTTTTTTTGTAAATCATGTCATGCACATGCTCTTTGTAATATGTCTGTAGAATGCAGCTTTTTAATATCATAGGCATTATTTATTATTACAAATTCATTAAGCATGGAAGTTTTCTACTTGCCAGTTTTCATATCCTGCCAGTGAATTATCAATTATTCAATAAACCTTAAAGGAAGAAATTGGAATAAAAAGATATGGACATGGTGCTTTCTCTGTGCACTCGAGATCTTCACCAGAAACTAGTCCTTCTGCCTGGTACAAGAACTTTGCCCTGGCAGCCCTCATTTCTAGAAAGGCATGGTAGCATATTGGTTTCAGCTTGATCAATTTCATCCCATTTTTTACTGTAATAAGAGCCTGAACAAAGAATAGAAAATTATATTTACAAAACAGTATTCCTGGTTAAGTTTACTGTTAGATCCTGCAGAGCTTTTGCCTTGACACTTCAAACACCAAGATCAGTCTTTCTCCATTAGCACAAACAGCAAGATAAATGTCTGGTCTTCCCTGTTCGAGACTCTGAAATCCTCCTCATCTCAATTCTTCACTTAAGCCAAAGAATGTGATCAATATTTTGGTAGTTTGCATGTATCTATTATGAATATATTAAATACATTACATATGCACAATAAAAATATACTCACCCTCTATAAATTCTATTCTGTATACACATATAAACTATTGCAATTTAGTTATTTACTGTGTACTACAAGAGCTATAAAATGCCACTTTCTAAGAACACAACTGAGGCTTAAGTCAGCATTTTTATGATATCATCTGTACTGGGAAAACATTAAGGGCTCAATATTTAATAAACATAATAAACATCCCCATGAAACAAATTGTTCATAAACTACCTGTTTAATTTTTCAGGGTTCCTGAACCACATATTTTCTTATTAGTTGTGAGCCTGCTGGGTTGCAGGATAGATAGGGCCTGTCAGGGATAGAATATAATGTAGCGGTTTTATGAATTATTTCTGTGAGGAAAAGCCTATTACAGCTGACAAGAGGATGATGATATTAGCCCATCATCATTCAGATGGCACCACCCTTCCCCCTTTCATCCATCAGACCTCTTGTATGGAGGCTGAAAGCCATACAGTCTTTGCATAGCCAACACAAAGACAAATACTGCTCTTTTTCTGCGTCCATGAAACATTTAGTATTTCATTTTGAATCATGGCAGATGACAGTAACAAATGGCCTAATGAATCTCCCTTATTGTCCCTTGTGAATCTGAAGATGAGCTAAGAGTAAAATCTCTGTTTCTTTTTTTGGACATGCTCATTTGGGATTGAAAAGCTTTTGCTGCATTTTAATAGTATTCTGTTACTGAAAATTGGTCCAGTAAACAAACAAGCAACTTGCAGACCACATTACTATGGACCATTCTTCACCCTGCACTTGGCAAGTATTATCTGGGGGAAAGTACTTCAACTAACTTTGGCACAATTATTTAATACAATGTACATATGTAAAAAAAGCTTTATAAAAACAAAAATAAAACCACATAAGGAAACTCTGTATAAAAAAATATTAGTAGCACATCAGTGGGCATAGTAATACACCAGCAAATTGCAGACCTGTTTTTATCACCTTTCTGTTTTACTTAATAGCAATAACTAATGATGTCCACAGTTGACGGCAAAAATGCAGCATTGTCTATAGTAATGTATAAGATCTGATAGTGTAAACAATTCTTTATAAGTGGTAGCCACTAAAAAATCATTACTGCTGATGTTTCTCATCTTACTCCCACCTAGCCTACAAACTGAATGCAGTTATGCAGCCTTCGTTTGCCCACGCAGGAACTTTTAAAGGCAGAAATTAGCACTGCGGCTAGAAATGGTTCATTGAGCACAGCAGGATACAGTATTCCTGCTACTAGGCTTTGCCCAGTTCCATATAGCTCCAGTACCTCAGCACTGCTGCCCCTGTATCTGCAGCATGCCTGGGTTCTACCCTCACAGCACCAGGCCCACCCTGTGCTACCCGACTGTGCCCAGCCAGAATGAAGTGCGTGCTTCTAGCATGCTTGGGTCTCCTTTCAGTGGAAACCTAGATAGACATGTATAGAGGGAGCTGTTCTGTTCAGTGATTTGGAGGATTAGGACTATGGACTGCAGCATGGACACAGAAAGCCTTATGCTCACCAGTCATGTTTATGCTTCATTCTGGCCCTGAGGTGTTCTACTGTTCTGTACATGCAGACATATCATGACTGGTCACAGGGGAGCAACCTCTTTGCTCTTCTTAAGAGCTGCCATATCCATTTCATGGATGTATATAATGATGGTGAGGTCACATTTGCTCCCTTCAGAATGTCTATTTATCTCACTGTTTTTTGTTTTTTTTTTTTTTTCCTTTTATCTGATTACTTCTATCCCCAGAACATTATGATTCATTGAGCTTTGTCCTTCTGTAATGTCTCCCTTGATTCTCTTTCAGACAAAACAAACAAGTTTTGCTTCCTTGAAGAACAGAGCAGTGGAACAACAAAGACTCCTTTTCATTAATTATGAAAACTTGTGAAAGTAATTCAGCAAAATGTGCTTGTTTTGTTTTGCGAGGGACACTAACAAAAACTCTTGCTTTATGTATGAAACTTTTTGCACAGATTTGTTTGTATCTACTGTAGGCATGTGCATTTTTGACGTGACAGATCATAATGGCTCTTTTAGAGCCATTACAGTTACCAAGTAAATCCTTCTTAGTTCAAGTACATATAATTGATTCCCATAGACTGTAATAGCTCCAAAACCAAGGCAATACCCTTACCAAACATAAAAGCAGTGGCAGGACTAATACATAATAGCAGTCAGTTTTTACCACCATGGTACTAGAAAATGATGCAGTGCTAACAACATGCCTTTTTTTATTTGCTGATTTTTTGGCACAGTACAAGGGCAATAATTCGATGGTATTACAGTGGTATTGTTCCTGCATACTACTGGTAAAGCTGTAAATCCTCAGGTATCACAGCAGTCATCCTTCTAAATTAATAATGCAAAATAAATGCAAAACAAACAAACAAACAAACTCTATAAAATACCCAAGCAGCTTTAAAAATCTTACCACAAGTTACAATGCAATAGTAATTTAAGCAGCATTTGGTACACTTTAAACTCCAGTAAAAGAGAGAAGGAACTTAGGTATGCTCTACAGCCCTCTCCTGTAGCTGCAGATTTGTATTGCTCTGGAATAATTTTGAAAAATCCTTTCCAAAGCATCTTTACAAGCAGTGAAAATACAGATACAATAAACAACGTGGCAACATACATCCCTGCCTTCCTACTTCATAAGGGTATGCTTATGAACACAAATGACCAATGACCATAAAAGGAAGGAGAACACCAAATGTTAGATTCTCATGTTCAGAAAATAGATGGAGTACAAGAAGAACTTCCCCCTTTTTTTTGTTGTCCTGAAAGAGTTCATGTTACAATAGAAAAAGGTGCTGTAAGCTTCAAGGAGCTAATGTACCTCTGTAAAGAAGTCTCAGTGGAGATCATAGAAATTTCACGTGACTCCCATGTGTTAATAATGTCTTTGAATATAAAATCCAAATTAAAAACTGGAGCTGAATAAAATACTTTTGTTAAAAGTAACATTTTGAAATGCTGTCAGTAACTATCATAAATATTTGAGAAGTTAATATTTTAATCTTCAACTATAGCTCTGAAAACATTTTTAGTGACAGACAGTGCTTCATTAATAGAGTTCTGTATGTCTAATTGCTTTAGGCAAAGTGGGTTGCATTATTTTGACACATGACATGCAATTAGTACATGGTCACACGGCTAAAGGAAGATTTTACACCTTTTTTCCTTCCACATTCAGAGCAGATAATTAGCATATTTTTTCTGCTTAGAATAATCATCAGACCCTTAGATCAGAAATTGCCTAATGAGGTAAAATTCCAGTTGTTGACATTAATACATGTGACATTTTTTTCAGTTGTAAAAGTAAACCTACTGCTGCCATTTCATTTACTCTTTCCAGCATGTTCTTAAGATTCGATTATGTTTTTCTGAGCATGAAGCTGTTGAATAATCATATCTTTTGAAAAGAGAAAGATGAATGGTGTTTTAATATTTCAGAATATTTGCTTGATTATTTTAAGAAGGTTAAATTTGGTTATAATTTGCAACCATCCCAAGTAGATTTCTGTTGTCTTAACACAAAAGTTAAGCTTGCAATCACAATATGCATACTCCTTCCTTAGGAATGTTTTTTATATGTTATACAAAAAAAGGAAATTCATTTTCTCAGTTATAAGGCCAACTCGATTGGCTATGCATAATGCACCTATGCTGAAAGTATAAAAACATATTTTGAATATTTTGTGTTGAAGAAATAATGAAGATTTATTACAAATAAGCTGATGTAACAAAATACATCTGAATACAGACGTAAGCTTCTTCCCAGAAAAGAGATTTTGAAATTTTCAAAAAACTAAATTAAGTATTTTTTAAGTATTCTTGCATTCAGAACAAATGCACATCACCACATTTTGCTTAGTTTTTAAGGAACACATTTATATGGGGTAAAGGAAGTACTCTTAATTTTCATTTTTTCCTTCATATTCGGTTTAACTTTCCTGTAAAAATTTGAATGGATCAGGTCTTGTTGCTCTATCCATTTTTCTGGATGTTAGTTATATTAAATATGGATACAGAGTGTAGGATATACAGGGGTGTTTTTCAGAACTACATCAAACACTCAATGCTACTCATAAGAAGGGCAGAGCTACGCATAAATAGAACAGAGATTTTGAATATTTTTTTTTTTTACTTTTAACATCCTGCAATTCATTTAAGTACAGATAAGAAAAAACAACAAAACAACAGAGAGAATACTTTTGCCTCATTCCAAGCATTTGATATTTACTAGGATTTGAACAGCAATAGAGTTAGTGCTTTACATTTACAAAAAATAAAAAAGGCAGAGACATTTACCTTTGCTGGTTTGTTTGAGTTTGTTTTTTATTTTTATCCTGCAAATTGAGAGGTGAATGTATTAAAAACAAACTTGCTAATTCTTCATGAAGGATGAGTTTGTGATTATACTGGCTACTTCACAGACATTGCAGGAGACCATTCTGTTTTGAGTATTGATGTTATTTATGCCCCAAATTCTTTTTTCCCTGTAATTTGGGTTTTATTATTAAGTTAATTAAAAATTAGCAAGATTAATGTAATCATAATCTTATCTTTCAGCATAGCTGTCCTTGACTTTTGTTTCCTATGACTATTTGCTTTGAGAGCAGAAATTCTTTTACCTTCCTTTATTACAATTTCCAGCTTCTCCTTACGTGATTTTACCTCTTCTTAAGTGATGAGCAGTTACTGTTTTAAAGACTCCTGACAAATTGCTAGTTCATCTTGCAAGTCCTTTGTAAAAACACAAACAAGCAAACAAACAAACAAAACCCCTACCTCTAAAAAGTAAATAAAAACAGTACCCACTTCAGATCAGCATGTACATGTTTTGAGGACCAGTGAAGGAAGATACAAGTGTATGTTTAAAAGAAAAACAAGAGATACTATTGGGAAGAATGTAACAAGCCAAAACGCTACTATAAAACGTGTCAGCACCTGGAAAAGAACAGAGTAAAGTCTTTTCTGTCACCAGTATCACTTCCCCTTTTAAACTCATTTCCAAAGAATAATGCAGAGGTCAAAGTAAAACAAGTATCGTGCATTTGTCTGTGGCAGAGTTAATTTTCTTCACAGTGGCTGGTATGATGCTACGTTTTGAATTTTGGAGAAAAGCAATGTTGATAGCATACTGATGTTTAATTGTTGAGCAGTGCTGCATGGAGCCAGGGATGTTTCAGCTTCTCTTACTTCCCTGCCAGTGAGGGAGAACTGAGTGGGCACAAGAATCTGGGGGAACAACCAAGACAATTGATCCAGGCTGCCAAAGGGATGTCCCGTACTATGCGGTGTTTTGCTGAACAACAAAACCAAGGGATTTGGCCAGGGGAGGGCTGTTGCTGATAGGGACTGACTGGGCTTTGGTCAGGGGGTGGTAAGCAATTGCATGGTGAATGACTTGTTTTGTATACATATTTTTGCTATTTTCACTTCCTTTTCTAGCCAATTAAACTATCTTCTCAATATACAAATTTTACCTTTTTCTCATTCTCTCCTTCATCCTGTTAGGGAGCAGTGAACGAGCGGATATGCAGTGCTGAGCTGCCTGCCAGATTAAATCACTACAAGAAAGAAGAAGAAGAGATTATAAGTAGTCGAAGTCTATTGGTGGCTACTGAACATAGTGGTAGGGGTGAAACTTCCACTTTTGACTAAGAAGCTGCTTGCTCTTGTGACTGCCAGAAATGTGGAAGACATGTTCCTCTAAGATATAACTTCATATATGCACTTACTTTTACTCTTCCCTTATCTTCTGGTCATTCATCAGATTGATGGGTAGGTACTTCAATACAATCTGACTGGCATTCAGAAAATACTATATTAAAAATGTTTAGAGAGAAATTTCAAAGTCTTAAGGTTGGTAAGCTTTACATGAGGACATTTCTGTTCTAAACATGTAGGATTAGTTTATTAACATCTTTTGTGCTGTGCCATAAGGTAGTCATGTACAACTGATGCTACGTGTTGGATAAAAGAGAGCTGAGAGTGCTGATAGGTAGATATAGCAATGGCTGTGCATCTTCACTGCATTTTGAGTTATGTTGTGCTGCTGTCTGAAAATTTGTGCTGATAAGAGAAAAAAAAAGAAAAAAAAAAGTTTTCTAAGCTGTAAGTATGGTTGCAACGAGAATGTGACAGTGAAGCTTAGTGGCAAAATGCAGTAATTCAGTAGCAAGTCAAAAAGGAACCAGATCTCCACAGATTATACAACACTGCCACAACTACTACATTATAGTATAACAATGAAAATCAAATTGGCAACAGCAATATGTGAGAAATCAGGAACACCCAAGAGGGTGTCTTTGACATTTTTGTTTAAAAATACATTCAATGATCTTTTTCACTACGTAAAGGCTAGAGAGACTAAAAGCAGATTAAAAATTCTATGCCCAGACAGAGAATGATCCTCACAAATAAATATGTATTACTGTAAATTCTCAAAATTGCCTGAAATTATAATGAATACATACCAAAAAGGTTTACTTCAACCAGGTGCACATTTAAAAATGGTATTTAACCAGGATCATGATAGATAGGGTTTCTTTTTATAGTGTTGATTTGGATCCATTATTCCTCACTCTCTTATTGTCACTGGTACCAGTAGGTAGATATCTGAAATTAGAACTAAGCAAATAATTGAATGTTTTGATTCACTGATACGATTGAAAAAACTGGAAGTCATTTTAGATTGACTAGGAAGGGTTGTTTAGTTCTAGTTCTTCTTATACATAGATCAACCAGGAGAAAAAAATGTTTACTTCTCAGGTTGTGTAGTTATTTTAGTTTTTCTAAGCGTATGAATAAATGTAAAATGTTTCTTTAAAGAAGTGTTAAATGTTTTTTTTTTTTTCATTTCTTCCCATTTTGTTGCTGCATGAAACTGTCCTCCAAGTTTGGTGTTACTTTTACAAGCATTTTACAAGTACTTTTTTATTATATATCTTTATTTTTTATTGAATGCAGTAAATTATTACAAATGTTTGTTGGGTTCTCCTTGAAATATCACTTATTTAATGGCTTGCAGATGATTAATTTAAAATCACATAGCAATCCTTTCATGCCTCTCTTATTCTTAAGCTCCTTGAGTGTTCTAGGAAGAATACAGGGATGCTGTCTGGACATGCAGAGATGGGACCAGGAAAGCCAAGGTGCAAATAAATTTGAGTTTGGTGAAAGATAATAGGGGGTTCTACACATACATTGGTCAGAAGAATCAAAGGAAGCAAAGGAGAGTGTATCTTCTCTCACAAAAGAGAGTGTATCTTCTGATAAGTAAGGGAGAATTGGCTTAAATATATGTGGAGAAGGCTGAGGTACTCAATGAGTTATTTGCTTCAGCCTTCAATGGTTGTCAAACTTCCCACTTCTCTCATATCCCTGGACCTCTAGCTGAGTGTTGTGGAAGTACGAGAGCAAAGAAAATCAGGGACAGCCTCACGAGGCATATAAGTCTGTGGGGCCAGATGACATGCATTTCAGGAGAAGCTGGCTGGTTTGGTTGCTGAGACACTCTCTATCATATTTGAAAAGTCATGGCTGTCAGGTTAAGTCCCAGATGTCTGGGAAAAGAGAAACACCATGCCCATTTTTTAAAAGAGAGGAAGGAAAACCCAGGGAACTGCAGGCCAATGAGTCTTACATCTGTGCCTGGGAAGATCATGGAGCAGATCTTTCTGGAAGCTGTATTAAGGCACATGTGAAATGAGGATGTGATCCAGAAGAGCTAGCATGGCTTGACCAAGGGCAGAGCATCTCTAATCAATCTAATGGCCGTCTACAATGAAGTGATGGCATTGGTGGGCAAAGGAAGGCCAACTGATGTCATTTACTTGTACTTCTGCAACCTTTGACATGGTCCTGCATCACATCCTTATCTCTAAATTGAAGAGTCATATCCCTGGGATATATTAGGGTGGCTCTGGGAACTGTAATAATATCTCCTTCCTATTCCCTTTTAGAGTTCCAGGGGGCATGTAAAAGAGAAGAATCATTGAAATATGCGGAAGGCATTGTACCTGCACCATGACCCTTTTGGTCAGCTATATTCTGGCACAAAAAAGCAATGCTGAATCGCAGTTTTTTGTAATCACATATAAACACTTCTCAGAATTCTGATCAGGCTATGCTTAATGTACTTGCAAATTTTAGTCTTTTGCGTAGAAAATTAGGTGTAGGGGGAAATAGTGCAGATGCTTTTCTGATTTTCTAGCTTTGATGACTTTTTTTTTTGACATCATTCATTTTAGGATCACCGCATGAATTCCTGTACTCCCAGATTAATGCACAGGCAGTTACTTCATTACTGGTGTGGCAAAACTTTCAGTGTCAGCTAGAACTTCATTTCAGAAAAAAATTTCAGAAGATTCTGAGACTAAAATTAATCAGATTGCTTAATCTGATTGCAGATATCATACATTGCTTTATGTATATGTTCTCTTAAAATATAAAGAGCAATACAAAAAAGTACTTGTATTGTTGCTCAATAAACTTTCTACGTGAGTTTGGTAAAGACAAAATTAAACATTCATCTGAATACACTGTCACTCAGCTGCCTTGCTGATAGAGTTGTTCAGCAGAAAGATTTCTGCAGTAGCTACTATAACATGTATATGTCACTTTATTCTTTTAAGCTCCCATGGTTTATCCCAGATTATCATCTTGATATCTTTCTTCTTTATCCTGATTTTTCTTTTGAATTTATCTTTCCCTTACCTTTCATTATGAGAATGCACTTTCTTTCACAACCTGAAAATCTTTCACAATCTTTTCTACACAACCTGAACAATCCTATTCTACAATACTGGATTGCAAATTTTTACTGAAAATGATTCTTATGAAGCAGATTCTTGCCTTAGTGTATTATTTGATGCCTACATCTTGTTGCATGCCCATACAACAGAGAAAGATGCAAGGGTACTGACTAGGCAAGGGCTCAGAAAAACAGAGACTTGTACAGTAAGATGGGAACTGAAGCACTCTCATGAAATTTTAGAAGAGCTACAATATTATTGTGCTCTACAAATAGACGAACTAAATGTAAAGGTGCATGCTGCTGGACTCCAGCTAACATTCAGGAGAACAAAAAATACCACAGATGTATACACACCAGTAAAGAAAGTGTCCTTTGGAAGGATACACTAGTATATAAAAATATATATATATATTAGTGATTAATCAATCTGGGGACATACAAACAGAAAAAAAACCGCATAATATCATCAAAAAGAAATGAAATGTTTATACTAGTTCTATCATGAGTTTGAATGTTAAAAAATCAGTCAGCAATATAATTTCAGTTTCTTGTACCATGTTTTGATTCTGATTTGCCACAATTGTTAAATGAAATTAGGTTGCAGTTACCTCAACCAGAAACACAAAAAGGTTATGATTTTTTGTTTCAAAAGTCAGAACTTATAGCTAAAGGGCCTAGTTTTATCTGAAAGAGCACATATAGCACTAATTAAGGGTAATGGAAATGACATGTGTCCACAAAAGGGAAAATGTAAAATTTCATTAAAATATTTGTTAGTAGTAATAGCAGCTATTAAGGAATAAAATCTCAGTTTCACAGAACTAGGTCATGGCTGATCGCTTTTTGTAAAAGTTCTTTTTAATCTAGCTGGGAAAAAAAAAAAAAAAGTTTTTTTAATAGCAGTAAGAAGAGTGAAAAAATTGTACATTTCACCCACAAATAAATACAATATATTTCAGATACTTTCAGCTGGAAAAAGCATTTCTGAAAAGTAAAATATATTTGAATGTGCTGCTCATCAAAACAGATGCATTATCATAGCACATTTGGTCCCTCTATCTTGGACTTCACAATTTATTATTTTTCATCTTTGTGTAATACAGTATTCATTAATGTAATTAATTAGTAAGATAAAAAATCATACAAATATTTTTAATAATTTAGTTTGTCTTAAATGCTTAACTGCTTGCTGAAAGCATCAGTTAAGAAATTTTCTGCATTCAGTTTTTAATTTTACTGTAGTTGTCACTTGGAGAAATACAAACGCTTGAAGCAAGGAAATTTCAGTTAGCTCATTTTTAGTGTTTATTTTGTAATACATACCCTGTTTAAAGGATGAATGTGAAACACTTTGTAAGTAGGCACTTGAGAAGTTTTTGAAATACAACATTTCAGTAAGTAAAAACTTTTCTTATAACCTATATATAAATTATTTACTTCGATCGTTTGGGAAACTAGCCATAATTATGATGACTATTTAATTAAGGCTTCTTCAGATCTTGACAACAATGCTAATAAAGCAAATGAGGAGATACAAGTAGTTGATCTTAATTGGAATAGATGACATTATTTACAAGAATAAATGACGGTAGATTATCTCACATTCGTAATTATCAGTGATGGGCCTACTTCAAAAGATGTTGTGGTTCTTATCTGCTTTAGCTGAGTCTCCCAAATATACGTATTCAGACTTTACATGTCTATCTGAATTGTAAATGTACCAATTTTTCTTACAGAAAGCAGCTGAGTTGCTTCATGGACCTGAATGCGTCAGTGACAGAACAAGAAAAACCTTTTATATCTGCCATCCAAGCAATCTCTTCCCCTTTTCATCTTTCAGAGCTGTAAGCTCTAGCCTTACAGCTTCTCAGTGAAGAATATATTTGATTATCTGGAGCAAACGATGGCTGGCTCCTCGATAGGAATACACTGAGCATCCATATCCTCTGAAACCATATGTCTGCACCTTGCCAGGTGGAGCTCCATGTGTCCTTGGGAGTACTGATATCTCTCTGTCTCCCAGACCTGGCTGACAAGCCTAGTACATCAAGAACAGTGCCTTATAGTTCCTGGCATCCAGTTATCTCCTCTATAGCTATGCCAAATTTGAACAGAGGTCCAAGAGATGCCATTGAGTCAGTATTTGCAAAATGAACTATTTCAGTTGTACTTTCAGATTCAGGAGAAAAGTAACTTATGTGGTTATTTTTTTTAATTCACAAGCACAAACTTTATGCTGCATGTTTAAAAACAAATAGTACTCTTATCTAGGCACTAGCTAAGACTGCTGCACAGTGAGAAGCAGGTGTCTCAGTCTGTTTTTCTCCCAACAAAGAGTTTACAAGACCCTTTAAGAGTGGAATGCTCTTTGCTGGGCATATGGGATAATTAAAATTTTTGGAGTGCCATTTCCCATCATGTTCTGGTATAGTGTAGCAAATCTTGTTTTGGGAAAGGGTTTGTGCCAGCGGGTAAAAGGCACCCTAGAACTGATTACTATCACTGTTTGTGGACTACTTGAGGGTATTACAGGGAAAAGGAATGATGCAATTTGAATTTTCATATTTTGGAGTGGATACTATGCTTTCCATACTGTTTCTCTGAAAATAAAGCTCACATTGATCAGTAGGTACTGTAAAGGGAATCTGAAAATAACATTGGGAACATATTTTCTGCTTGGAAAGGATATGACTCTTCTCCTTAGGACACCTATATACTCTGCAGTGAATCACAGCTTCAGATCAAGAGGAAATGCATTTATTCTTCTTTAGTCTCACTGATGACTTCGGTAATAGTTATACTGTTTCTGGAAATCTGTGGTGATTTTCTCATTAAAACTTCTTACATCAGGATAACCTCATCATTTTGTCTTCTTTCAATCCCAGTTGTTCACCTCTTGCTTGATGGCATGCAAAGACCTGGAGGAGTGATAGTAGCAGTACTGATGTTTGATAACTGGTGACATAGTAGCAGTGAACTGTGGCAAGTCTATTACAAAGAAAGAAGTATCATTCCCCTCCCTCTACTAATTTTTCCCTTCTTATCTATCACTTTCTAAATTGCATATACAGAATTTTGATTTGTACTGAGGAACTCCTGCATCTAACAAAAATAGGGCATCTAGGATAATAATGTCTCCAATAGAAGAAGACACTGCAGCTGAAATTAAGGTGCAATTGCTACCTTGACTTGGTTTATGATCATGCTTTTAAAAAAAAATCCTGAGAAAAATTATCCATGCAAGGAAATAACAAAAGAAAAAGGTCAGCCTAGATCTGCCTAAAAGCATTTCCTTAGACTATTGTTCCAAATAAATAGCAAGCAAAATGCTTTGTGAATGACAATTAAGCCAGTAAATTTTAATCCTAACAAATATGCATATAAAGCAAGATCATTTTTAAGAGTGATGAATCCATGGACATTGCATCCTCTCGTCTTCCTTATTGGACTATCTCTTCTTTAATTCTTAAGAGTCGATTGATTTCCATCCAAGGAATTTGTATGCCTGCCATACGTACATTTTTCTACAGATTGCATTATTGTTTCCCAAACAGTTTATCATATGCTATTTATCATGGGAAGGACTTTGATAACTTTGTGAGGGCTCCAGAGACCCTCTCTTCTGATGATTAAATCATGGTCTCTATTGCATTACCTCTTATTCATAATGAATAACCTCAGCCATCAATTATTGCACAACTATTTTCATATCATGTAATAATGATATGGACTTTCCACACCATGTAGAACACAGTGTATAGCAAACAAACCTGCTATCAGCTAAATATGAAAATGAAATTGAAAGAGCAGAGCAGTCAACAGCTGTGGCATCCGTAAATGCACAATCAGTAGTTAAATCATCATGAGAAATGACATACTTTCTTCCACAACCAGCAATACTGTATAATGTATTATGCAGGAACAAGACAAATCAAAAAGTTGCAGCATGCAATAGCACTAAATGCTACAGCCATTTGCCTCTTACAAAAATCTTCTAAGTCTCGTATTGTTTGTAGTTACATCATTATTTTAGATGAACAGTCATTAAAATATAAATTTGCTCTAGTGGAAATGCTAAGTCATGGCTTGAAATAGTGATTAAGCACCTGTTGGGAAGGCAGGGCCAACCCAGGGGATCTTAGGTGCATGCATTGAGTAGAAGGAGTAGAGCCAGGATCCACCTCTTCCCAGACCTCATTTAAGGTTGGCAGTGGAGGAGAGGTTTTCTTACTAGAGATCCCTGCCTACCTGGGGGTAAGCAGTGTTTGTTGTTGCTGTTGTTGTTGCTGTTGTTGTTGCTGTTGTTGTTGCTGTTGTTGTTAATAGAATTATTTTGTTTGTTTGCTACACAGTATGCCTATCACTCTCAGTTACTGCCTTGTTTTCTCTCATGCAGTCAAGTTGAAGTAGTGGGAAAATTTCTCTACTTTGAAGTTATTTGTATTGAATTATATCACATGATTTCAGTGTCTTCTTGAAATTTACTGCTTTGAATTCTAACCATATTCTCCAAAATATTTGAAATCCTCTTCAGCTTGATGCCATTTTCAGATCTTGCAATACACATTCTGTTTATTTACTAATAAAATACAAACACTTGATTAACAGGATAGATGGTCCCCCTTGCAGATTAACTTTATTAAGAATGCAATTGATAATCACACCACTGTGTAGATTGGAATTCTGTTTTCCCTCAACAGCCTTTTAGTAGGAATTTAACACATACATATTCTTATGCTTGCATATGCTGTCTTGATTGTTGTAGCACCCTACAATGAGCCCAAAAGCCCTGTGTGTTTCATGCCTAAGGGGTTAATAGCACAATGATGTTGAGCCTAGCACCACTGCATCCATTAAAAACAGTATCTATATTTTAGTAGGTGATAGCAACAGACATAATACTTGTCATTGATTTTATAGGTTGAGTTTGTATCATAATATATTGACATTGTACTTTTATACAAGACTTGCTTCAGGGTGTAGCTGCATTCAGCACTGAATAACAGGCTAATAAAAACTGTAGCAGAAACAGCTTTACGACCCTCCATTGACTTGTGTTTTACATTGTATTATCTTATTGCAGACATCTGAATTAAAGGTTAACAAACACTATTTAATGGGTTGTCTGAATGAATGTACAGTACATGAATACATGCCTAGCAATGTCTATCAGTTATCACACTGTACATGCATTGTGATTTGGGTGAAGACAAGACTGTAAATGGGTGATGGCTCCTGACTGACTCTTTTTAGTAGTATGAAATAGCACATTTTGTTATACTTTCCCCAATTAAGTGCATATCTACCATTAAAGCAATCTGTCATCATTTTAACAATGTCATTAACTTCTGCAGTGTCTCACAGGCGCTTTGTTCTTCCTTCAAAATTAGCAGCACATACATTTATATAGAAACTTCGAAATGCAAAATAGGGAAAACAAGTTTAAGAAGCCATCATCTGTAAATTACATAAATAATAAAAAAGTGGTTACTGAGGAAATGTGACTGCTTTAAAAAGAAAAAGCACAAAGTACTTAATCTGCAGAAATTGTACAGTAATAAAAATGTACTAACCTATAAAAATATAAATTATTTTTCTCTCTCTGGTAATTATAAGGAAATATGGTTTACCATACTATAAAAATGTACTAACCCTATAAAAATATACTAAATTATTTGTCTATCTATAGTAATTATCAGGAAATATGGTTTACAATAGAACAAAATGTACTAAGCCTGTAAAAATACACTAAATTATGTTTCTATCTATAGTAATTATTAGGAAATATGGTTTACAACTCCTAAAAGTAGCATTTTAAATATGATAAGGCTGGCTACAAAACTACAGTATCAACAAAGAGACTGATCCTTTACTATTTTCTGCTCATGTAAGCATAACTTACTTTAGATGGCTCTAGTAAACAGAGGAAGGGCTATTAAATGCCATGCTCAGCAACGAGTGTTAAAAACAGTGGCAAAGCATGAACAGAATCTTTTTTTAATGGGTTATTTATTTCCTGAAAGTTTCACATTCACATAATAGTGATGTGTCAGGCTGATGAAGTATCAGCTTCAGAAGCCAGCTTTGTTAACACTGCACTTTATTTTTCTAAATACAGTTAAGCTGTTATCCTTTTAAATTTGATTTCAAGTAATATAAATCAAATATCCTATTTAGTTAAAAACTAAACAGTAATACATTCATCTGAGTTATAAATTTTAATTCTTTTCAACTGAAATGGAGCAAAGACTACTTGCAAATATATTGTACCTTGCCCATAACATGTATAGCCTATAGAAAATGTCAAGGGACTACTTTTCAGAAGCATCCAAGTCACTTAGTATCCTATGTTCTAATTTCAGAAGTGTCTTAGGACTAGAGCTTTAAAAGTATGAACCCATAAGCCCTTCATCATGGGTGTTTAATGTTTTTAAAATTGTGTAATATGGATAATAGCATAAATTTACTACCTTTCAATGAGGATTCTGTCACTTGCTTTTGCTACTTCAGACAATGACATATCAAATCTCAGGTCAATTTTAAGAATTTAAGAAATACTAGCTGTGGTTAGAACAGTAGCCATCCTTTGACTCAAGTGCTTCTTTGTGCTCTTATCAGTTTCTTTAAGCACTCTTATAATAAGGACTGTGATACTTCTGTTCCTCAATGCAATTTAATGTTGACTCATTGCTACCAGAAAACTGGCACTGTTACACCACTTCAAATTATTTTTAATATAACTATTTGTCATTCTGTATATTCTGAGTCTTTCATATCATGTAACAATACCCTTAAAAGTTCAGAAGAACTCAATATTCTTCTATTACATAAAATGTGTGTAATAGTCTCCTCCTTCTTTGTAATGATGATCTGATATGATAAAAACATTGTGTTCTGTTAATCAAAACATATAGATTTCCCAGGACACAGGGAGGAATTTATATTAAACAAAATCTTTGTTGGGTGCATGTTAAACAGGGATAGAGCTCATCATAACTCTGAAAAATAATTGTCTCCATCTTATTTTATGCTTTGGATAGGGCACCCTTTCCTTATTCATGAGTGCAACTGTACTTATTTCCTATCATTCATTTCAAGCAAGGGAAATAAGAAACTCCTTGGGTGAAGGGAGCAATTATGGAAGGTGTAAAATATTGAGGATTTGAGTATTCAGAATTCTCTCTTGCTCCATGGTAACAAAAGTAACAGATGAGTAATTCATGTAAGGAGATTACCCAGGTCAGGACTGAAAATCTAGTGTCTGTTCCACCTCTGCCACTATGAAATCCTCTGGAGAGGAAAAGAAGAATAAGAATCGTCTGCTTAAATGCAAAATGTGATTTCTGTATAATAAACTCAATATCCTACTAAAAACTCTCCTCAACATGAAGCTAAGGGAAACAGAATGGCCTTGTCAGTATCTTGACATAAACCCAGAAAATTTGAGGGGATGTGCCAGTAATTCTACAAGAGCCTATTCCTTGGCTTTTATCCAGCTTGATCCTACAGAAGTTTTGACACCAGTCCAGCAAGACAGAAGGCCTGAGTCAGTTCTCCAGAGAGGCTCATGCTTTGACATCACTGCAGTGTTCGATATACTGATGAGCAGGTGACCTCAAGGACATGTGACAAAGTCTACTGCTTTTAGAGGTGCTAGGCTGGAGACCTCAGAGAAGCTTATGCTTTCAAATCAGTATGGGAAGCTACTGCTTCTGACCAGTTCACTTCATTGTTACTCACAAATTGGCAATAGACCAGAAAGTTACAGATAATAAGCCAGTGATTTCATAGTGTTGTTTCTTCATTTCAAACTGTTTCTGCTGCTGCTTCTTCAAGGGAAGCTGTTGAAAGAGCTTTGCCTTGCCTTATTTCCAGTATTATATGCTCTAACATGGAGACCTCACAAGTGCTTATTCTTTTTCATGTGTTCAGCAAACCAGAGGAATTGAATCAGCTCATGAGAATCTGTGTTTTCATGTATGTCTAGTAACTGGAGTTATACTGAGCAAAGAAACACTATTTCAGGAATTCAATTCTATACTTTACATGGGAATTCAATATCTAGCATCCCACAACTTTAGATTTTTCAAAAGTAGCTACTTTAGAGCTGTTTATACTGGCAGACTTCTGGTCCTCAGTCTACATGGCACTTCTAGGGTTACAAACCCTAAAATGCATGGGATTGCTTATATGCAATCATATAAGCCATGAGATATCAATGAAAAAGAATGTTGTCTGTCAGACACAATTCTTTAGAGAATTCTACCTTTTTTTTCTGCTGAAATTATGGTGCATTTCAGGCTATCTCAACCAAATAATCTGATTTTGGAAACCTCTACCAACATACTTTTTTTTTGTTTAATATAGTAAAACAGCTTTCCTAAAGATGCCTTTCTGTGGCTTTCTATTTTTTCAGATGTACATAAATAACAAGCTACTGACTTTATATTAGACAAAAGACATCCTCAGAATGGTCTTGGTGAAATCACAGGAATCCCATGTGGTTTGGTGACTTCATATGAATATGACTTAAAAACTGCTGAACATTTCAGTTAGTCTTGAGAAGATGAGGCTCAAGAAAGACCTTGTTGCTCTCTACAACTACCTGAAAAGAGATTGAGGCAAGGTGATGGTTAGCCTCTTCTCTCGTGTAACTAGCAATAGGACTAGAGGAATTGGCCTCAAGTTGCACTGTGGGAAGTTTGGGTTGCATATTGTGAAAAATTTCAGAGTGGTCTGACACTGGAATGGGCTGCCCAGGCAGGTGGTTCAGTCCCTAGAGGTGTTCAAGAAACACTACATTCTGTATTAAGGCATATGGTTTTTAGTGGGGAAATATTGGGGGTAGGTGGATGGTTGGACAGGATGATCTTGGAGGACTCTCCCAAGCGTGGTGATTCTATGGTTTATATTCTTCTGAAAGTTGAAATTTTTGTTACATTTTTCCTTTCATGATTTGTCATCTTTGAGGCAAATCAGGTTCTAAAAAAACCTGAGCAAGTACACCTTCCCCAGCATTGAAGGGGAAAAGAAAACAGTTAAGTGTGGAAGCTGCTGAAGATAGTGTGATGGATGTAGATACAAAAAGGTGAAAGGAGTGTGGAACAGTGATTAAAAAAAGGTTTCAGCAAATTGGGTAGACAGCAAGATTTGAGTAACTCAGAAAATTTTATAAATCTCTTACCATTACAACCATAATTCATTCTGGTGCCCAACCAAAGATAGGTGGTATGGCTGTTAGTTACCAACAGCTCCCTCGTATCCTATTTTGTATTCAAACAAGCAGAAATCTTCTCATAACTGTTTCTTTCCTTGATTTATTTTTTGATGAAGTAATCTCCTTCTGTCCTATACATAGTCCACTTGCTCTTAGAGGTGCATTTAACACATAGTACGTTCCCAAATTGAGAACCTTTGTATACAATGTATACAATGTCTACCTTGTATATAATAATTATATCATAATAAGTAAAGTCAACTCTAATTTGACATTACTAGATTCCCTCTGGTGTGAGGTAACTGGGAACATAAAACAACAAACAAAACAAAACCAACAACTGCTTTTTTCAGTAATGCAGTACCCTGCCTGGTTCTTTGGCTAACAGCAGTAATCACTGGCAAAAACAGGTCTCCTACAATGGTCATAATTTAGGAAATAATACAAGAGCTGTTCAAGCAGACTGTGTTATTTCTTTAGTGTACACTGCTAACTTTCAGATATTTCACTCTAAAATAGTGTCACCTATCAAAATGTACCAGAAGCTGAACTGAAAAGAATGGTAGATCCCCATCTTTACTTGGCCTACTGTTCTTCCTGCATTTGCCTGTAAAAGATGTGTGGTGTTGTCTCAGTAGCTGTCTGTTAATACTAGAAAGAAATTCACATTTTTCTTTGTTTGGCAATAACTGATTCATGAGAACTGAAAGAAATCAGCTATTTCCTAAATGAGTGAAGAGAATAGCATAATTATAGAAAAATCTATGGGATGCTATATATTTTTATTCTAATTATTTATTCGGCTGTTAATTATAATTATGTGCTTACAGCAATATAAAAGAATAAATTTATATCCATTTATCTAGCCATATGACTGAATTCACCTATGATAGATTGCCCTGTTGAGGATACAGTGTGACAGTCAATATTAAATGATATATGATGAACTTCAAATAACAAGACATCAGGTCCTATTGATTGACATGCCAAAAAGTATGGCAGTTTAAGAAATTATAGACAATGCAAATTGTTATCTTCCTGCAACTTCATTTAAGTATCTTTCTGTTGATGTTATTAAACTGAAGTGGCTTCTGAAAATTTTCGAACAAGCCATTGACTTAAAGGAATGTTCTACAGAGATTGTAAAATAATTTTGCAGTCACATTTTGTTGCTTTCTATTCTCCAAAGATTGTTTTCTTTTATTGGATTGTTATTTCTGTTGCTAAATATTCTAATATAGATTACATTTAAAATGATAATATTGAAGTTTTATCTCTGTGGATTACTAAATGCTTTTCTAATATATGAGTGAAATATTCGCACTTATAAAAATCCTTTCACAGATAATGGGAATGATTATAAGCAGAGGGCAAAAAGGCATAAAGGGCCAAGGAAATGAAGTGCAAAGCTGAGAAGGTCTGAAGTTATCCTACTGTAGGATAGGAAGTGTAGTGTAGGAAGCGTTACTTCCCCAGGTGTTTGATGACATGCCCTTAAAACAACCATTCAGCAGCTAAACACAATAAAGAAGTGTTTAAGTACAACTTTAATCCTGTTTCCCTGGGGTGTAACTTCAGTGCTGCAGCTCTTCCAACAATTTACTCAAATTTCTGTTATCTACATTCAGATTTAAAAACTGTCTTAGTGCTGTTGGTAGTAATAAGAGAACAGCCATTTTTAAGAAAACAATGAATATCATACAGATAATGTGTTACCACTTAATGAAAAAAACTAATAAATAAGAAGCTTAGCCACAGTCTTTTACATACAACTGCAAACACCTAGGTCACTCAGAAAGTAATGCCTCCCATTTATTTCCATGGAAACTACAACACTCTTTGATAGAGCAAATTCTCAGCTACAAAACAGTTTTTGTCAATACAGTCACCACCATTAGCTCTGCATTTTCACCAGTGATGAACAAGAGCTTGTGTGTCATGCTGGCAAAAGTCTGCTTGGTCATCTGGAATGTGGCCTGTCTTTCACATCATTGTCATCATTGCTGAAACACACAACCTCACCTTGCTGACATTCACTGACCTTTGCTGGGAAAAGAAGGAGATAATTACAGGGATGACTCCTTAAAAAACTTTGCTTGTAGTCATGAAGTGGATCCAAGTCTAGTGCAGTAACAGGAAAGTTGAAGGGGGAGCAGACTGAGGAGGAATGAAACAGAATCAAGTTAGGACTGAGTATGGAGTCAAATCTTCAGGGTGTAATTTTGCTATAATATAGCATGAGTAGAAGAAGAGATTATTCAAAATGTCATAGGGTTCATGAAAACCTCTCTACTTCTTAAGTAAAGCATAATAAGGTTGTTGACAGAAAAGTTGAGGACTTTATGTCAATAAAATATGTAATTTTACAGTTTTTATGCAAGACTACAAATTTGAAACCATATGTACAAGCATCCTTTTTATAAATTAAAATCAGTGTGATTAACATAAACCTGAAGTTTTAAATTTCAAGGTTCTCTTGTGAGAACCTGCAGAAATTGGCAGTGATATCTTTTAAATTCACATTTCCTCCCAGAAGTTTGTGAGTCTGTACAACAACATTTTTGTTTGATCTTTGTATAGGAATGGCCTGTTTGAATCCTGGCATCTTTAACAGAAGACTTAATACAGTAATACTTAAAGCAATCCGAAATGGTATTGAGGTAATTCTCCGAGACTGTCCTATTAAACCAACTGCTTTCTCCATTTCCTGTAAAATTATGTCAACTGCTTCTTGCTGAATGTAGTAAAAGGTATTCAGTTACTTCAGACATGCTATTCCATTACGTGGTAGAGAAAAATGAAAAGGGAAACTATGTAAGTCCTTGTTTAAAAATCCCTTCTCAAGTGTGTGGTCAGTGAAAACAAGCTGCCCAGATGTTAGTTCATACACAAGCATTACGAACACTCCTTTGATGAATGGCATCTAGCCAGCACACCTGCCCCATGGGAAAAATACACATGCATAACTCAGTTAATTAAGGAAAAAGTATGTAAATGGTGTCAAAGAGGGAAAAAGGCAATGTATATTGCCTAGAGCAGTCTGACCTTAAAGGCATCCCAAGGATTGATTAACGAAGAGGCCATCAAGCTGCTGTGTAAATACACCCTTTCCTTCATTTTATCTACTATGCTGCTGATCTGTTGGAGGATCTTTTCAGAAGGAAGAAACAGTCATTTCTGGAACGAGCTAGGCAATCCTGGGGCACAAGGCAAAGCACAGTGCATTTTTGAAATAGCAAACCTGGTATCTGCAAAGTCAGCAAAGTGTAGTCTTGATTTTCAAAGCAGCTGATCTACTCTCAGGTAAAGTTGAAAGCAGTTTATTTTGGGAGTAGCTTATTTACTAAGAAATGCAGTTTCACAGCACATCTAGCCTGTATTGAAAAAAAAAACTGTTTTAGATATGAAAACAAAATTGTTCTGAGACATATTCCCAGAGAAAGTATTAATCTTACCACTCTGATCATAAGCGCCATGGTAAAAGTACACTCCTTCAAAGAGGGAGCACCCTAGTCTGTTAATGCCATCAGCTGCCACTGGCAGGTATTGAATCTCAGCTCTCTTGCCCCAGCAGAACCTAACTAAGAACTCTTCATGATTTGAGTGGGAAGAACAAGTACAGACTGAGTAGAAGCAGGAATGGTTCTGATGCCATCTTGCCTCCAGTTAAGGGCAGAGCCTTAGGGGCTTTAAAGCCCTCCTGGCTTGGGTAGTCTGCACTGGGCTTTGCTGCCATATCAGCACCCTGTGTTCCTCTGAGCTGCTACACCTCAGGACCACCCACAGGTTGGATGCAGGTGGGCTCTGGGCCCTGCTGTGCACAAACTCAAGGAGAGGAAGTACGATGAGGTTGTGTGAGAAACTTCCAGCCCATGAGCCTGGCCAGAAAAATGGCACTGCTCCCAAAAGTTAGGGTGAAATTTGCATTTCCAGTTCTGGTCAGAAGAGAAAAATTAAAGCAGCTTTTTGTGGTGGGTTTTTCCTATGTAATCCATGGGTAATATTAAACAACAGCAAACTGTAAATGAGACTCTGAGGGAGACCAGTGTTGCAAATATAGCTCTGGTGTTCCCTGTTGTGGTGGGACCCGAAAATGCACTGGCCCACATCTATACTTCTGTGTGTCAGAAGAAGGAAGCCAGCCACTTAGCCTTCCTCTGATGATTTTTGTGGACTTTGGCTTTCAGTTGCTTGCTTTGGAGTTGAACATAACTTTTTTTTTAATTTTTACTCGAAGTTTAACTTTCTTATGGCATGAAAATCTAATTACTCACTTTTCATTTCAGTGTAATCTCTTCTTACAGTCTGAGATAAAAAGAAATAATCTCTCTCTGTAGAGTGGCCTAATACTGGTATATTACACACAGTGAGACAGGTGCACTATTAATACAAACTCACATAGGTCCGCTGAATTCAATCTGGCTATTATAATTTGTAGTCCTAGAGGTCATGACCAAATATCACTGCTCCAAGCAAAAAATGAATGATTTTATAATCTCAAAAAATAATAGTAAGAAACTAGTTTAGTCTGAAACTTTTAATTCATGTGTTACTACACTTTGCTGAGGACCAGATTCAGAAACTGTACTGTGGGATGAAAAATTGCAGTCTCTCTTGCTTAATAATGGCCCATTGAAAGCCACAATTAAAACACTGCTTATAGTTTATATGAAAGGTGAGAAGGTGAGAACCAAATGTTGCAGCTGGCAGCTATCTCTTCAAAAAAACAAATCTAATGAGTCAAGTTGTTAGCAAGGTCTCTCAAATCTATGTCAGCCTACAAATAACTGTCCTGAAGATTTCTGAGAGGTCCCAAAGTTTATTTGCAAAATGTTCCAATTGGTGAAATGTTCTCAGTTTAATTATAAAATATATTTATTTGGTCTATCTAGCTGTTACTAGTTGCCAGATCTCTTTCAGCTGTATGACAACATTCCACCTCATCCCAGCAGGTATGATGCCATGCTGTCAGGGCTGCCATGGAAATTGCTGGCATCTCGGGGGACAAGTAAATAAATACTCTTAATATAAAACAGTTTTCCCAAGTAAACCCAGAGAAGAGGGAGAGAGTAAGGAACAATTCTGAAGAATTCTGAAGTGGGTACGCTAAAAAACAAATGACTATCGTCAATTTATGTTCTGAATATCTTCCCCAACATGCTGAGTCTAATATCTTTTCCAATTAATAATTCTTCTTCAAGTGTATTACTTATGTATAACAACCAGCACCACAAAGACAGAAACAATAAGAGCATCCATACAGAATATGAAAAATTAGGAATGCATTTTTTAAGTATTATATTTTCACCATAGCATTTTCAGTTACCTTAGCTAGAATCAGCGGTTAGTGTAGCCATTAAGTTACAAGGAGTAAAGATTGTAGGGAAAACTGAAATATTTAATAAACATAGCTGGAAAACACAATGGAACAGAACTTTTGAATCTGAAGAATTGTTCTAAGAACTGAAAGTCTGTTTGTTTTCTGTACTTACATTCAGTGAGTCTGGTAAAAGAAATTACCTCTTCCAACAAAATATGCCTCATGGGGTTTGAAACTCTTCAGCCATTTTTGACTGCCTATAAATTCACAGTATTATGTTGTCTTGAACATATTGTGCCCTAAACATGTCCTAACAGCTCTGTGTTCTAAATTGTGACTTCAAAGTGGTATCAGTAGAACAAATATTTAATCAAGAGTGAATGATATGTAGAAATTGTGAATGGAAAAATAATGAAGGAGTTTTCAGAACCTATGGTAACTGTGGAATTATTTTCAGTGTTTAAACTTCTTCAATATGAGGGAATCTTTTTTTTCATAAAATACTACATTTTTAAGAAAACATGTATTTGTTAAAAAGCATCAATTTTTACGTGATTTTTCTGGTGTGTTGAACTTTATCAATACAACAAAAAAAACCAGCTTCTGAATGTATGATAGGTCTTAAGAACATTGCTGATCTAATTTTGCACATCACGTGCATCCATTACATTTTCATTAGGTATACTAATTGACATTATGATAAGGATTACAATTTTGTCAGTGTTTCCCATTAATTCTTCATAGAGTCATAGAATTGCTCAGATTGGAAAAGACCTTAAAGATCATAAAGTCCAACTACAACATAACCATACTACCCTAACTCTAACAACCCACTGCTGAATGATGTCCCTTAGCACCACAGCCAAATGGTTTTTAAATGCATCTAGGGATGGTGACTCAACCTCCCCCCCGGGGAGCCTACTCCAGTGCTTAGCAACTCTTTCTGTAAAGAAGTTTTTCCTGATATCCAGCCTAAACCTCCCCTGGTGCAACTTGAGGCCGTTTCCCCTTGACCTGTCACCAGTGAAGAGACCAAGGCCACTCTCACTGCAATCATCTTTCAGGTATTTGAAGAGAGCAATGAAGTCTCCCTTCAGCCACCTCTTCCCCAGACTAAACAGCCCCAGTTCTTTTAGTCGCTCATCAGAGGGCATATTCTCCAAGCCCTTCACAAGCCTTGTTGCCCTTCTTTGGACCTGCTCCAGGACCTCAATGTCCCTTCTGTACTGAGGTGCCCAAACCTGAATGCAGTACTGAGGTGGGGCCTCACCAGTGCCGAGTACAAGGGCAGGATTACCTCCCTAGTCCTGCTCACCACACCATTCCTGATACAAGCCAGGATGCCATTGACCTTCTTGGACACCTGGGCACACTGCTGGCTCATATTCAGCTGACTGCCCAGCAGTACGCCAAGGTCCTTTTCCATCAGGCAGCTTTCCAGACACTCCTCCCCAAGCCTGTAGGATTGTCTGGGATTATTTTTGGCCCTATTGAAACTCATACAGTTTACCTTGGCCCATCGATCCAGTCTATCCAGGTCCCTCTGTTGTGCTTCTCTACCCACCAGCAGATCATGTGATCAGAAAGAAGCAAAAAAGAAAAATGTGATTGCCATTGTAAAGCAAGAAACAGTCACAGTCAGCTCGAAAGTATGAAATAGCAAAAAAAAAAAAAAAAAAAGCGGGAAAGCAAAGCAAATCAGTTTCAGTTTGAAGTTGCCTTGCTTTTCTCAGTGCTTTAATACTGTTTGCAAAAGGCTAGTGATATGCTTTTAATTATAAAGTACTGCAGCAATGCACATTCCTTTGAAAATAACAGGACCATTTATGCTGCTCCTCGTGTCATGTATTTAGACTAACCCAAGCTAATAGCATGAGCAGTATTGATAAAGCACAGAATGGCTGAGATTGGCAGAGAACTCTGGAGCTCATCTCACCGAGCCCCTGCTCAAACAGGAACCCCAGAGCACGTTACCTGCAACAGCCCCTGAGGACCTCTGAGGAGGGAGGCTCTACAACCTCTCTGGGTAACATACAGATGCATTGCAGTTTCCTTGTTTTCAAATCTCTGCAAATACAACTGAGCTTTCTGAAAGTTTAATGAGAATGATGTCCTAACATTTCTCTTCTAAGAACTAGGTACCGGTAAAAATTGACAATCCACAAAACTATAGCATTAACTCTTTAACTCCCAGTGCTCTACATGATGTCATGATGTAAAATGCGAATAACAAAAATCATAAAACCATGACAGGAACATAGGAAAAATCTCTGACTACAATCTAAAGGAATTAATTTTAATGAGATTTAATATATAAATGAGTTTCTTGAACAGTGTCTGAAACCTAATTTTTGTTTAGCGATCATGAACTACAGATTTGAGCAAGATATACTGTATCATCAGGGAGACAAAGAAGATGAATTCTCCCTGTTATAACCTTTGATTTGGAGTTGTGAAAATTTGACATAAATTAGGATGATTTATGAATCAGATGACCTTGCTGTTGGGATAGTTTTTTCAGTACTCTTGGGCCTTTGGCATGTTTGAGTTTAGCATAGGGCATTTAACTTAATAGCAGCTTATTAGGAAAACTGTAAGGCAGCACAGTGCTAAATATAGAATAAATTAGTAAAAATTTGTGCCCTAGGTTTTAGCTATTATGATACTATATCTAGGATCATGACAATATTGCATAACTTCTTTTGTCAGTGCTGGATACCACAAGATCAAAATGTGCATGTAAATATTAAAACATGTTTTTTGGGCTAGGAGGCTGTTGTCATGCAAAGCAGGTGAACAGAGAAATTGGTGCTGCTATGGGGACTGAAGAAACAAATCTGCTTTTCAAGCCAGTTTCATTTAAACTCCATTTTCTTTTTATGTTAGTCTTTGTTTTCAGTATTTACATCACATAACATTTTGTGTTAAAATCTATCTTGTTAGCTCTATTAACCTTCAGGCACGAGATCCCCAAAGTAGACTTGAAAGTGCTGAGCACTAGAGCACATCACTGTATTAGATGAGGACGAGCTGCTTATAGGGAGGGTGGCACTGTCTCGTAAGGAGCGCAGAGGGGATGAACCACCCCTTTCTGCTCCCTTCAGGCATGCAGCTTTGCTGCTGTAGTCCTACTGTATATTTTCTTCAACCCTTGCCCTTCATTCCCAGATGCTGGGGATGGATTCACAAATCAGGAGGGAGGGAGACAAGGAGAGTACAAGCTTCTTGTGCTCCCTATTATTTTCCCTCTCTTGAGAATGTCTCACTGGAAGCAGGTATACATATTTGTTAAGGGCTCTAATAACTGTTAACGGGTTTGCTCTTATACGTATTCTGGTAGAAGTACTGCATTATGTTCAACATGCCAGCTGAGTGGTCTGAAAGAGTTTTCAGCCCTCTGCATCACACAATTTCTTTTACTCTCGGTAAGAAACAGTTCAAAAAGTATTGATGGAGTCCACCACCTAAGGTGACATGATATGGAAAGTGGCCACAACAAGCTGATGCAGGTTTTATAGCAAACCTCTGTTTCTCAAATGCTGTGGTGGTGTTTAAACTCTGGTGACAATGACTGAAACTGGTGGATTGCCTTCTGGTAATGTTTCTATTGGACAACATGACAAGTTGAATTACTGCTGTATAACAAATCCTACATACTAACACAGCTTTTAGAAAATTGTTTTTGTCAGCTAAGAAAATATTGAGTTAAAAATATATTTAAAGTCAGGCAGTAAGACAGACTGGTGAAAGGTTAGGTATAGTGTATTTTCCTAGAAATCACCCCTTAAATTCTTCAGTGATCAACACTAAAACTATGATGCCTCCTAAACTTCCACGTAATGATATGCTTTGAGATATTAAGTTTTGGTTATGCGAAAGAACACGAATAAATCTTCTTACTGAATTAAAATTATTTAAGTGAAACTTGTTTGTCCTTCTAAGCTAAAGGTCTGGCACAAGTGAACAGCACAGACAGGCTGCTTATTTGGACTCTGCATTGAGTGCAACAGTTCTCTCTCTGCTTAGTAAAGTTTAGTAGATAGGAGCCTTCAAGAAGCCAGCAAGATATTTTCTGTTAGGTTATCTCATTAGAGCATTCTGTGCGCCATGACACACATGCAAAATACATCTGTATTACATAACGACACAAATATTTATTGTTCTATGAGCAGAATTCTTTCAGACCTTGCCACTTAAGTCCTGCAGACTCTCCTCTAGTTTCTGAAAAAAATAACCTCCTGTTTCAAAGAAAATTTTGTGGATAATTCCAGTGGTCAAAATCATTCTATTTTAGATGAGTAGTAAACATTCATTCATTTGCTTTTTCTGTATGGCATGATAGTGCCTTTGTGGAAAGCTGAAAATATTTAATTTCGTGGGATCTGCAAGTACTTCTGGACTGATGCTTCACTGCTTTTTAAAGATTTTCCTGCATCTTTGCCCCTCCTCTTGGATTGTCAGAGGTTTCTGAAATTGCATGTACACAGAATGTGAGCTATAGAACAGTTTGAACATGACGTTTTCACTTGATTTCACCAGCTAGAATTTTATTTAGTTGCATATTCTAGTCCCAGATTTCTTCTTTCTTTAACAATATGATAATATCAGGCTATCGCTGTAAATACACATGCAATTGTCAGTTAACCTTATGCTATTATTTTCAGAGTGCCTGCGGCACTGTATCAGTACTGTCAGAGAAAAAATACCACAGAACAAGGTATTTCCACATTCTTTTCCATGAGCCAAGACACAAAATGGGCTCATTACCAACATGTGGTTGTCTGCAGTTCAATATTAATATGTCTGCAGCTATCCAAAAAGCACAGTGTATTTATGTAATTCAGCAAAATGTAAACGTGTTCCTGAAGAGACCAGGTGCTGCCAAAATAAGTAAATAAATTTAAAAAAAAAAAACATTTCATTTCTTTTTAATCAAGCATTAAGAGTTTTTGTGTGAAACTGCTCAGAAAGTCTTTGGAACATGTTCAGTGTTGGTGTAAAAAATTGCAACTGTTGTTGGATTCAGAAAAATTGCAGCTGCTTATGGCAGTTGACAGTGCAGCCCAAGAGCTTCTTAAAATCATCAGATAACATGCTAGCATGCTGAGTCTGAGGGCTGAAGACAGGAAACCCCCATTTTCAGTTGTAGCTCTGCTGTTAACATACAGAAAGGACTTGAAATTCTATATGACATTTAACTAATCTGGCTAAATATATCCCTACTGTAGCTCGTGTACAAAGTTGGCCTTCTGTGTCAGCTTTGCCACCTGTATGCGGTGATGATTATAGACGCTTACCTCACAGGGTTGTTGTCAGGATTCATTAGTTGATATCTGTGTGGTGCATTGAAAATGTTAAATGCCACATACCACAAAGCAAGTCATAATTGGAAAGGTATAAACAAACCATTTTGGGTACCTTTTATTTATATACCTAACTCTCTTGATAGTAATTATTTTTCATGTACTTAAGAGAGGAATAATATACAAGATCTTATATATGAAGACCAGTTCTCCTTTTATAGAAGAAGTTCTAAAAATTTATTCACAGGACATCTGGAGTCTTTCTGTTTGAAGTTCTTATGATAAATTTTGAAGTTTAAGTAGACAAGATTGAATACAGATGATTATTACCATATCAACTATCATATCTGATACCTCTTAAAAATGTCATTACACATCAGTAGCATATTATTTTCATTGATGTATGTCCTCAAACCATAGGTGGAGTTTTTATACCCTTGAATGTCCCTCACGCCATAATTACATCTGATAAAATGTGTTCCTATGGTACACACTGACAGTATCTCTTTGTTCTTTAAATGTAGCACACACATGCAAGATATTCATTTTCATGGTGTTCAGGTTAATTCTTAGCACACAAACAGTACTGAAGGTCTCATATTTTTTGAAGACAAATCTCCATTATTTTACCTCCTTATATGTGGTGGAGATCAGATACTCTATAAAAAAAAAAAACAAAAAACAACACAGTGAATGTAACTTCATGATTTACATTAGTTTTTTCACAGTAGCATCATATAAAAATCTCAATATCTTCTGTAGCAACAGGATTTTCTTCATCTGTCTAGCTTTAATTTATTAGAATCATAGAAGCCTTGGATTTGGAAGAGTCCTTTAAAGGTCTAGTCCAGCTACCATGTAATGAACAGGGACATCCACAGCTAAACAGGTTACCCAGGGCCTGATCCAGCCTCACCTTGAAAGCATCCACCACATCTGTAGACAGTGAGCATAGAACCTTCGAGTAATTGCTAGTAGTAACCAGATAAGAAGTAGTGACGCAAGTGCTTACGCACGATAAGAGGGGCGTAGACAAAGTTGTACAAGGCTATATAAGCTGTTGCCACGAGTTTAATAACAACCTCCTTTAATAACAGTGATAACACTGTACCTATTTCCTTCTTAGAAGGAGAATTTTTCCCGCAATAGGTCTTACACGCGGACGAAATCACCTTTATGACGGCTCTTGTGACCTCTTCCAGTGCCTCACCATCCTCACATTAAAAGCCTTTTTCCCATACATCCAACCTAAATCCACCTTTTTAAAGCTTGAAGCCATTTCCCTGTGTTCTATCACCACACACCCTCCTACAGAGTCTGTCTCCTTAATTGTAGCTTCCCTTTAGATACTGAAAGGCTATCAGGACATCCCAGAGTCTTCTCTTCTCCAGACTGAACAGCCCTAGCTCTTTCAGCCTGTCCTTGTAGGAGAGATGTTTTGTCCCTCAAATAATCTTTGTAGCCCTCCTCTGGATGCTCTCCAACAGCTCTGTCTCTCCTGTACTGAGCACTCCAAATCTGGACACAGTACTCCAGATGAGGCCCCACTAGCACAGAGTAGAGGGGGAGGATCACCTCCCTCATCCTATTGGCCATACTTCTTTTGATACATCCCAGGATATTATTGGCTTTCTGGGCTATGAGGGCACAGTACTGGCTCATGTCCAGCTTCCTGTCCACCCTCAGGTCTTTTCCAACAAGACTGTGCTCAATCCTTTCATCCCTTAGCTTGTATTAGTAGTGAGGGTTGCCTTGACCCAGGTGCATTTGGATTTGTTGAACCTCATGAGGTTCACCTGGGCCCACTGCTCAAGCCTGGCTAGGTCCCTCTGGGTATCCTCTGCACCCCATAGCTTAATGACATCAGCAAACTTGCTGAGGGTGCACTCAACCACACTGTGCCTTAGCATAGCTTCCAGGATGTTGCTACTTACCTGTTAAGTGAGCTCAAGTAAGGACATGAATGCACACAGAAGCCAGTAAACTGGAAGAGGGCTCTCTGTTACTCATTAAAAAAAAAAAAAAAAAAAGAAAAACAATTCAATAATCAAATGATTATTGGATTATTTCACAATTCCCATGTCTCATTGCAAACAGTACTTTTGTCATTAAGAGGGAAAAGACTTGAGATTTAAGGATGTAGAAGAACAAATTGAAAATGTTTTACATATCTGGGAATGTCAGACCATGACACAACTTTCTAGCTGTATCTCTAAGACCATTCTACTGAACCATTTAACTTCAATAAATTAATATTTGGAGTAAGCACCTTAACATCCAGATCATATAGGAAGTGAAAATGCTAAGTCATGGCCTGAAACAGTGATTGAGCACCTGGTAGGAAGGCAGGGCCAAGCCAGGGGAGCTCAGGTGCAAGCAATGTCAGGATCCACCCCATCCCAGACTTTATTTAAGGGTTGGCAGTGGAAGTAGGCCTATTTTATCTGGATTGCCTGCCTGAGGACCTTACAGGTCATCTGAAGGTAAGCAGTTTCTTTCCTTATTTCTGTTACTGTTATGTTTGAGTGGATCCTCACTTGCTGTAGCCTGGGGTCTTGCTGCTTTGCTCTCTTGTTATGCTTTCTTTTGCATTACAGGAGTGAAGCCAGTTTTTTCTTTTTCTCTCTTTACACAATGTAGTCATGTCAAACTGGAAGAGGGTGGATCTAGATTGAATATCAGGAAGAAATTCTTTATTGTGAGAGTGGTGAGACATGAGAACAGGTTGTCCAGTGAGGTCGTGAACGCCCCTTCCCTGGAAGCATTCAAGGTTGGGCTGGATGGAGCTCTGAGCAACCTGGTCTAGAGGGAAGAGTCCCTTCCTATAGCAGGGGGATGGGAACAAGTTGATCTTAAAGGTCCCTTCCAACCCAAACCCAAATTCTATGATTATATGATATGGAGAAATACAAATACTTTTGATACTATTTCTTACTTACCTAAGTAAGTACGCTGAAGATCAGGATGTCAAAATTAAAACAGTGGAAGTTGGACAAGTATGACACTGTCACTTGTCCTCAGTAATGTTAGATTTGGGTGCCTGGTGTGGCAGCACAGTACTTGGAGTTTACCAATAGCTGTTGACTGCTGGCTGGCTAAGTGTAAGATTGCGACCTTATTTTTAAAGGAAAGCATTATGCTTACAAACAGGAGCCTCCTGTTTTAATGGTGAGAGTGCAATTTTTTCTCTACTGTTTAAAAATAAAGCTTATGATCAGTATGAGAAAACTTTCATGTTTCTGAGACAACATAACTTTGACTTTCGGAGCACAGTCGCCTATGAATAGAAATACCCACCTGTCAGTCAGTCAAAGTAGTTTAAAATACCTGTGCTGCAAAAGCCTGCGTGTCATTATAGATTTAGCGGTACGAGCAATGTTCTCTTTGTCAAACAATGAAGCAATATGACTAATTAACACTCACTAGGGAGCCTGAAATAATGATCTCTCTCTCTTTCTCTTCCTAGAGCCAATTACCCCAAATATTCGGATTAGCTACCTACTATTTCTCTGAAATAAATGTCTTGCTTTCTTTCTCTTTTTAATTTAAGGCATTATGTACCATGTAGCATCATGTTATAGGATGTTATGTCACATCCTGACAGCTTACAACTAGGGATATGCTGAATTTATTGGGTAGTTAATACCTGCCTGAATTAACAAGATAACAAACTTTTCAGGAAAAGGAAATCTGGGAAATATTTGCAGTACTTCTATATCTGTAGGGAGAATTTACCTGATTGATTTAATCAGCTGTAGTATTTCATTATTGCTTCCACTAAGGCAATGTTTAAGTACACATACACATCTTCATTTATGCATACATTAAAGTCTCCTAATAGGTATAATCTGTTTGTTCAAATATCTACAGCACCTATAAATATATACAATGATTAAATGTAACAGAAAAGTATGAAATCCTTGATCAAGATGATATTTCCAAGAACAATATTCTGATCAAATTTTAAAAGTTCATAAAACTGAAACCTCTCATGAAAGTTGTCCATCTCTTTGTGACATAGTAAAATTAAAGCATTACACAGAACCTTTCTCATTCTGCATTTTGCTATTTATTCTCACACAGATGATGTAAGAATCTTGAGAAGTAAGCATGCTGATTCCATTCCCAAGAACTTAATCTTGGGCACTTGGATCTCATAAGGAATAGAATAGTGTAAGCTATGAGTAGAGTTGATTAACACAGTTAATTAAAAAGTTGGGTTTTTTAAAGTAGGACTTGAGATAATTGAAATATTAAAAAAGTATTAAAACAGAAAATATTTTTAAATATCATGCCTTTCCAGGACTTCAGATGGTTGTATTAAGACCACAGCTGAAGATCCTTTCCTGAGATAGAATTTAGTACTCTAACTTAGAGAGGTGAAACAGGAAGTAGGCACTTCTCTTTTATTTTTTTTCCCCAAACAAGATGAAAGATGGGTAGGTGTGTGTGTATGGTTGATAGAATATTGAGAAACACCTATCTGTCTCTGCAATTACTAAAAGATAAGGTAACTAGGTTCCTAAAATGACTATGGTCTGTGTGTAATGAAGGTTAACCTGAACCTGATAATCAGCTTTAACTTCTCAGCTGTTTCCTTCTGTCTCTTCTGTAGTTTGGGGAGAGGTCAGACTGGATTCCCAAATCAGACTTCTCTAATATTAAATAAGTTAACTGACAAGAAATGACAAGAATTTTTTTTCCATACTGTACTTTGAGGGCTAATAAACAGAAACATCCAAAAGTGCACTGTAAAGGTTTTGAATCATTCTCTTTTAGATAAGTCATAGTTTTCAGTGGTGACATTGGTATGTAGCAAATGATGTCAAGCATCATGGTCTGATGCACAACAATCTTTGAGGCAAACACTCATTTCAGATATAAATTATCTGAACTCAGAGATGTTCTTATTTCTACTGTTGTTCTTGAATTACTGTAGTATTAATACTCTATGTATTTGAACTTCACCTGTTGCTATAACGACTAAAATCTTTCACTAGGCCAGAAGTTGGCAGAAGCTGCCTCAGCCTGTGACACTGCTAGGCGTAGATGTAGAGAAAAGATTTATTTTTTCAGTGTACATACTAGAACATGCAGTAAGCATTGATCAAAGCTTGCCAGTCTGATGTGATTAGATGGATTAGTGAGAATTAAATGGCTAAGGCTTGAGCATTTGTGCACTAAATACAAAAATAGTCCCTGTGTCAATCTTTGAAAACAACATATGTGGACAATCTTTCTTTTTTGCCTACTTGTGGCTGAGAATAGCTGAGAGTGACAGAGGAAGTGGCATTGGAGTGACATGAGGCTGTCAAGTGGGAATTCAGTTTAAGACAAAAAGCAGGGAAGCTTCTATTTCACTTGACTGGAATATACACTGTACCTTCAAGGAGAGAATGCGCTTTGTTCCCAGTACTTACAAATTAATTCAGAGGTAGAAATGCTTTCAAGTTTCTCTGGATGTCAAATTTATCTCAGTTTTATGAGAAAGCAGCACAAAGTATTGTCCTTTAATTTTGATGGAATTAAAGTTCTTTATTTTTATTTCTCTTATTTGAAAGGTTGAGTCCACTGACACCATTTGAGTTGGCAGCATAAACAAGCTTGTGGAACCTAAACTGGGAGCACTGACTATTATAGCTTGCTTTTCATGACTTGAATCTTTCGGCAGCAGCTTATCACGTTCAGAGATTTCTGGCTAGTATAGTAATAGAATTGCAAGACATTGTAATATATATCTTATTATATGTTTGCTGAATTTGGAATATTTTCTTTGTCTCCCTTCCCTTTTACAAGAGAACAAGGTTTCTTAACTGTTTCTTTGCATACTGTGCTTCACAGAAAGCTCTTTGCCGACTGGCATTGTAAATGGAACATTGATTTGTTGCAGCTTCCATCCCTTGGTAGTGCTCCTGCTGCTCTCCTCCTCTATCTTTAGAAACTTCACTTTTAGATGATGAAAACATGATAAAAAGACATAAGTGTACTTATATTTTTCTTTCTTTTGCTTTGAACTGAATCATATGCCCGGTATTACAATGAGTAATACAATATATTGCATGGTATTGAGACTGAAACAAAAGCTCTTAGAGGAATTGGAAATAGAGCTCTACAATTAATTTCCAGTACCTTTTAAACTAATAGTTCTATAGAACTTCTTGAAGGTTTCAAGGATTCAACAGACTCTACTTCACATGTTTTTGCTCAGAGTTGTGTGGAGTTTGGCTAGCTTATTGGCTGCACAATAACAAATATAGTTAAGAGTAACCTCTTAGGCCTGCTGCTATGTGTGCATGAGAGTCTGCTGAACCATGTCATTGTTTTCAAAGAGAAAATATTTGCAAAAAACAGAAGAGGTTTTCTTAATCAAGTACTGTAGATTAGGACGCTAAATAGCATTAGGTGCCTCAGGTCTTTTACATGTAATGCTGTTCAGTGCTCCCAAAAGCATTTGCTGTCTTTAGTTTTCTACTTGAGTAATGTTACTGACTAACTAGTCAGATATGTGTTTTTTAATTTTTTTTTTATAATATTTTTTTTAATATTTTACTGAGCATCAGAAAGGTAAAATCATCTCATGTAGCATGTGAAACGTGAAAATAATATTTCTGAGTTTGTTGTATGCTGATCTCTCTGAGCTCCTCTTGAAATCCTTACCTAAAAGAACCAGCTTTTAGAACCATGACTCATTCAGATAGAAGTTAATTACTAATGACTTCTGTGAGCAAGTATGAACAAAGGAGTAAAACAGGCAGTCTTATGTAAAAAGAACCTCTGCATTTTAATTTGAGAAGTTGTGTTACTAAAAATTCTACTGCTAGTGAAACTTTCCAGTGCATTAGTAACATTTTCTTGTGATAGCAGTCTAATCACTGCTGTATGGAAATTATTTTCAAACAGGTGTTTGCTGTCCTTTTCTTCTTACTATGCTTGCTACCAGGGAACAGCGGAGTGCTGGTCAATCAAACTATTGTTCTTCTAGTCTGAAAGAGAAATAGCTGCATCTAGCTGGCCATAATCTATAAAAGGCCACTGTGGTTTAGGAAAAATGCATCAGTATTCTGCAGTCTGAATAAATTTTAGATGACAGAGCTTTGTTGAGAGGGTTTCTGCTGGATAGTTTGCAGAGCTGTGTTGGCTCTTCTTTTGGTACTACCTCTTAGTTATTGGCTTCCTAGCAAAGCATTTTCAGTTTAGTAGTGTTTCTTTTTTTTTGTAGAGTTGCTGTGGGCTATTAGGAGTAGTAGGGTGTGCTGGAACTGAAGTTGATGCATTTCTTAAAAGCCTATTGTGAAGGGAAAGCAATATATTTTCTTTGGCATCCTACAGCATGTGGCAGACTGTGCACATGTGGACCCCTGGAATTGGAGAACTCTTGAGTTAGGAGGATCAGGTGCTCCCACTGCTGGCTCTAGTTAGCACAGAGCAGAGATAGGAGAAGGCGGGGTGTGGGGGGAAATCAGTGCTGATTACAGCTATTGTTGAACTGAGTCCCTGTTTCTGCTATCCCTGCTGCTGTGATTATAGTGTTTGCCCCTGCAACTCTTCTGGTTCAGCAGAGTTACTGCTATGACAGTCAAGGGCAAACTTCCCTTTTTGGTTCACGTTCCTTGAGGTGTCACTTTGGACTTGTTATGAGACTTACAAATCTGGGTCTTTTGTTTTACTTTTCTGTGCATAGCAGTATAAGTGTTCTGACAGAGTTTATGCTGCACACTGTCACTCTATGGAGTTTGCTGCTTTTGGAGGTCACTGAATCAGTTTAGCTGCATTTTGTTTTATGAGATGAGTACATGCATTTTTCAAGACTCAATAAGAATTATGAGCTCAGGTGCATCAGGATACAACTTTATCATCTACCTAGAAAGGTAGGATAGATTCCTCTAATAGATACCCTGATATAATTTGAGGCATAGAAGCTAAAGACGGTCGCTCTTGACTAAATAATGTGTTGTTAATAGCAGGATACAAGAGACCACTGATAGAAAAGACATGTGCTGGAACATTGATTTGCATATATGATTTCTTCATATGCTCAGAATTATAAAAATTAAGTGTGGGGTGAAGAGTTTTGATTTTTTTTATTGTAATCACATGTTAACACTGCAATACAAAAATATTTTAATGAAAACTGCATACAGTAGAGAAGATGGAGAGGCAAATAAAGTCCTGCATGATTTCAAGTTTTAAGTGATTTATCTTGCTAAAGACTGCATACTTAGTGCAGGTAACCACTTCAGTTAGATTGATATAGTTGTTGTTTCAGAGCTTGTCCAAATAGCCTTTTATGTTGCAATCAAGTAATAGATGCAAGATTGACAAGTTACAAAGAAAAGGAGCTTTCAGTCAACAAACAGACTAAAATCCATTATTGTGGTGTGTACACTGTGTCCTGGACCTGTAAACACATCTTCATTGATCCCATAGAAAGATAAAAATATCTCCCCTTGTATGGTTCAATCAAGACCTTTTTCACAAAGGCAAAGTGCAAACAATATTGAAAAAGCAGAAAAAGACTGACATTACAGTCAAACAGTAAATAATGGTTGTGCTCAGGAAGCCTATCTATAACATTTCAAACTGCTGTCAGCTGAGATGAAATGTATAACCTCTCTATTACAACCTTAAGAGAGATCAAAACACATGTACTCTACGTTCCCCTTACTGTCATACCCTTTTTACCAACTGACCAAATCAATAAGAAAAATAATCTTGTTGGGTTTTTTCAGTTTTGCATGTTTGTGGGTGTAGAATAATCATGAGAAAAGGATCTGCTCATTGTATCGTTTAATCCTCATTGTAATGTCTGGCAAAAAAAAATTTGAAATATGCTTAACTGTTTGATGTGATTGGACAAAGGAATATAATACATTGTATTTGTTTTTATGCACTTAATCATCTTCATTAGTTTTTTTAATATGGTACTGCAGTCAGAATATTTTTATATAATTAATAAAAGACCTTTTCAATTACTTTGGATATTTAGGGCTAGAGTTGAATTAGAAAACAAGTTTATAGCAAGTATGTCACACTAGCAAATGACTACCTTAGCCACCCCTTTCACTCCATATCTCAAAACTCAATTTAAATCCTTATTTGAAACCGTAAGTGGAATTGAAATCTAAGCTTTGGTCTATATCAACAGTGGCAATGAATTTATTGCATGTTACACTATGTGAGGCTAATAGTTGTAAGGTTCTACACAAAGAATAATTATGTTCCAAAACAAGATTTTTTTAAACTTAATATTGCTTATCTTGAACTGTGGTCTACATGGTACAAAACTGCTCTTTGCTTTCTTGAGCATTGGAAAGGGTCATTTATATAATAAATAATAGCTACAATAATTACAGCCTATGGCTAAGGTCTCTGGAACTATATCCTATAGGAGCCTTGTCCATATGCAAGGGTTTATAATATCTTTTGGAAATATTCTTCTGTGAATTGAACCGGAAGGAAATAGCCATTGCTGGCTGAGGTATGTCAGGAGGCTGCAATTGCGTGACTTCATTAATCCTATCAAGGATTTCAGGCGCTACTTCTTCAGTTGTCTAATTCTGAGCAATTGTTAGGCAATTACAGAATGGATAAGGATTGAAGTGACCTCTGGAGGTCATTTGGTCCAGCCCCTGCCCAAGCAGGGGCTACCCAGAGCAGGCTGTCCATGGCTATATACATACATGCACATGTGATCTCCAGAGATGGAGAGAGATGCATTTGCATATCCTCTCTGGGCAACCTGTTCCAATGCTCAATCATTCTCACAGTTAAAAAATAAAAAAAAATCCACTTTCAGAATGACCTTCCTGTGTTGCAGTGTGTACCCATTCCCTCTTGTCCTGTCATTGGGCACCACTCAGTCATTACCTTCTTGTCTCACTGATGTTTGCTTTCTACCTAGAAGCAGTAATATTTAAAATCTTGCAAGACAAGATTCAATTATTGAAGGAAATTCCAGATTAGCATCAAGGGTGAAATCCCAGCTATGCTGAGGGTGATGAGATTGTTGCCAAGACTTCAGGAGGGCTAAAAAGCTTTGTTTCACCAGATCAGTTCTCATTGTTTACTCAATATAATTATTATTTTGTAGGGTTATTGTAAATAGATGATAAAATAGTTAAAAAATATCAATGAGATTAATGTTAGGTAGAATTTAATAAGAAAATGATAGTGCGCATTACACACAGATGTTTAGGGTAAGAGAAGGAGAGTGTGAGGAAGGGAATTACCATTAAATACACAGAAAGCTACATGGATAGATAGATGGAAGGTTAAATAACCATTTCAGAAATCTTGAGCAAGAGTAAGGGCAGCTCTGTTATCAAATGTTGCATCCATTACTGGATTTCATTGTATGGCCTATTTCAGGCAGAAGTCAGAGCTGACTGGACTTAACTGTGCATCTGATAAGATCTGAACTTTTCATTAAACAGACTCGTTTGCTCTTTATGTGGATGGATCATAGTAGCCCACTCTTCTGTTTAGAAATGACTCCAATTGTGAAAGGTAATCACTTCCTTCAACATCTCTATATTGAAGGCAGCCTAGACTGAGGAAAAATTTCTTCAAAGTATAATTTCTGTTGTTGCTTCCCTAACTTAAGAGCTAATAAAAAGTAAGGCTGCTGAATAGAAAGCAATAGCTGATAACTTATGATCGTTTTTTCATTATGAAAAAGATTGCCAGATTAGTGTAACTCACAACATAGCAAATAACTGCTTGCTTGCTGTGTGGTGTCTGGTGGGTGCAAGGCCTAAATTAAAGACCTTGATTAATCTTACTAGCTCACTTACATTCTAAGTACAACAATATAATGAATCTTTAAATTTTTACAAAATTTTAAATTTAAATTTTTACAAAAATGTTATAATTGGAAAAGCTCAATTCTACTCGGATCCACAGCCAGATAGATGAAGAACTCACCTAGAAGATGGGGAGTTTATGGTTAAACAAGAACTTGAGCCAATATCTATACATCCTTCATGGTTATAATGGATACTGTCTTGCTAGTGTTTGGAACTTGGTTGTCTTTTTCTTGATTTTCTTTCTTCTTCATCTTTCTTTTCATGGAAGTCCTTGGAATTTTTTGAAATCTACCTGTAGTATACTAGCGTGGAGAAATGTTTAAAAATGCCCATCCAACTCTACAACTGTACATCCAGCTGACAACCGTGAGTGCTAGGATTGGTGTGTAATTTTAAATGTTATGCCCTTCCTTTCTTGTTTTGTTTACCTTCTAAATCATTTCTAAAATACTTGCATAACTCTTACATGGAAATCAAAGTACAGGAAAGGCTTTGCTTTCCACCAGCCTTGGTTGAACAGTAGATTGATCTGTATAGAATAGCAGTACTGAAAATCTGTACTGGATGTTCAAGATGAAAATATATTTAATTAGCAGAAATTGACTTCCAAAGCGTGAGATGTTACTTTGTGCTTGAAAATACTTCATAGCAGATCTTGAAATCTAAAGTTTGAAGTAGTATATTTTGTTGTTACATTCTTTTGTGTTCACGGTAAACCTGCTCTGATAAACCATGTCATGGTTGAATTAAACAAAATCCTGTTTGAAGTCCAATAACTGCTCAGTTAGGAAAGGAAAGTTATTCAGGAAATTAGGGGAGGTACTTTAGTTGACAGCTGTGGTGCTTATATCTATGATCTAAAGAAACAAGCCCTAGCTGCTCTGAATGAAAAAAAAAAAAAAAACAACTTAATTCAAGACTTATTTTCTACAGTGCAATCTAGGTATTTATAACTGTAGTTGCATGAGAGACATTAGGTGTTGAAGAACTTAGACTATTTTGTAATGAGGCTTAGAGTAGAAACATACTTAGCCTAGGGTCCTTCTATGAAAAATGGAGGCAGCAGGCATCCCAAAGGGTAATTTTATTTATTTGAAGTTGCCTTTTGGCAGTGTCTCAATCTTCACTGATGATATAGAGAGCCTTGAGACAACTGTGCATCTAAATTCTTCCAGCTAACTTAGGTGCTCTAGTTGAACACTGAATGTTAAGTAACATAAACCTGAGTACAGTGAATAGTATAAATTCTTGCTGATATTTAATTCATTCTTGTCATAGACCAAGGTCATTTTAATGATAATAAAAGTGACTTACAATTGCTTTTTCATAGACAGAGATATCATGTAGCCTCAAGCAATATTACGTATAATAATTAAACAGATACTAACCAAAATAGCAAGTTCAGCTGGACAAGCCATTAATGCAATGTATGAATATCTTTGCTGACATCTTCTGATGTCATGTACATATTTATTTTTTAATTAAGGAAGTAAGATGTGCATACAAATTTTTAAATGAAGATTTTTTTTTAATTTCTGACTTTTCCAGAAAAGTTGTGTGGTGTTTTTTTACTGAAATAAAGGATTGCTTTGAGCTCCCCTTCCTATGATTTGATTTTAATCAGTTAACAATAAACTCTTCCCGTAGTTCAGCTTTCATTCAGTTTCCTGCAATGGCCTTTTTTTATTATTGGATTTAGAAATTTAGTTGTAGCCCACTCCTGAAAAATGCACAGTACAATATGTTCAGCCTCTGGGAGACAGACAATTTAAAATAATTGACAAACTATCTCTGCTGAGTTATCCTCATTTAATGTAGATTCACTAGTGTGTTCTTGCGAGAGGGTAGGTAATTCTGAAACAAAGTACTTGAAAAATGGCTTGGATTTTCATATGACACCCAAGAACAATATGACTTCCAACAGTCAGTAATGCAGTAAGAATTCTGTAGCTCTCTTTCTGTAAGAAATATCAATCACTTGTGATTGAAAAATGAATCTGTGAAGTTAACCTACACTGTCAAATTTGATTTATTCAGAGGTAAACAACATTCCAAGAGGATTTAGTGAGCCTATGTTTGGCAAAGGGGTATGTTCAGGTTGTGGCACTACATAGATTGAATGTCCAAACATTTAAAAACTCTTTTATCATTGGCCTGAATACAAAAACGACAGCCTTCATTTAGTGACCTTAGAATGTCCCTGCTATTTGTTATGAGCTTTCTGTATTTAGTTTAGCCTTCCATCATGCTGGGGTTAAATAAATGACAAGTTGTTATTTTTTTTTGATTTTTAGATTAATATTGAGCCATTAAACTATAAACATATTGAGCAAGAGCTCAAGCCAGTGTAAATCAGCTAACTTCATTGTTTCCGATAGCTCTTCGGCTGATGTAATTCAGCAAAACTCTATCTTGTTATTTGGAACAGTTTTATATCTTGCTTTCTTGCAGAGCTTCTGGATGGAATCTTTGATCTGTAAATCACAATATTGTCACTATATTTCTTATCCTAAACTCCATTCCTTCAAACATATCTTTATTCTTACTTATAGCTGTTCTCCCCTTCTTCTTTCCTTCACTTATGAATATTTAGAACCCAAATGAAAACCCAAATATATTTACGAGCAGCAGAATTTTGAAGTGGTAAATCTAACAGTACTGTTACAAATGTGGTCGACGCTGGGGGAAATAGAAGTAAAAATGAAAATCAAGACCTGAGGTCAATTTCCCCACTATATTTACACTTGCCATTACCATAGATGTGCATGCAAATGGGGTGACTGAATGCAAACGCATTGAGATAGGTGTCTGTCTGAAACGACTGAATAGTAACTACATGCCTAAATGTCAAGGAGCAATTGTGCACAGACCTCTAGCTTTTCTTTCTACTGAATTTTGTCTTTGAACAACTTGCCTTCTTTTGCAGGGCATGGTGCTCTCATTATGTAACTTCTTGTCTTGAGCAAAATGAGTGAACACAAGGTTTCTATATTCTTTCATCATTTATCTTTATTTACTGTCATGAGAAAAGTAGTAAAATATGTTATACAGAGAGATTTTGAAAAAGATTAATCACAATGTATTTCAGAGTTCAGTATTTTGAAGCTTCTAGATACTCTTTCCAAGTAACTGGCCTTTTCTCAGTCTCACCCAATAAATTACACTCAAAATTACTCAAACATATTCTTGGTCTCCCACTCACGAATTACACTGCTCGTGTGGCTTTGGCCTTAGAGTTCAGAGAGCTGTGAAAGTGGGATACTTCCATAAGACAGGGCAATAGCTTGTGGTTGTGTTGCTCTAAAAGCTCTTTAAAACAATTGCATCTAAAAATGAAATTGCCTTTGAAACAACAGATAAGGAATTGTGGTGACTGTTTCTCCTGTTTGTGTGTTTTAAGTCATTAATATCAGCCTATATAAAGAAGAGCAAATTAAATTGATGTATTATCATTTTTTTTGTATTTGTACAATTACATTATGGTATTACGGATAAATTATACATATTTATGCTAAATCTAATTTTAACATATTTATAAGCCTGTCTTAAGACATAAAACCAATTTCTGTTTCAGAGAGAGATGTTGCAAGTTTTTGTTTTCTTAGCTTTACAACAAAATGCAGCTTGAACTCCATTTTCAACGCTGTGTCGAATCTCCGATAAAATCTCTAAATCTAAAAGCAAATACTTCTCACAACAAAACCAACATTTTTCTTGTCTGTAAGAAGGAAATATCTCCTTATTGTTAAAATGCATTAATACTAGTACTGTTTAAAGAGGAAAAAAACCTTTAAATTTAAGAAAACTGTTACTTGTACCTATAGCAGAGTTGTGAGTCAGAAAAAAACAGTACACAATTTTGTATGTGTTTCTGTAAACTTCTGTGAACTCTGAATTCTGTAAACTGAGAGCAAAAATAGTTGGGTCCTTATCCTTGTGCATTTCAATCAAACAAAATATTTATTTTTTTAATGTGAGTGGACCTGATCCTGCATAGCCGTGTGAAGAGGTGGGAGGGCTAGTGGGTGTTCCCACAAGAAAGCCAACCCAGACCAGAAGCTGAGCCAGCTGCCCAGTTTCCGAAGACCTCTAAAATACATAACAAATGAGATAACAAAACACATAGACTGGAGTTTCTGTACCAGAACAGAGTTTGTTTGTTTAATCATATAGGTCCTTAAAAGGATTGTAGCTGTGATGCGCAGTGCCAAATGGGCACTGACAAGAACTTGTCATAAGTGGCTTTCCTGTCTAGTGAAGCAGTGTGCAGGTTCCTCCAAAAGCTAAACCTCCTTTGTAAGCATGTGCTTAGTTTGCACATTTTACAGGGTCGTGTTACAGTTTTCATGTTCTCGTGGGAAGAGTGTTGCCTTGTTTTTGTTTTTTCAAAAATTTTTTTGCTTGTTGGAGTGATAGAGAAAGGTGCATACCATTAACTGCTCAATTTTCTTTGTTATTTTTAAAATATTGTGTCTCAATGTGCTATATATAACGAGCGGTGTCCCTCAAGGGTCTGTCTTGGGACCGGTGCTCTTTAACATCTTTATTAATGACATCGATGAGGGAATGGAGTGCACCCTCAGCAAGTTTGCTGATGACACCAAGCTGAGTGGTGCAGTCGATACGGTGGAGGGAATGGAGGCCATTCAGAGGGACCTTGACAGGCTGGAAAGCTGGGCTCAGGTGAACCTAATGAGGTTCAATAAGGCAAAGTGCAAGGTTTTGCACTTGGGCCGGAAGAACCCCAGGCACCTGTACAGGCTGGGGGGAGTTGTCCTTGAGAGCAGCTCGGCAGAGAAAGACCTAGGGGTCCTGATAGATGAGAAACTTAACATGAGCCAGCAGTGCGCTCTGGCAGCCCGGAAAGCAAATGGGATCCTGGGCTCCATCAGGAGAGGGGTGGTCAGCAGGGATAGGGAGGTGATTGTCCCTCTCTACTCTGCTCTTGTGAGGCCCCATCTGGAGTACTGTGTTCAGGTGTGGAGCCCTCAGTACAAAAAAGACATGGAGATTTTGGAAAGGGTCCAGAGGAGGGCCACGAAGATGATCAGGGGGCTGGAGCACCTCCCCTATGAGGACAGGCTGAGGGAGTTGGGTTTGTTCAGCCTGGAGAAGAGAAGGTTGCGGGGCGACCTCATTGCAGCCTTTCAATATCTGAAGGGAACTTACTCCCAGGAGGGGAGTAAACTCTTCATAAGGGCTGATAATAGCAGGACACGGGGAAATGGTTTTAAGTTAAAAGAGGGAAGATTTAGGTTGGATGTTAGGGGGAAGTTTTTTACTAGGAGGGTGGTTAGGTCCTGGAACAGGCTGCCCAGGGATGTTGTGGATGCCCCGTCCTTGGAGGTGTTCAAGACCAGGTTGGACGAGGCTCTGGGCAACCTGATCTAGTAAAGGTGTATGTTTGGTGGCCCTGCTAGGCAGGGGGGTTGGAACTACATGATCCTTGAGGTCCCCTCCAACCCAGGTCATTCTGTGATTCTGTGATATATATATAATATATATATTTATATATATATATAAAAGACCTGTGGAATTGGTTACAGACAGGCATTGCAAGGAATGGATCTGAGAATAATATTTGGCATATTGTGATGCTATTGCTGTTCCTATCTGAGTCTTTCATACAGAAAAGCAAGACTGAACAAGAGAGAAACTCTGCCTAGGTAGCAGAGTTGAACTGTGAAAGCTTGAACTGTTTAGGTATGACACATGCTGCAATAGCATGTTTAAGTTAGTAAGGCTTTGTTACTGGCAGCTCTAAGGGAACTTGGAAGCCCACGTTAAAATACTTTCTCCTTGTCACCTCCACCAGTCTTGGACAGCCAGTGTTTTCCAGCATGCTGTTTCTGCATATTCTGCGTGCAGTTCAGAGTGTTCATCTCATGTTCTTCAATGTATAGCTTTGTATTTAGTTATGTTGACATTTTGCAGAGTCCTAGCATACTGTACTTGGTTGGTGCTCGGCTGAACATGAGTCAGCAGGTGCCCAGGTGGCCAAGAGGGCCAACGGCATCCTGGCCTGCACTAGAAATAGTGTGCCCAGCAGGAATAGGGAGGTGATCATCCCTCTGTACTCAGCACTGGTGAGGCCACACCTTTGAGTACTGTGTTCAGTTTTCGGTCCCTCACTGCAAGAAAGAGATGTCCAGAGAAGGGCAATAAAACTGGTGAAGGGTCTGGGGCACAAGTCTTATGAGGAACAGCTGAGGGAGCTGGGATTGTTTAATCTGGAGAAGAGGAGGCTCAGGGGAGACCTCATTGCACTCTATAATTTCCTGAAGAGAGGTTGTGGTGAGGAGGGATTTGGCCTCTTCTCCCAGGCAACAAACAGGACCCAAAGAAATGGCCACAAGTTGTGCCAGAGGACATCTAGACATAAGAAAAAACTTTTTCTCTCAGAGAGTGGTCAGTCACTGGAATGGCCTGCCCAGGGAGGTGGTGTGGAGTTGCCATTCCTGTTCAAGAGGCGTCTGGATGAGGAGCTACAAGATCTGGTTTAGCGGCTTGTGGTAGCAGTGGTGATGGGAGGACAGTTGCACTAGATGATCTTGTAGGTCCTTTTCAACCTTGTGATTCTATGATTCTATACCATCTTGTTTAGCAGCTGTGGCTTTTCTGAACTTTATCTACCCCATTCCTGATCTGTGTTATCTGCCAGTTTAATTAGTTGTAATTTTTTATTTGCTGCTGGATGACTGATGCAAACTTAAAATAGTGCTGGGCCCAGTACCAGTTTCACATAATAGCAGCGCCCTGACTTGGTGGTCATTCTTCACTGAAAACTGCCTATGGGACCTGTCAGCTCCCTTAACTGCATATTGTAACCAAATGCCACGGCAGTAACATATCCTGACCCAAGCCAAGCTTACCTGTCAGAGCTGATTTTGATTCTCTGTGCACATTAGTGGTATAATATGTTCTTAATGTTTATAACAACTGTGAAAATTTCTAAAGCCTGATTTCCTTTTGGACTTTTTTTGTCTTTCTGTCTGTGTCCTCTGCTAATTCTTTCAGAAACCAGTTGTTGATTTCCACAGAACTTTGAAGACAATATGTATGTCAGGTCACTCATGGGTTACTTGTATGATATAGTTTATCTAATCAAGTAAAAAATATATTTGAGGTCCCAAGTGAAGAGAAGCTGAAAATTCACACATTAGAAGACACCAGAAAAGTTTTGTGGGAGAGATCCAGTATAGAAGTCTCAGTGCTAGAGCACACTGTAGATGGGATCTGCCTTTTTTTGATGGCAAAGTCAACTGGATGAATCCATCTAAAAGTGAATTTCACTAGTTCACTTGCTCAATAGATAATAGTTTGTTGTTGCCTTTTTTTTACCACTATTCAGAAATACAAAAAGACATTCTGTGAATCTTATGCAGTTATGGTTTTCCAATTTGATGTGAAAGGGACTGTGAAACAGCTGTCAGAACTAGATCATGGCTTAGCTATTTTACCATTCATAAATAAGATGAAATTGGATGACCCTTTGACAGTCAAAAGGAAGGCTGCAAATGCTTGATGCAGGTAAGAGTTTCACCATGACTACAGAGTAATAGAGTTACTTACTCTTTCCAACACTGTGGGATGGACTTTCCTGTCATTTTTGTCTTAAGTACTACAATAATTGGCCCTCAGACCTTGTAGACCCTCTTGTTCTTTATTGCATCTCTGCATCCATTCTACTTCAGAGAGAAGAACCAGCCTTGTTATTTTCTACTCTGACCAACAACATTGTAGCCTTGTCTGATGCGCTTTCTCTAATAGTTGTCCTTCCTGCAGTTACCTATTAACTTAAAGGCATTTTTTGTGTAGAAGTTTTCTTAAATAGTGTTGTTCTACTGAAATTATTGTAAAAGACAATGCTTCCAGATTGTTCCACAGTGCAGTAGGATGACAGGATAAGGAATGAATGGTGAATGAAAGATGAATGTTTGGTGTGCTATGGGAACAAAGGATTGTTGTCTGAATTTAAATGAATAAGGCATTTATTGCTCTTAGTAATTTCAAAGGGAATACCCCAAAGTGAGGTTGAAATAGATGTTGATATGGAAATGTGGGGTTCTGTAGAATCTTTTTCAAAACAGCCTAGGAAGCACAGACTGTTTGCCCACGCTTGGCCCACATTTGATAGACTTGGCAGATATCTTTGGCATAGATACAGAAGTCTCCAGAAGACAAAGGGAGCATCTTATTTATATCAAATATAACCACATTTGGCAAGTATGGCTTGTATTCTGTTGCTGAGGTTGCAAATAGGACGCTTCTATAGTGTAGAATAAGCCTGAGAGCTATAAAGATACGAATATTAAGAAAAAATGTAAAACTTTGGAATAGGCAGAAGAGTTTGCTTCCCATTGTGATGATTTCACCCTAGAGGAGCTAAATACCGCAACTGTTGTCTCCCTCTTCTCAAAAGAAGAGGGGAAAAACGTGATGAAAAGGGGCTTAAGGATTGAGATAAGGACAGGGAAATTGAATACCAATTACCATCACAGGCAAGACAGTCTCAATCTAGGGAGATTGATATAAATATATTGTCCATTATTATGCCATTGCTGTTCTTTCCTCAATGATCATGCATGGGCTTTACTGCAGGCTCTTCTCCACAAGCTGCAAGTCCAGCCTGGGGCCTGCTGCTGCATATGTATATATTTAATTTGTTTGAATAGATTTTGAAGTGTTTTCAACACTGATTCTGTGTTTTTCAGCATTATCTTACTTTCTGATAGCTTACTCTCACATAATATCTAAATGGAATAAAGTGCTAAGAATTAAGGAGTGAGGTCTCATTAAACCAAAGGTAAAGCATTTAAATTTATTTTCACTCAAAACTGAACATAAAGATACTTGATGGTGTTCAAATTGCCCTTCAGCTCATCAGAACTATCTATCCTGATTCCTTTTCCCATAGTTTAATTTTTTTCTTTTTTTTTTGTAAGATTGGGGAGGGGTGATTTTAAACTGGATGAATACACAGCTGGATAGAAGAGAGAAAGTTGAAAATTCTGCATAATTTTGGAATAGGATGTTTCTTAGCTTCTGACTGAATCTCCAAAATCCTATGTGAATCACAAATGAAATGCAGTGTTTCAGTGAAAGAAATATAAAATCAGACATACAGTCTAGTCATCTAAAATGCAGTTACTGTATAGTTTTAATGGTCTTATTGAAACATTTTCTATGACAGTACAGATCTCTTAATTTATAGTTAACTTTATCACAAGTTCACTGTTTTCAGCCCAGTTCCTCATGGATGGTATCATCACAAAGCCACCACATAATTCACCTAAACTGGCAGTCTTTTCTCAGAAGAGTTTTTGCTTAGACCTGTAGCTGCAGAGGAGCTGAATTGCTTCCAGCTCACCTACACTTTTTTTAATGAGCAGTGTACCCTGATTGTACTGGAGTCAATTACAGGGCAGAGCATAGTGCCGTGGCTCCCTGTCCATGAATGTGAGGCTGTGAACACTGTCTTCCCAAGCAACAGGCCTTGGCATCCCGTGAATTAACAAATATATTTTATTTTTTCCTGTTATTGTCCATAACCACGAGTTTTCATTCTATGCATTTTGGCTGTAGTGGGACAAGAATGGTGGGCTTTATTGTGCTGTAGGTGCTTTATAGTGAATTCTTGGTTTTGTCCTTCACTGCTCAGTTTGCACCCTGCTCATAGGAGTGCATAGACTGTGATAACCTGCCAAATACTGACTTAGCAATACTCTATAGACTCTAATAAATAGTCTTAATTTCTCTCCTTCATTATCTCATATTGCACAGACTGTAAACATGACTTCAGTCTGTTGTCCCTTCTATGTGCCTGCTGCAGGAGGTGCTGCTTAACAGGAGAGAGAACAAAAGGCTGCTGTTGTGCCCAAGGGCTGTGTTTGTTAGGAACTCCTTGAGCTGGAGTAGGGTTAGAAGTCATTGTCCCATGCATTCAGACATAATAGTCCTTCTGCAACTGCATGGCTGGATGAGGTGCACCTCTTATCTCTCTCCCAATGTGATTGGAGTGTATCTACGCCTACTTTTAATGCTGGGTTTCATGTTGGGTAAAAATGGATGGCATGTTAGGAAGTTAAAAATCTTACTACTGTGGTAAACCATAGTTGCATAACTTCTTAAAGATCATTACTATAGGCTAATGAAATTGATGTGAAGGATAGCCTTAGGCTTCAGGAGGAGATTACATGGAACAGGGACTGGAGTCTCATGGAGTGCATAGTGGCAAGTCTCCTGCTGACGGGCAGCTGTAGAGCCATAGCATCAAATGCAGGCTTCATGGCATGTCTGATGAAGCTCTGCTTAATACAATTCTGCTTGTTTCACCTGAGGTCATAGTGAAACACACGTGAAACTCCCCAACCTGCAGAGCTGAATTTGTAATACATTAGAGACTCCACAAGGAGTTCTCACCCCACCATGCTGCTTTGGGGACCTCTTCTAAATGTTAACACATCTATCAAAATAGTCATGCTGTAACTTAAATGTTCTTCTCTTTAGAGTGTCTTGGTAAGGAACTAGAGGAGACATGAGGAAATTAAGCTGAAAAAGCTTCAGGATGGAATACTGGTGGTGAATATCAAGAAAAACACACATGGGAAATCAGAACCCTCATAGATAACCTACAGAGTAATAAATGCATAACAGAGACACCGTAGTGGCTAGGTACTGATTTTTCATTTCTTTTTTTCTGTGTTAATATAGTGGAACAGAATCTGTCCTTTAAATAAGTCTTTTGTGGCTTATCTTCTACTTAAAAAATAAAAACAAAAACCCCAAAACAAAAAACACATTGTTTGGGAACTACATATGTTTCAGCTTTCAAAATACAATGTTTGCAACACTGAAAACAGTAATAAATGCCTAATTAGCTTTTAAAGGACCACAACTCTGGTTTCATTTAGTTTGTGGTGTTTATCAGGTTGTAGGTTTTGTTGTCTTTTCTTGCAGAAGATGTGTAATGGATCAAACATGTCACTTGATCAAGGTTAAAATGTTGAGCAGCTCTTTTTGTGTATTAAAAAAAAAAAGTGCACACATTTCTCTGTGTGGAAAAAAGTCAGACCACAACATCACTCTATGGTACGTTTACAAAATAATCCTTGATCAATATTGTAAGAATTACAGAAAATGCATTGTAAGTATAGTAGGGGAAGACTCAACTGGATCATAAATTGAATGACTTTGTTTACTTGAATAGTCCCTGAGCAAATTGTAGTCCACAAATTGTAGTCCATGAGGGGAAAAAAAATCCATATTTTCAAGACATTTTGCACAATTCTCAGCCCCAGGAGAGAAAGATTAAGGAACAGAAAGATTCCCTACCTTGATAGAAGAGAAGACTCGCTTGTTTTCCCTTTGTTTACCATTATTGGCTTGGAACTGCAGGCTGTATTATTCAGTTATTCTGTATCCCTCATAAATTATCTTGTTTCAGAGCACTGTACAAAACTAGATTTTGTGTTGCACTAGATAGGTCTTATTATTGTACTTACCAAGCTTGTGTTGCAGGACCACATGTGCAACACTTAAAAAAAAAAAAATAATAATAATAATAAAAAAATACAGATTTAACCTGACACTTAATCTTTAGTGTTTCATGTTAGGTATGTGGTGTAGGTGCTTTCCCTATGGTCTTGTGAACAGGCATGATGAGCTCAGGCATACTGGTCTTTGATAATAGGACTTTTTTTCTAAAATAAATATGCAATATTCATCTATATTCTACTGATGGTTTCTTCTCAAGCAGATCTATACTTTTTAATCAAACAAGGGAGTATCTTTTATAGTAAGAGAAACAGATTCTTTCAGATGTTGTATATCCTACAAACATCTATTTCCAAGTATGTAGAAACAAATCTACCTATATCCTAACAAAAGGGGGGAATGTTGACTTTTATAATACTAAATTACTTCTGAATCTCCCAGATTTTGCTGCTTTTGGAATGTATGCATATCCTCATTTCTAGATTTTTATTAAAACTGACTGAATGTGTCTTAAGCTTCTGAAATTGTTAAATTTGTTGTCGTAGAACCTCGTATTTGCAGTTTGGGGAAGACAGGAGAAAAGTTAAATGCTTTACTTGATTTTTGCTTACTGATTTGTAACCATTGGAAAACACATGTTACTCAAGTGTCATAATATGCAGTAGAAGAGACTATGTAATTTCTGAGACCACTGCGATGAGCTCAGTGTAACATGAGCCAAAAAAACAGGAGAGCATGTTGTTGTCAGTAACTGCAAATTGAGGGCAGTTTGTTTTCTTGTGTTGAGCAGTTCACAGAGACTCTGGGAGAGCAAATGCAGGACAGGTGTGTATCTAAACTTGATGCCTAAAGCAAGGTTAGATGAACCTAGGAGAAAATGCTCAAGAATTCAGACATTTTGAAAGAATTATTTGTGCCTGGTAGGCCTTCTTAAAATCAAGCTTGTGCCAGAAATAAGATGACCTGTACTGATCTTAGAGGGGATACACAAGTTCATAGCAGCTGTGAATCTGACCCTTTTTATTATAAAAATGGGAGTAGATTAAGTTTGTCACTCTATATGTCACTTTTAAAATTAAAAAAAAAGAAATGAACTCAAAAGTAACTGCATGACAAAACCTACTGCTGAAGGGGTAATAAGGGGTAAAAGAAATAGGAAGTCCATTTACCACAAACACAGATATGTATATGTACTTACCTGTACATAATTTATGAAGGCTGCTATGAAGTAATGCCTCCTATTTTATTATGTTGGACCACAATGTCAGAGGCAGGTGTTGGTGGTATGACTGTAAGGTGGAACCTTCCTGTCAATATTTCATTGTTTTGTTGCTGTATGACAGGTGGCAGTAGAGGGCCAGTCTGACAAAATGCCATCTGACAAGGAAGTATGAATGAAGCAAAGGTGTCACATTTGAATTTTTCCAAGTAGAAAAAATTGCACCCATTGGTCAATCAATAAATGTTAGCACAATGAGGCAGTGGGTGATGCGTTTCAGCTGTGATAATGGTGATGTGGAAGACAAGCCATGATCTGGACAGTCATGCACAGCTTTCAGACCATGAAGTGAAGAGCATCTTGACCTGCTCATCTACATGAATTAGTGGTTCACAATAAGGGATCTGTGTAAGAATCAGAATATCAGTTTAAATGCAGTGGAAACAGTGGTGGCAACCTTGGAGTGCTGCAAAGTTTGTTCCCACAGATACTCACACAGGAAAGAACACCATATGCAAGTTTGTCAGGATCTACTGAACCAATATGAAGGTAAATGTGTAGGTTTCCTGGATTGCTTTATTGCTAGTCATGAGTTGCATCATCACCACTTCAAGCTGGAATCAAAATGGCTGTCTGTGGAGTGATGATTTGAATTCTCCATTGAAGAAAAAATTCAAGATGCAACCCTCAGAGAGTAAAGTGATGTGTGCTGTCTTTTAGATAAGAAAGAGGTGATCTTTCTAGATGTTCTGGTACTCAGACAAACTATCAGCTTTGCTGCATTCTAATGCTGATTAAGCTGAAGGCTTGACCTTCCAGAGTCCGGCCAGAGAAGAAAACCTTTCTCTTGCAAACATGATAACACCAGGTCCAGTACCATTTTAATTGGAACACATTACTAGCCGTGTCTGGGATGTCCTACCATACCCACTATGTAGTCTGGATTGGCATTTCCATTTGTTTGGGCTGATGTAAAATGAACTGCCTGGACAACACTTTCCCAGCAAGGACATTGTCATAGCAGTTGTAAAATCGTGGATCATCTCTGCTGGTGCAGCTTTTTGAGCTTGTCATGCCAGCTCTTCCTCATCAGTGGTGAAAATGCCCAGCTAATGATGGTGAACGTTGAAAAATAGTGCTTAGTAGCTGAGAATTTGCTTTATCAAATAGAGGGCGAAAAAAAGGACTTTTTCTACTTCGGAGAGACTTAATAAACATAATAGAAATCAAAACTGATAGATTCCTTTGCAATCTGTGTACAGTTATTTAAAATTGTTGTAGGGAAAAAAAAAGTTTACAGAAAGATTGAATGCTATCAATTACTGCTCATCAGTGTTGTAGCTTTTTTTTGCTCTTGTGCTGCTTCACTTCTGCTGTTAACAGTATATTTGTAGGACTGAGAGACTTTATTTCAGAATAGAACAGATAGTTTTAACCTAACTAGAGTGACTGACGTCAGCTAAGAAACAGTGAATGTATTAAACAGGGTAGCCACATACATAAATGAGTTTTATTTTTGGTGTGACAGAATATTCTCCTATGAGCTCTATACCACTAGATTGTCACTTTTTTATTTAATGAAGAGTATCTTATCTCATAGTAGCTATCTTTAAAATCTTGTAGATTTTAACATAAAATGTAGATTTTATGTTACTGGTTATTTTTGCTGTCTCAAATAATCTTTGGGAACTTGTGAACAGGGACAGCATAAAATAATTAGCTATCTTTTCCATTATATTGTACCCCTTTTCTTTTCCTTAAAAATATTATTAACGAAACATAAAATAAGGCTCCATACTACTGGGAAAGTTTGCAAGAAATTTAAATATTAGCTTAGGTAGTAGAGAAATATGCTTTGTGTCTATTTATTAAAACATACCTTCCAAAATACCGTAACAATGTTTGCAAAGTGTTAATAGAAAACTGAGATCTTTAAGTAATGGGGAATATGACTTTTTATTTGTACTCATTAGTTCTGTATAGTTTCCATCATTCTATAGGAAGGCGATTTATATAAGTACCAGTCTACAGAGGATAATATTCCCCTGATGATTCCTTTAGGACAGATACTTTAGATTATGGGCAATGCAGAACTCATTGTAAAGTCTGTGGCATATTTTGCATATCATGCTGGTAGAAAAGCCAACCGTATCACTTTGATGAAGCCAACCTACAGATCAGTTTCCCATAAATGAGAATGAATAGAACAAGCAATAACATCCTAATTTCTACATGGCAGGTAGAGTAACACTTAAAAACTTTCTGCGTTACCAGGTAAATACACCATTCATTTTCACAAATGGAGTCTGTTTCAATTCACAGCTGTTGGATGATTATTTGACTTGGAGCAAAGGCAGCATAATTGGGTAACAGCTGAAATGTGCTTCGTTGAAAAGGGTTGAAAGATCCATTGCTGGATTTCCAGGAGTGTGAATTACAATTCCAGTAATATCAGAAGCAACTAATTCTATTCTTTAGAAGTGAGGACATAAAAGAAGTTTTAGGTTTTCTTATTTCAAGCTTTAATTGAGGCCTAGGTTGTAACTCATTTTCATCCCTGAATGGGTGGTAAAAACACACACAGTAGGTAATTCACACTACCTCAAAAACTGTTAGTGCCATAAGAAGACTAATCAGGGTAAGCTTCCAGTAGCAAATTATCAGCTACAAATTAAAACCTTGCCGCATGTCTGCTAAAAACATTTTTTCCCTACTAACATTTGTCTAGATTAGTAACTGTTGGATTACTGCAGGATACAAGGAATAGGGAGTGATCTCAGCAATCCCTCAAAACAGTGTTTCAGAAGTGAATTGCAGGCCTGTTTTAAGCTCTTTTGTTTTACATAGTTATTTCTTTCTTGGAAAACTAGGCTTTTTAATGGCACACAGAATATGTCAAGGTAGCATTTTTTGCGATGAGTGAGTTTATTTTATTTAATTTGTGAAGCATCAGTCCAGGCTATAAATGGAGGCACAAAATACCTGGCAAAGCACCTACACGTCTGGGGATGTGTATTCAGGAAGTGATGCATCCCAAACACAATGTAAGACCTTTTGCCTTTTTAAGTGCACACTATCCAACAGATAACAGTCTGCAGTGGGAGAATTCAGCAAAACTTTCAGTTGCTTTGACTTTGCTTCTGATTGTAGCAGATTTTCATTCCCTTTGTGATAAATTTTTTGGTTCATCCAGCTATTGAATCTTGATTTCTAGTTTTCTGTTGTTTGTCATAGCAATCTGTTTTTACATCAGATTTGCAGTCAAAAGAAAATATAATTCCTCAATCCCATCACTAATGACTTGAAGTTTAGACAGAAAGGAAGTGATCCAAGTTAAGGATTGTGTGTTGTTTAATATTAAATGTCTTTAGTTTGATTGTATAGGTCAGTGTTTATTTTATGTAAGCATCCTATTTAAAAATAAAGTTATTAAAGGGGGAGTTGTTGAGTACTCTTTTCCAAGTTAGTTTTACTGTTCTCTTTTTTAGCCCATGAGTTGTTTAAATGTGCAAGAAATATTGGCACAATGTGTTTGTGCTGGTGGAGAAGGATTTTTGATACCGAAAGCAGGGATGTTACAAATCGCTGGAGGTTTGTTCTCAGCTCCAAGTCAATGTGTGGTATATGCTTGCTTGTTGTTGGTGTTTAAGTTAAAAGAACAATGACCCCTTAAACAAAGGATTATCTTATACTCTTTGCAACCACTTTGTATATTTCTGCACATAATGTGAATGTGCTAATTGCAATTAGAAAGTGTCTTGAATGTCTTTCACAAATGCTCACTTCATCTTCTGAATCATGTTTTGTAAACACAAATTCCACAATGTGCTTTAGCCCATGTTTAAATGTAAAAAGTCTTTTGTTTAGCTTTAACTGGGACCACACTATAGGTAGGCATCATTAATCTTTTTGGTCTGTGGTGATAAAAGTTATATAGCTTATTGGTGTAGGTAATTGCTTTTATCAGTGGTCTATATGACACCAGTGCTAGTCAGTACAGCACCATTGTTATAGATGGTGTTTTTCAACTGAAGGTAGCTTGCATGGAAAAAAAAAATTGCAACCTTTAGTCTTTGTACAAAGTCAAAACAGAAAATATAAATTTACGTATGTATCATGCATGGAGGATTTCTGTTCTGTATTTCATATCTTCAGATGCTTAATGTTGGTCCTGACTAGCAACATTGCTGCAAAAAATTCCAAGATAAGTTTATTCTCCTTCTGGTTCTTTTTTTGTATGAAAGCAGATAGCACTGTGTAATTCTCTGACAGTGAAGTTTACTTGTTTAATCAAATCAAAGTGAACCTGAGCCAAATTAAATGAGTTTATCTCTGTACATTGCAATGTTCCTCTTTTATTAAGCTTTGTATGTCTTAGGACTTTTCATCAAGTTAGCATAGAGGTATAGCTGAGTTCAGGCAACGAAGGTAGTACACGCTGGGTTTATTTTTGAGGTTCCTGACTCTTCTTCAAATGTGTTAAGTTGTGCATGAATGCTCATTAAGTCTTCTGAGATAACTGTTTGATGTGTTAGTCGATAGATAAAATATTAAACTATTCTTTAAAAAAAAAAAATCAGTAAAATTGCTTGGAGGAACAACAAGTTCGTACATCAGCCCATTCTTTATGTACTAAAGTGCAATTTAGAGGACTGAACTAAAGCAAATGTCATACCTTTAATTTCGTAAAAAGTTATGTACAAGTCTATTATTCAAAATAATCGCATAACTGGGAAATTCACTGAACAGCTACCTTTCTGCTCAGCGGGGTGCCATTTTATAGACTTTAAAATTCACTAAGTTCAAGCAGCTTTCGTTCTCAATAATACATGTGCTAAATATGTCACATTAAAAGTGCTTTTGGCATGTAAATGATCCGTTTTCACATAGAAATGCTTTTAAAAGAATCTGAGCTCACTTTTTTGGAAATTATAAGTGCATTGAATTTCATTGTCCTACAGAACCATGTAGAGTTGATCGAAGTGAACTACAATGACAAACCAGCCCTTGTCAGCCCTTATATTTATGTATCATTTGAGCTGTCAGAAGTATATATAGTTGCTTTTTCTTCTACGTATTTTCTACTCGGTTTAAAAAAAAAATAAAATAAAATTCAGTTTAAGGAGGGGGAGGTAGATTTGCTTTTCTAGGCCTAAGTGCTCACAAGCACTTCTGTGTATAAAAAGTTAACGTTTCCCTGAAAGACTTGCAGAACATTAAACTGATTTTCTAAGCTTGTTAATTTTTTCTCAGAACTCAGCAGTACTTCTACCACTGCTTTAATGTTGAAAGATAAGGCAAATGTTTTACAGGTGATTTAGGATGCTTATCCTCCAAAGAATGAATTCTGAATTCCTATGCATAATATGAATAAAACTGAAAGCATAATCTGTCTCTCACTACTTCATTATACTGCTGCATACTGAACGAATTCTCCATACTCTGTATACTGCAAGGCGAGGTCCTTTCATGATAAATCGATTGCATCTACTCCCATTCCCTGTAACTCCATGTAAGGGACCTTGATAACATCAGACACATCCTGCTTTTAAAAATCTTTTGTTCTTTTTTTATTAGAATAAGTAAAGTAACTTGAATGCTGTTTGAAAGTCATTACATTGTTATTCTGGTTATCTATAATACAGTACAAGGCTCCAGGATTCCCACAGATATTTAAGTAAACAAACTATCAAAAATGTTTAGTTCTTACTTTAAATGCAGAAACAGAACTTGATATGTCTCAAAAATTAAACTAGAAAGACTTGGTTTCAAGAAAAGGGAAGGAAAACAAAAAAGGAAGAAAACAAGTACTGGTTTGCAAAGTGCGGAAAGAAAGGAAATATAGTCTTTTTGATCTAGTGGAGTTGCCATATATTGGAAACCCCAGATAGGCCTGTAGCAAAGGTCACTGTGTTGGCATTAATCCTATAGTAAGACCTATGTATAAGGAGAGATACAGAAATCCATTGCCTCTGTTTTTAGGATAGAGTGATGAATAAGTCATAAGCTGTTGCTCTAAGCAGGATATAGGATTCCATTTAATTCTATTTCCAAAAGAGACAAGTGGATTGATTATATGTTAGATATATATGTATTTGAACATTTTTGTTCTGTATAATTCAGAACATAAACAGGCAAATCAGAGATGAAAAATGGGGGATTGATGTTATATACAGTAAAGGCAAAGGCTAAGTTTCTGTACTTGGTAAACATTTGATTAACATCTTAAATTAGTGTTTTATGCATTTATAACATAATGTAATCATAATCATTTTAGCATTTTGTTTTCTGCATAACACAAGAATTTAAATATTCTTCTGTCTAGTTCTCTCAGACAATAGAAAATGGAGACCTGAGGAACTAAGACTGATAATGAGATGATAAGCTGGTATCAGCAGGCATCCACTCAGGGAAGTCTGCTTCTGGAGGAACACTTGGCAAGGGCGTCCTGGAGTTATCCATTTTACTATGTAGATGTGTTTCTAGATGTCAGTGAATACTTCAGGCATTCAGGACTCTCAGATTAGCTATTGCATATTCTACCATCTTCCAACCTTGTGTAATTATTTCAACATCAACTGTGACTTTGTCTTTCACATACTAAGACATAAGAAGTGTAATGTATACTAACCTGGTTTTCCACCCAAAAAAAGGCTTAAACAATGCTTCTTTCAGATCTGGATCTGAACTTATGAATTCAACATAGGTGCATCTCTTGTAAAATAGATGATCTTCTAATTAAAGAAATGCTTTTCAACTTTCATTTAGGAAAATATCTTAAGTGTTTAATTGTTCAAGAATGGACTGACTTTGTCTAAACGTGTTTGTAGAACAAAGACGTCTTAAAATATCTTGAAATATAAAGTCATCTCTTCAAAAATGCCACCTTTATATATGAAGAATTTATAAATTACAGTTATTAGAAAATATAATTGATTATTGGATATTTCTTATAGCTCCCTTCTATGTTCTCATGCCTTATGGAAATGCCATACAGAAAAAATAACAGAAATAAGTCTAAAAAATTGAATTGTCTTCTTACAAGGCTGAGAACTGATAAACTTTAGTAAAGAATTTGAACTTTTCTTTTTCTAATCATTTGGCATATTTTATCACAAATCCCGATGTATTTTTAATTTCTTGGATATGCAAACTATGAAAAGATAAATTGTAACTTTAAATAAATTCTGTCAAACATTTTATAAGGGTTTCCAGTTCAGACTTGTTGCCAATAGGAAGCACTTTATTGAAGATAGAATTTATGTGAAGTCAAGACTAACGTTGTGTCTGGCATTCAAAGCCATTTATGGGGAATTTTGAATTATTGACATTTTTAAACTTTCAGATGTTGTGAATACAACAATGAAAGTACTGATTTACTTTTCAACTTTCTGAGGTACGTTTTATTAAAAAAGAAAGTGAAAACATTGCCTAACTTTGAACATAAAAGAAATCTCAGTCTCATTAAGTCAACAGTAATGCTCTCCTTAACTTCAAAGGAATCCATGATTTCACCCAACATATCTAACAGTTCCATAAAACACACACAATGAAAATCACTTTACAATATTGGCAGGCTGACTATGCATTTTGTATCCGTCTCAATGAAAAAAGGCACAAATGTTCTGACTTATTTACAAATGCATGCAAGCTAAAAACTAAAACAGTGGAAGGGAGAGATTGTGTTATAACTTTTTGGGTGTATTAAGTGTACACTACTTCCATTTAAAATGAGACTTATAATCTCTGAAACTACTTTTTATTTTATTACAATTCTGTTATTTTGAATACTCTTGAATTTACTGGCTTTGCAGTGTAATCTGTGATTTCCCCTATGTTTATGGTGCACAGGTGAAAGATGCACACAAGCAAAAAGCATCCTGGTGATCTCAAAGCTGAAAACATAGAAGCACAGATACTGTACAAGCACAATAAATGCAGTCACCTAAGGTTGAGCAAATTTGTATTCTGTTAGACACTTTCCTCTGGTAATGATAAAGTCTAAAGTCATACCTTTAAAGCAAGCTGTGAGAAAAGGGAATGAAGTGGGCAGGTACATTTTGGTAAAAATTCAATCTTGTTCAATGTACAACAATCTTCAAGTACTCTAAAATGTAACTGAAAGAAAGGATATAGAAGCAATAATTTCAAAGCTAAAGACAAAGCTTATCAATTATTTCTTCTTATAGAGAAAAAGTGAAGAAAACTCACCAGAAGGCTAATATTTTTCATCACTGGCTCTGATGGTACCACACATTCTTCATTGTAAAGAACATATTTCTAGTAAACCTCTCAAACTATTCTTACATTAATTGAATTCCTAGTGTTGCTGGCCTTCTGGCACAAAATTTTCAAGCTCTACTCATGTATCTGAACATCTTAATTGCATATAAACAATTTCCTTTTCGTACAAAAAAGGTTCTCAAACATCTGGTGAATTATAATAATTTTTATCTGATAATATATTCTGCTTTGAAAATGACTAGGTACTTGGATATATAACTCTATTTCAGTTGAGTCCTTATACTTGTAATTATTTCCAGTTGCTTCTCTTCTCACAAAGAGATCTTAATACATCTACTTTTTTTACCTTAACACCAGAAGAGTCATCTGCTTAGGAAAAGCTTTTTTATTCTCTACTCATAGCGTATGTCCGTCAACATGTTTTTAGTAAGAGGGGTGTGGAATGATGATATGATGCATCATCCTGCTGAATCTTATCAAGACTTTTTTCTTAAAAAAAAAAAAAGTGTTGTAAACAGTGATCAGAGATTCTGTGACCATGCCTTTGTCAGCCGAGTGCCAACCAATGTGTTGTTACTGCATTCTCACTAGGTATGTTCACACATACTTGTTTCCTCATTGTGCCTCATCATTTATGTACAGCCTATGTTTCCAGGCCTAATCTCTCTATCTAGAACTAGTTAATTTAGAACTGGGAGTAATTCTCAGAAATTGGTTCTCTCTCAATTGTTAGTTATCACAGCCTGAGACAGGCTGTCTGCTTACGTGAACACTGCTAGTAATTTCAGGAGAGCCAAACAAACCGTTGTTGAATTACTTAGTGTGATATTTACCATTTGCCTGTAAATAACCTAGCCTACTTAAAAAATAACAGAACTCTGGGTCGTGTTGTCTTTCTATTCAGAAAAGTTTTTATTTATTAGAAATTATAAGCTATATTTCATCTCAGTGCTGTCAAATGCTAGTAGTATTGAGGGCAATCCCATATGGATAACATAAGGAAATGAGATACCTAATGTAAACTTAAATACATGCTTTTTAATGTAAAGGTAATTTTGCATTTTGAGATTTTTCATTTTTTTTCTTACAGAACTTGAAAATGTGGTTCGAATATATTTTGAGAAGGCCAAGATATGAATAATAGGAGGTTACACAACATTTGTGTTTACTATGTAATGCCCTCCAAACACACACACTGTATTAGTAAGAGCACCAAATATTTTTCTGGTTCTCCTGTTTTGAAATAGAAGCTTTGGTTGCTTTCTGTTTGCTGCTTACAACAGAATGACATCTGCTGGAAGAGGTCACTAGTAAAAAGGTGTTAGCAACTGAGAGAGAAGTTGAAATCCAATCTGGATAAACGTATGTTTGATTCTTCAGCAGTTATCACCTAGACTTCTATTTACAGTAGATAGATAAGTAGGTGAAAGCAGTATAAAATAGTACTACCTAAACTGTATTTCAAAAGTGATCTTCAAAATCATAAGAAAAAAAACCTGTGCCAAGTTGAAAGGTATACAAGAAATGCAATCTGAAATGCAGTTGTATTGATTCTACTCTTTCTGAGTGTAGAATTTGATTAGCAAAAGCTGTTTTGTTGTGAAATATCTTGGGTTCAACACAATAACACTTAACACAGGAGAATATTTCAGTGCAATTTGCAAGGATTTCTGGGAATTTCTTTAAGATCTGGAGCAGGCTGTTTCTATGCTAATGGGTAGCCTGGTGCATTATGCATTAATCAGTGGATACATCTGAATGCTCCACATCTTTGTTATATTTGGTTCAAGGGATTTACATCAGATAATATTTTGTCTAGTTGTTGGACCAAATGTCTTTGGTACATAAATGATTTTCTGAAAAGAAGTTCTGGATTCACCAGGAAGAATCTCTGGTACTGGTCCCACATACTTAATTTGAAGGCTGCCTAGAATGCTGTTGGATAATTGATACTGGTTTAGTTTCCCAGAAAGGATCTTAAGCCATTCACAGCAAAATCACACTTTACCAAACAAGCACGTGGTGATTGGAGATGATCAAGGGATGTTTGTGAGCAGAAGACTTGCTTTGAAACTCACTTCTACTCTAAACTATATACCTAATATGGATTTAACTTCAGAAATAAGAAGTCTGAGAACAAAATGTAGTTTTCTTAGAGTGGCTGTAAAATATTAGTAACTTCCAAGTTTATAGGAAATGTATTAACTGGTCTTAAAAAGGGAAAACAAGTATAAAATATCCTACAAATCTGAAGTTCTCTTTTCTGTTCCTTGATACTGGTAATAATGTGACTTTGTGAATCATTTGAAAGGAGATGATGTAGTATAACTCATAAAAAATACCTACATAGTGGATGAAATTATTGATGTACACAACTTGCTTCCTTTTGTTTCTTCTCTTCTGCTATTATTTTATAATCTGTACTCCTGACCTTGCTGAGAGGCTAAAGGAGTAAATAATTAGGCTGTCTGCTTTGATGCTATGTGAAGTATAAATATATTAGTAACTCTAATTATTCTCTTTAATACTGGTTTGCCAGTTACTATGAATGTATCCTCCTTTCTACCCTTTGTAAGCATATCATACTGCCTGTTTCCTTTTACATATTTGTTTTCATCATGATTCATTCAATTGACAATATCTCTAAAGGCTTTACTCTATATTCTGAGATATCCAGAACTTTCCACATACTTTAATCTAGTCAAAGTGAAGCAATGGACTTCCCTTTGATAATCATCAAGAGATTTTTCAGTTCTCTCTACCCTACCGGTATGGCCAGACTTTGAACATACCATGTGTTCATACAACTACATATTTGGGGAATTTATTGTTTCTAGGCACTATTTTCTAGCCTGCATATATCTGTGGCTGGATATCTTAATATATGGATATCTAAATGACATCAGAATTTAAAATGGTTAAATTCCTTCCTTAAAGTAACCAGACATGGCACTCAGCAGAGAAAAATATAAGGTTTCTGCTTCAGGCCACGGAACAGCTCCAGAGAAATCTGCAGAAAATCTCTCTGTGAACTTAAGTTTCACAATATATTTATGGGGCTTCATCAGAGAAAAAAAGAGCTTTTATAAATAGAAAGATCTATTAATGTATTTTTGTCCAAGATGCTGTATGATTACACTGAGCCATAACCTGTCCATAGCTGGATATCTTTCTAGACACAGCCTACTTTTAATGGAGGGGGAAAAAAAAAGCATATATTCTTCTGTCTGTTTTTAAGATTGCCACCAACAGCTTCAGTCATACTGCTGTTCTGAGACAGAAGAATAATGTGGAGAAATTAGTAACAGAAATAGTTTGTCCAAGAAAGTCCCTGGAGCTAGAGAGCAAAAAGCTGTTTCCAAGGCTGCTTAACTCTTCTGACTTCATGCTGTCAGTCAATATTAAGATAGTTTCATGTTAAAGCTTTGAAAAATTCAGCAATATACAAGGAAGATGGAATCCATATTTAACAAAAGAATGGATTTAATAGCAGCAGAGCTGTAGATAAAACATTAAAGGTTAAAATTACACAGAAGAACAATAAACACCACAGCAATACAGGAAACAGTATAATGAACAGAATAAACACTGAAGTAGCAGTTGAAGAGTAGTAAACACTACTGAGATATTAATCAAGAGGGACTGTCGTTTATGGCTGGATATGCCTTGAGTCAAAGCAAGATATAAACTAATTTGTATAATATATTTTTGTTTCTAATATTTTTCACAGTCACCGAAATGAATATTTAATAAAACAATTAAAAGACTTCTTATCCTTTTTTGATATGGTAAGAAACTAAGAAACAAAGACCCATTACCAGTAGTTCATCTTTGTGGGAATACTTATCATTATTTTGACATGAATCCTGAATTATTATTGAAAGTAAATAGAGAAACAAGGTCTCCAAGCTCTTGTTTTTTTCTTTTATTGCTGTCATTGTCACTGCATATTTTGTGGCAATGAAACAGCTGATAAATTAAGGCTTACAGAATCAGATAATCTCTAAGAGTTCTTATGAGAACATCTTTTTCCTTATGAAATTATGCAAAGGATACATTTCACTTCCCCTTGTTCTTATATCTAGACTTTAGACTCTTTAATGCTCTAGACTTGGAGGCGTTTAACTACCCAGAAAGCTAGATTCTGTAAGTCTGTATTTACTTTTCTAGACATTTAAGTCATTAACATAAGCTTTCTTCCCCAAGGATTTTTTCTTTACTCAGGAAGAAAAACAAAGCAAGCCAAAAAAAAAAAGGGGGGGGGGGGGGGAAGAACACACCCCAAACCTACAAAAAAATCAGCACTTCCTACCTACTACAGAATTCAGGGACAGGAAGACCCTGGAACAAGGCTTAAATAATTCTGCCCCTCAGCAGCACACTGCAGGAAATGAATCAGCATCTAACTTAAGAGCATCTAACTTAAGATGTACATTTCCAAAGGCCTGGGGATGGAAAGTCTTTCCATAATGGGAGTTTTCTCTAAGAGACCTGGGTGGCACAGAGACACTGTAAACTGGATTTCATCCTTTTACTTCAGGAACCATGTAAGAATGTTTTCAGTCTGGCCAAAGATGACATGAAAGTCTTGTGAGACACAGGAGTCTTTCATCTTTTTTTAATTTTGGAGAAAGTCACCTTAAATTGTAATTGTTTTTATAATAAAAAAAAATGCCAGCACACATTTGGAACCCCATATGACTATCCCCAAAGAGACAGTGTGTTCAGAGGAGTATAATATTTGACAGTCGTTAGCAAGCAGAGAAGTCCATTTTTACCAGTAATATCCTTTCACCTCATTATAAAACAAGAGTTGTCATATCAAAATTGAAGACTTGTCAACAGAATGGGGGAAATCATTTTTAATTACTGTATGGATAAAGCTTGAGGATGATAACAAATGGAGGAGGGAAGTGTGATAACTGAAAGAATTACAGGCAATTCTTGAATTACATTTTCTATTTTTAGTTGTTGCATTTCTATTTGTTTCTATATAAACAATCAAAAGATATGCTGTTCAGTGGGTGCAAAGGATACATTATTTTAAAATATTTCCATCTGTGCTGCAGCCCTGAAGTTATCTCTGGAATGAATATACTTTGATTCTGGATTTCAGAAAAGATTTAAGTGTCTGTAATCAGCAAAAGTCACTGTTGAAGAGTTACTCACATTTTATAAGAAAATGAGATCTATGAACAACTAGTTCTGAATATAGAGTTGAATAGTGGACTGTGCCTCTGTGTTTTAGTGGGTTCTTACTTGCATTGAGAAGATATGCATACCATCATTACTGCATATTAAATAAAATTATAGAAAGACAAAAGCAATTGAAAGCTTATTAATTTAAAATATATATATATTTTTGCTGATAAAAATGTGTTTACAATAGCATGGGATGATTCTATTTCATCTTTCTCTTTCAAGCATGAATTATTCAGTATTGCTAAAATACTTAATAAATTGAAGAAATAAAAATTAGTAGTAATTAATAATAGTGCACTTACTGCAGCTGAGGTACAAAATTGCCATTAGTTTCTCAGTATCAACATCTACATTTTTATGTTCCATTAGTGTTTTATCTGTTTCCTCACAGTTCCTCCTTCAGAGAAGTCTGTAGCATAAAGTAAATGGGCTACATTAATATGCTATTTCCAACTTAGCCAGGGCACCTACAGTGTACAGATAGCCATGGCTGGGTGTATTTTCACTAGTAGCTTCTAGGTGTAATATGATCTTTTAAAATAATTTTATGGATATAACTTTTTATTCAACTTCTCACTTTGTTATATTATTAGTATGTTAAAACGCATTTTAAATATGAGTCAATATACTACTACATGTTTTTTGTAGATTTCATTCTTAGGGAGTTCTAACTAATAGTAATAATGAGATTACTACAGTATTTTCAGTGTATGGTTGAGCAATAAGGATTACAATTTGAATGAAGGACAAATAGTGCAGAGATGTAGAGAAAAGACAAATTAGATTTCCAAGTACTGCATTCAGTATAGTAGCTTAAGACAACATGCATGTATTAAGGCAATCTATTAAGAAAATGTGATACATCAAAGTCCTCAAAGCTTGAACACTAGATTATTTCAGCCTTTGAATTAAACCATTTCGAAAATGTAGTTTTTGCAGTGCTGATGTATACTGGCTGCACATGATATACAGAAGAATAACCTTTCTTCAAATCAGGAACGTTCTTCATGATTTTTGCAGGCTGATTTGTTAATTCTCCCCTTGCGGTTATTTTCCCCTGCTTGCATTTGGGATCCTGGGCCTTTAAATTGCACAAAACCAAAGAAAAGTGGTGACTTTTTAAGCTTTGCACTGCTTGTTGTATTTTCCTTTCTATTAACTGGTAAATTCTGCTAGCCTTGGTTTTTCTTAATATTAGTTTTGTTTTCATTTTTCATTTCTGGAGATCTGAAAGTTGTCTTAATGAGTTTAGAACATTTTAGTTCATTTCTTGGAGCACAGTAGAATTGGGAAACTGTGAAAGGCTATTTTCAGAAGTGGAGAAAAAGGCTGAACAAAGATATACTCTGCCTGCTTTTTTTTTTATGGGCCTTTATCCAGTCCAGATGAAGTTTATTAGGAACTCATAGGTAGATGACATGACTAAAACCAAATCTCATCCTGTTCCACAAAATGTGAAAAATTAGAGCCAATTTTTGAGAGTCTTTTGCCATTTTTTTGAAGGAGTGCCAAGTGCCTACTCTTCCCCTACTTTCACTGATTTAAAATCAGTAAATGTATTCCTTCTAATTAGTGTTTCATGTCAAAAACAGGAATCCTTTGAGAGTGATCAGAATCAGGTTTCTTCCCTGGGAAAGGCATTCATCCCACTCTCCATAAGAAGGAATGAAATCTAGGTCTCCTACTTCCTAGCCTCAAGCCACTAAGATGTTAAAATGAAGCATCGCTACCTTCGTTATTATGCATATATTGAAAGTGTGGGAAAGATAGTCATTCTAAGTCAAACTATAAGAAAATTTCTGAAATAAAATTCTTTGGGGAACTTGGTCAGAGAAGCATTAATTTCTGGATCTGAGCTGGGTTTGCACGAATAAAAACATAATGATTCAGAACTTCCAGAATGTCCAGATGGCACCCAAATCCTAATCACAATCTTTATGGTACCATGTACTTGGAGATTAGCTGAGGACGGCTTTGCAGGATCATGTCTTAGTTATATACGTATGAGTTCTGACTGCATCCTTATTTCTTTGAAGCTTTTAAACTTAAAGCAGAAATCAGCAGAAGTTTAGCAAATGGGACCAGAGTAGGGTTTCTCTGCTGTTGGAGACAACGCTTTGCTTTGAAGGATGGATGGATGACTGGGGAGAGCCGTTGCTGGCCTTAGTAGCTGTAGGATGGAGAGAATCAAGATTAATATGGAAGGACTAATTCAGGATGATTAGTGAAAAACAAGTCCTCCTGTTGGAAAATAAAGCAGGAATTTGTGGATATTCATATACTCCTCAGCATGTGATTGCATCCACTGAACTCATCTGTTGAACTGAATCAGTTTAATCTGTTAATTAGCTTTATCTGTTTTTAACTAGTTTTCTTTTTTTTATCTTTAATGTACAGTCTGTGGATCTAATGGATGACTGAAAATCTTAAATCCACCTTAGTTCCCATTCCCATGTCTCGTTCACTAAATTTTCTTTTTGTGTTTCCACTTGTAAAGTATTTTATAAGTTGTGACTATTCTTCATAGCATTACTTCAAGGGAGATTAAAAACATAAATGGATGTATTCGCAGTAAGTGTGTCAAGCCGAGAGGCATTTCTTGTTCTTATTAATCAGCTCAATGAAATATTAACTGTATAAATGAAAATTATAAAGTAAACAAATACCTACTTCATGCATGACTGTGGAACATAATCAGAGGCTAGGATGCTGACAGATGTGTAAAACCGTCAAGTCACTGTTTGGAGTGATATTTGTCTGTATCTTTGGGCACTGGCAAAGAAATGGAAGGAACTAGAAATATAGCATCTCTGCAAATTAGCAAATAAATCAGAAGCAATAATGCATTAACTTGTTTTTATTAGGATGTTTTTTTAATAATTTAGAGTTTTTTGAAAGGATGTCACTGTTTACACAGACATATTCCATGAGTCTGCATTTGCACTGGATGGGTGTTCAGCACTTTTAATGCAATATTTTCATTACATATGTGATCTTGTCACTCTTTTATTTTCTACAAAAAATTATGATGTATTGTGGATCTCTAAAACTCTTAATGATAAAAAGTCAAATTTATTTTCAATTCCTTTGACTTCAGTGAGATTACCTAGGCAAGGATCTGGTAGCGTTATAAAAAAAAAAAAAAGGGTCAAAGCATGCTCCTCTAAAGATATCTTTGTGATTTCAAGGATCTCATTCTACATTACTAACAACACTAGTTCCTATTTCCTACTTGAAGATTAAAGCACCTAAGTTTTATCTTGGTATTTTTTCATTATAGATTTTTTTCAAAGGAAAGTTTTTCTTCCTTCTTTCTTACAATCAAGAAGGAAAAGTGATCTCCCCATTTCATATTTAGTATATTTGAGAATTGTCTGATGGCCATATATTTTTTAATTAAGTAATGTGAAAAACCAGAACACCTACTTGTGAAAAGGTGTGATTTTTTTTTTTATAGCAGTCTATGTCAAAGCAAGTGATCTTGCCAGAACTTCAAAAGAAAGGCAACAAGTTGTCAGTTGTTTCTTCATGTCTGTGTGTTTTTCCACAGACTTTTAAGGTTAAGGCAGTCCAGATCATGTTGACTATTTATCCGCATTCCCCCTTCATTCTTGTTGCAGACCTTTCATTCCAGTCAGGTACTAACAAAAAATATCTTTTGTACAGTTATGTTTTAATCTATGTTAACAACTGCATTCCTCCATGTTTTCATCTTCAAATTATGCTTGTATGCTTTCTGACTTGTGTTTTCTGCATCTCTATCATGTAACTTCTCATCTTCGATGGTTTTGTTTCACAATTCCCTCACCTTTAGGGAATTTCTGTTTTCTGTCCTCTTTTTCACCCCTTCCATCCCTTATTGTTACTCTGGGGATGTTAACATGACACACTTAAACATGGCAATTCTTTAGTAATAAAGTAACACTAGTCTAAATCAGGGATTAGAAACCCCTTTTTACTGATCTTTCACATAACAAAAGCAAAAAAAAAAAAAAAATCCATCTTTTGACCTAAAATGAACAAACAATATGTGAACAAACAAATGTGCAGGAAGGTAATTTTAAAATTACAGATTTTTGCCTGTAAAGCAGAAGTTCTTTTGTGCCTTAAGTTGTGAATGTATACTTTCAGGGTGACCTCATCTTGACTTCTCAGATCAGTGTTTGAGGATTTCATGTAAACACTTGATTGTAAATATTGCACATGAAAAATGAGGTTATACATTTTTTTAACAGTAGTCCATGCTGCTCTATAACACAAAGCCCTGTATAATAAACACATTTGTTCTTTTACACCTGTGCAATTTTTCAAACTTGCTTTACTGACTCAGCTATGTAAATATTTCTGTTGCTCCCTCCACTGTTGCAGCTGGGTCCTTGGCTTACAACCACTTATTTATTTATTTTACAGCTTACAGAAGAAATATTTTAAAATCACAAATCAAACTTTACTGACATGAATACTTTGTTGTAAAATTGCACATATTCAGTACAGAAATGAGAATCCTTTATGTTGCTCAAGTGCCATTTCTTAAGACCTAAGGTGAAAGATTTCCAACTGAATTGTACATTTCTATAAATAGTTCTCTGCCATAATACAATATATAATACTTATATAATTACTGACAGAGACTGAGCTCCATATTTGTGTTTGTTGCTTCTATGAGAATATGGTTTAGTAATTAAATAGAAGCAACTTTCAGAAGAATTTAGTACATTTTATTACTTAATATTCATGAAGTTACTGGAAATATTAGGTTTTGTTTATATTTGCACACCTTTAGTAGCATTTTCTTGATCAAAATTTCAACAATGAGAACAGTTTGGGGAAGAATTTCTCTTTTTGTCTCTCAGTAGGGAAGTTACAGGGAACATAATTGTCTGCTTTTGCATAATACAAGGTACCATTGTGCATATTTTCATGCTCTTAAAATCAGTAAAACAGCTTTCTCTCAACGTATTAGATTAAGAGGTGTTCTGAAGAGATGAGAGACAAGGTTTTTTTCCTCATTAATAAAGTGATTGTAGTTAAAAATATATATACAAAAGTTTTAGCGGCTTGGTGTTACTCAAGTATGAGCTTAATCAGCTTGTGATTATTCTCCAACACATTTTCGTATTGATGCTGAAGACTGAAACCTTGCTGCTTTTTACCCAAATGTTTAAGTGATCAATACACACAGCGAGTATCTGGTTTTCTTACTGTGACCTAACTAATTAACTTGCTTTGTCTTTGAGCAAAGTAATTTAAATTCACATTAGTAAATAGTTGGACCTGCTGTGAGCCTTAGGGTAATGAAAGGGTTAGTGGGAAACCAAGTTGAAGTTCTCACTCAAAGTAGGACTAATGCCAAAATAAATGGGATGCCCCATGTCTTTTTCTAGTGAATCCCATAACATCCACAGCCTCTCTGGGTAGACAAACTGTGGTGAGTCCGGGAGAGCCCTATCGAGATGATTGGTAGGTGTAGGTGAGCTGGTGAAGAGGGATAATCTAATAGCATCCCTGAAGTGGGGTTACAACACTGACCATGTCAGACTTCTTACTAGATGTGTAGCATCAGGCAACTGCCCCTAGGAGGTTAAGGTTAGGAAGTTTGGATATTGCATTTACTGAAAAAAATTGTAAAAATTTAGTAATGTTAAATCATACATATTTTTCAGGTTTTGTTTTTTCCTGTTTTTAGTACTTTGTGTTGCTCTGACCCCAGACTATTTCCATTCTTTGTTTTTGGGACTAAGCTACAGAACATTATTCTCACTTCCATTATCTGTGGGGAACAGAGCTGGTCTCTCCTGACCTGTGTTTAGACTCTGATAGGAGAATGCTCACTGACATAAGCTGAAACCATGGAAAGGAGTATGCTTTCAGCACGTGCTCAGCTCATCCTCATCCCAAGCTGGCTAGTAATATAGCTGTAGCTCCAGCAACTTCCTTAGAAGTATATTCTAAAGTGCAGTCTAAAGTGTCAGGGACTAAATTCATTGCTGCTGAAATAATTTTTTGATTCAGATTCTGTGGTGAAGTAGTGGACTCCTCCATGCATAGTGACTTTATCTGTATATATTTATTAGTCATGCAAAAATCATAATAGGCATTTCCTAACTATCCTTAGCTCACGTTAAGATAAATCCCTTTTATTTTTTTTAATCGATTAAGTATTACCACGGAGATGGGAGAAGGACAACACCATTTGCAATACCATTTTCATATAGTCACTCTTCAGGCTACTGCTACAAGAGGGTGCTCTGAAAGTATTATATAGGTCCTCCTATTTTATTATGTTGGTCCATGACATCTGAGGGGGATGTTGTTGATATGGCAGTAGAAGTTGAACATTCCCACGAATATTCCATTACATTTTGTTGCTGTGTAGCAGAGGGGCAGTCTGACAAATAGTGTCTTATCGTAGAAATGCATGTGAAGAAAAGGGCAGGAAATACTCTATTAGGCAATACTAGTAAGATATTTTAAGGATTGTTATGCATTCTGAGTTATTTCTTCAATGAATCTGAGCAAAATTATGTAGCACAGAAGTTATTGTAATTGTGACATACACAGTAAAAAGGTTCTTGACCTTCAAAATTCTAAACTGTCTCACTATGAACTTCTGATGCTAAATATATCCTAAAAATAATAAAAAATATATTGTTTTATGTCATCAAGTGCTTGAACTTAGTACAAGCAGCATTGCTTTACTTAACTAATTTTTTTTTATTGATCCATTACTTGTTAGGTACAGTAATATGTTGCAGTTGTTTTAGTGCATTTTTATCCAAAGATAAGCTTTTGAAAGTGTTATTTCATTTGTTTATTTTTGTCAAAATCTTTACAATTATAAATAATCATCATAGCTATTTTCCAAGTGTTCCTCAAGCCTTATTTTTAACGTAGAGATCCTAGCCTAGAAAGCTTACATTTAAAAGATAAGAGGAAGAGGAAAGAGATAAAAAGTATGAAAAGCATGTGGGTCGTCAGTGCAATAGGTACAGGAACAGGGAGAAGCATGCTCTATTCTCATACGGTATTCTCTGTTGGAACAAGCCTGACATACCTAGATGCTGCTGGAGTCACCTTGTTCTCTTTCTTCTCTCTCTTCTTAGATTCACACTGCACTTTATTCTCTCATACATTTTTCATCTTTGAGGAATTTCACTTCCATTTTGTCTTTTACCTGTATTCTCTGCACCCTTGTACACTTCAGTCTGATTTGTTTGCAGCCGTCTGGGGAATGGCTGCTTGAGTCTGTGAGGCTTTAGCCAGAGATCCCTAAGCTGCCACAGACCATGTCAGCAGTAGAACTTATGAAACATAGACATTTGAGCACAGTTTTACACCTGGAGCAGTGCAGTGATGGACAGGGTTGATTACTCCGAGAACAGTGCTTCATTAAAGTTGCTGTTCTGCTTTTGGGAGCCAGGCTGTTGGCATTGTGCAGTGGTGCATTCTGGCATCAAATGTACTAAATTGCTCAAAGCAGTCTCAAGAATCTTGTTCTCTCACAGCATATAGTTACAAAGATATGTCCCTTGATGTTTAATAATTATCAAATTTTGGCCACAAGAGACTTCCTGTTAAACATTCTGAATGGCATCAGATTTTTTTCTTAACAGGAATTAGACTCCTAAATACATATCACTTGTTCAGTGTTCCCACACTTAAAAATCTATTAAGTGAGTCACTTGTATGAAGAAGAGTGACATAGCATGTGTTGTACCACCATACACAGGTTAGACTGGAAAGACTGAAGCCTGGGAAGAGTGAGAAGTGATCTGTGAAACCCTGCTGATTCGAGAAGGAACTCATTCTTTAGAGGATCTGTCATACTAAAAAGGATTGAAAGAAAAGTTTCCCTGGATCCTCTGTTATGGGGTCTATGTTTAGAGCTCAGAAAAGAGGGTTAAATTCAGGCTGAAAAAGCAGTAGATTGTTACAAACACACTGTAGATATCTAAGCAATCACTCAGTAAATCTTACTATGCTTTGGTGGATCTATCACAAATCTTAGGTTCAGTTACAGCATTCTCATAAAATGAAGAAAATGGACAATTTTTTTTTTGCTGTTAAGAGGCAAAGAGAAAAAATAAGGTAGGAAGAACAACATATAGACTTTCATACTGTATAGCATCCCAATAAACTGAAAGGAGGAAAGCAGCTGCAAAATCATCGTTAAGTACCTTCTGAACAATGAGTTTACTTCCATAGGAGGCAGAGGAATATCTTGAGGATTTTCTATCTCCACGGCTCACCCTCAGTTAGGTTTGAGTGTGGTGTTCCCCTTTATAGCATGCTTGTTTTTAAAATTTTTTTCCCTCTCCTTCTATTTAATATAACTGCATATAAGCCTTCCTACTTTTTTACAGGCACTGTAGGTGTAACTGCTTTAAAGATACCAAAGGTTAGTGTTAGCCTGAAAGATTTGTCTTCAGGCATGTTAAATTAAGAGAAGTATTATAACCCTGTCATGAAGAAGGGTGTCTGCCTCTCCACAGTCAAAGTGAATAGACATTGTTGGTGGCAGAATGTGAATGTAAAGACAACCTTGTTTGTCACTGCCTAATCAGTACTCGTGGGTGACATCCCTGACAATATTGCTGCAGGTTAAGTAGTTTTAATGCTATCTTTTGTTAGGTTTCTGTTGTTATATTTTTGTTGTTCTTCGGGAGTTTATTTGTTGCATATGACTTCAGAATTTTGCCAAATCTTTTCTTGCACTTTTACTCATTTTTGAGCGGAGTCATTCAGGCACAGATTATTTTACATGTATGCTACCACACATCCTATCTTTTACATAACAATACTTATTTTCTCAGCTCAATCAGCATTTTCATAAATAAAACACAAGTGTTGAAGTAACTAATTTTTGGCTAGTAATTCTTAGTTGTTTGGTGCCAGAATTAACTCATTAAAATATTTTTAGGGCAATTTAATATTTGCTATCCCAAACTAGCCAGATAACAAACAAACTAGTATTTATTCAGACAGTGTATTTTTGAATACAAACGTTATCATGCTGTATTAACAGATGGAAAAAAAGTTGGAATAAATAAGCTAGACAGGATAGGCTGATAAAGGACTGGATCTTCAGTGATCAATTTCATTGAATTTATCATGTATCTTTTAGTTGCCTGTAATGGTAGTTGAATGAGATTCAGTATGTGTTTAGGAAATAATTTAGAAAAAAGCTGCTCTTACGTATCTTCACTTCTTTTTCTTTTTGCTTCTATTGTAACTTTCCATGTTTTGTGGTCTGTACTTTTACTAGAAGAAATAAGTATTTAATGTCCACTCGTCTAAGATCTTACTACTTTCTGTATTATCATTAAGCATTTCCTGGACATAAGACACTGCCATCATACTGGATTCCAAACTAGAAGGAAGCCCCATAAGCCCTCCTCTAGAAGAATTTCCCACGACACTCAAAAGAACACAAATGTCATATAACAACTATTTGTCCTACATTCATACTAATTCACTCTTTGACAAATAGTGCTGCAATCAGTTGCTAACAATGAATGTGAGTGTTTGACTCTCAGTATGAATATGAACATTAGGCTTTACTAAAAACTCTGTAATGAGTCAAGCATGGTGGCAACTAAGTTTGTTACAGGCTAGTGAACACTGAAAGCTAGCTTGAACAACTAAGAGTTAAGTAGTTAAACGCTGCTTTAAATTGCAATACTTATATTTGTCACTCTTCTGTTTGCAGATACTTGTTTATGATAAGACAAAAGAAGTAATATTGGGAGTAGGAAAATATCATTATCAGTAATATGTATGGAACAATGATGTTAGTATTATGATGCAATCCAATAAGTTATGAAAATATATTTTTCTTCCAGAGGTTTCTGATTGATCTGTTAGTTATTCATGACCCTCAGGGCAAATAGATGCATCTTCTTGCACAGTGGCTTGTCAGTAGAGTAATGCCAAAGAGAAGGGTTTGTAGTTATAGATGTTCATGCAGGAATCTCCATATGTGCTTTGATACGTTCTGCCAGTTCACACAGACTGGTGATTCACTATGTAGTGGTTAATATATCTGCCTATCTAGCTGTGTTAATGCAGGTGAAAAATAAGTTATCTGACTGTTCTGAACAGGATTGAAATTCATGCTCCAAAATGAATTGGTGCACTACTATCATTATTGCGGCAGTCTTCAGATGCATAGGTGAGGAGGCTTCTGAAAAAATACTGTCAATTCATTTTTACAGTTCTTGTTCCTGGACCTAATTTTTTTTAAGAAGAAGGAGTAGGCACAGTCTGGCTGACCATAGGGCTTTTGAAATGCAAAAAAATTCAGATTTACACATCAAAATCAATTAGACCAATAAAAGGAAAGAAGGAAATTAAAACAATCACAAACTGTTATACCAATACCTTCAGATATCTTTTCATTTAAGAGAATGGCTGGGCTTTTGCTGTAAACTGGCGAGAAGAGAGGATTTGCCCTTTAAGTCAACTGAAAGCCTATTGCTTTAATTCCTTATTACTGCCTTTTTTTGGCCTTTAGCATCAGTCACAGTGTTTACCAGTCAAAGTCCCAAACCATACAGCAAATATCAATTCAAGAGCTACTTAATCTATGGAAAAGTAACTGAGACTGTCTTTGTATTTGACTGAAGCACTGTGGGGAACTAAGAACTGGATTGACAAATTAGACAAAAGATATTGCTAATCCTATTCACTGTATACTGTTAAATATGTATGAAGAGGATTTATAACCAGTTCCTGAAGAGTTACTTTATCACCAGTTTCATCTGTAAAGAGTAAACCGTACACTATTTTACATCAGACTTTTCCCTACGTTTAGTTTCTACATTTGATTACTTGGATTCTCTCCAGCTGACAAAGGAAATCACTTATGAGGAATCTGCCAAGAATTAGTTTATTGCTTCTCTAAATATCAAAGTATGGCTCTTACAGTAGCTTTTAGTATCACCATTTTCAAGTTTTCTTAAACTGCCCAAATACCAACTTACTTAAGTGATCTTGAAATAAAAAACCTTTGAGCTCAGGGATGTTTTATAAGCACAGGCTAAACTAAGACAGGCAAACTTCAGTTGTTACATGGTTTGATCAAACATGGAATGCTGTAAGCCTTTGCTTGGGTTTACCATCTAAATGCTGATGTATGAGAACAAAAAGAGCAGGTGATGGAAGATGCATATACTTAATAATGTGTTTGGGAAGAAAAAGAGAAATGAATCAAAGTATGACCTACTAGTTTTAGACAACATCTGGACCTACCATACATTCTAGAAAAACATACTGAAGTCTCTCAGAGTTGCTTGAAAAAAGAATTTTGTTCTGATCCAAAGCCCACTGATGATAAAATAAATAAAAATTCACTGATTTTGAAGATTTAATTCAGACTCTGCATTTTATAAACACACAAAAAGAAAAGCATGTTTGTTCAGATGAACATAAGGGATTAAAAAATTAGAGTCTCCTTGAAAGTCTACATTGTCTAACTTTCTTAATAATTTTGAACCTATATTATAAGTGAAATCACTACCCAATTCTACCTGAAATGCTTAGAACTGCTTTTATTGTTAGATGTTCAAGCAAAATTTACACTGGTACCTGCAACAAAGTTCAGCCAGCTGAATTAAAGTCATTAATGAAAACACATTATTCATGAAACAAGATTTTTTTTCCTTTCCCAAATCAATCATTAAACAAGAAATAATTTAGTTCTCAGCAAGCAACCCCTACTTGCTTCATCTCAAAGAAAATTAACGTTATACACACTGTTGCCAAAACACTGTTGCTTTATGTACTTCTCCCAGGCAGTTCCACACTCTGTTGCTTTATGTACTTCTCGTAGGCAGTTCCCTGAAATCTAGCAGAACATTCCACTTCAAGATCAACTGTCTTTGGATCTGCTCTTTCTACCAAGAGACCATCTTTGTTTGAACATAAATGAATTGAATATGAGTTGACTGGATACAAAAGTCACCTCAGGAAATACAAACACCCTCCTTTTGTCCCTTGAATGACTTAGGTAAGGTCCTATGCTCTTTGTAAGCATGTCATAGTATCAGTGAGTTACGATATATTGAAAGTTTTTGTTCAACCATTATATCTGTATATGCACACTTCTTTCACTGTTGTGCTTCTGAGACATATAATCACAGTTTTAGTTTGTTTGCCTGATAATATTTTCATTCTAAAAATTTGGGTAATTTTTCTCTCTCCTTTTCTGTTTCCCCTCTGTATTTCTCTTCAAATAGACCAGCTAAATTAAGTGAAAAATTTAACTATATAATACAGCCTTACTATAGGCAGAACAAAATGAGTATGATCCGATGAGATAAATCACCGAAGGTTAATAGCTTTTTTAAAATCAATCTTCCTTACAAAGGAAAAGGGTAAATGGCTTAGTGGATGAAGCCTTGGCCTCTCACCTCTGTGACCATAGTTCAACTCTAAACTGTGAGGGTCCCGAGTTACATGCTTTATTGGGCTGAGATCAGTCTCTAGTGGGCAGGAGTCTGTATTACAAGATTCATGGATGTATTTTTCATACAGGCAATAGCAGGACGTTAGGCTGATAGAGACTACTCTGTCATTTCCCTGAGCGGTGTGACTGACACACCAAAGTTAGTGTCACTCCAAGCGAAGTGTGAGAAAGTCTCAGCTTGAAGCCCCCTGCACTGTATCCATGCCATGCACTGATAAGAATGCAGCATCTAGAACAGCATGCAGACATGTAATACAATACAAATAAATACAATGCTATCCATTTAACAAACAAAATTAGGTGACTTTTTTCATAACAATTAAGAGATTACTAGGAAGCTTTAATAATTTTAATTGATCATTTTTCATACCAAGGTCAGACAAAGAAATAATTTATCTAGCTGTTATTCAGAAAGAAGGCAAAATTTCAGAGAACAAAATAATTGAAATGTCAATTAGGAAGTTTAAGCAAAAGTGGAGAAATTTAGAAGAAAAAAAAAACATTTCTCAAATAATTTATTAGCATGTTAATCAAGTTTTAATCAGATATTAGTCTGATAATTTATGTATTCCCATCAGTCATGTGCATGAAGTGACTATTAAATAAGCTTTCTTCTGATTTAGTTTTAATAATGTGTTTTAGTAGAAAAGCACACTGTGTTCTGAGTAGCAAAATGAGCAACCCGAACTGTCGACTGAATAAACATACAAGGCACACAGACAAAAAAAGCTTTCAGTTAAAGAAACTGTCATAAGCATGATTTTTGTAAGCAAAGATAAATTCTCTTGGGACTCAGCTAAAAGCAGAATTTCTTAATCTTGTGGGAAATTTTATTTTCTAAGCCAAAACAATGTAGGAAAAACCTGTTATTTAAATGTGAAAGGAAAGTATTTTGGTTTACCTGTTTGGCCTTTGCAGCAAGATACAGAGAGTCTCATGTGAAAGTATTCAGCTGTGTATGCCTGTGTGTTGTGAATGTATGTGCTTAAAATTAAAATCAGATAAATAAAATGTGCATTTTCTGCTACTGAAAAACACCATGCATGCTTGTGGTGATATGTAATTAATATATAAAATACAATTTGAAAATAATGTGGATGCTGAGAATTAGAAAATGAGTATATGTTAAAACGTGCATACATTCATATGCTTCCATGCTCATCCCAGTGATTTTTAATGATTATTGCTTACTGTTAATTCAAAACACCTTCAAGTCCCTTTGTTTTGATCAAAGACTTTTTCTCCCCTGAGACTGATGGATGGCTTTGTAATTTGTGAGGTAATATGTTAAAGGTCATGAGTTAATACGTCCTATGGAACTTGCTCTTCTTCTTGCCTTCACTTACCAAACGGATGAAAGGAATAGCTTTATTTTTCTATGTTTTAGTAACTCCTGCTCCTATATACACTATATTTATGTGTTCGTATTTATGCATGTGTTTATGTATGTGTATTACAATGTGTATGCATACATACAAATGCACAGTCACCTTTAAGACAATTTTATGCAATACTTCTTCTTGTAACAATGTGACTATAACTGTCTGAATCGAGTATTATTATTATCCTTTTTAAAATTAAACTACCCACAAAACATGCATTTACTTTCAACTATAGAAAATGCTAATAATGCTTTTAGAATGGTCTTTAAAAAGTCTAATTATATCATTTAAAAACTGAGAGACCAAAGGGCAAGCTAAATTCTCCTAACATAAATCAGACTTTTTTTATTTCAATGACTTTAAAAACCTCAAATGCAGTAATTTTAATAGCAATGAAAGAATGAATAAGTCATAACTCCGCCTGATCACATAACTGTCTATAACTGTTATTAAATGCTCCAAAATAAGTGAACTCATTATGTTTCTGCACTGCTTTTAGCTAATCTGAGATTCTGCTCACTTAATCATGCAGAAAAGGCTTTAGCACAGTTTTAGACCCTCAGCAAGGTCACTTCAATGCCTTTTTTTTCCTGTTCTGCACTGATCATTTAAGAACAGCACTTTGACCCGAAACTGATGATCTCTCAAATAAGCTTCAATGCTTAACCCCAAAAGGGCTGTGTTTCAGATGTACATTTGCACAGCCTATTGTCATATTTGCTGCAAACTGAGCCAGACACTCTTTTCAAGGAAGGAGGAAATGCCAATCAGAATTTGTAGATGTCATGTGCGTGATGAAAGTACATTTTATGATACCTTCAGAGACTGAAGTAGTGATTTTTAAAACACATGCTCCTGCTATGAACTCTTTAATGAATTCTAATTGGCTTTAAAGGTATGGCAATTAAATAGTGGGTTTTACTATATGTGTCTGTTGGACAATGTATAAATCTCACATGTAGAACTTACCTAGAAATATAATTCATTTAGGCACAGTAGCCTGTTTAGACAGCTCTTGCATACAGTAAAACTATAAATGCAACCAAAAGCTAGGGGGATCTTTTGTGGGTAAATGTTACCCCTTTTCTTCATCGCATCTGTGCTACAAATAAAGGTACTTTTTAATGTCTATAAAGTGTCTTCAGACATCAGTAGCAGAGGCCAAGTCCTACACCACTGTTGCTAATGGAAAAACTCTGTTATTGATTCAGTGGCAGCAGGCTTGGGCTTTGACTCACAAATGAAGGCTGTAATTCTCAAACGCTAGTGCACAGACTGAACTTTACTCATCTGATTTGTGCCACTGATATCAACAGGATGACTTCACCTGAGTAAAGTTAGAGAAAACTTAATCCTGCAGGCATTTATTTCCTGTCGTACTCTTCCCTTTTTCCCCTTGTGTGTGCACACAGTCAGAGAGAGGCATCACACAGCCTTAGCATAGATGTAGAGTGGTTACCAGGTCTGCTGTAAAGGCAATCCTCTGGATTCTGAAGCACAGTGTTCTCTACATATAGTGAAGAAAAATGTTCACTATAGTGATATAAGACTGCTTCAAAAATACAAATACCTTTTTCTCTCTCTTTTTTTTTTAATGCCTTAAAGGAACATTGTTTGTGTTTGGCATGGATAAGAAATCATTCATATGTTTTTCCCTCCTTTTATGAGGCTTGGAAATGCAAAATCAAAATTGTCTTCTGTTACATTTGATTATAAAAGAGGATAAATGTAAAAGAAATTAAATCCTCAGGAAGAGCCAGTTCTGCATTAACCACTGCAGCTTTTTCAGCTGTCGTCAAAAAGCTATAGCTGTGCTTACTTGCTCTGGGAGCCAAGCAATGTTCCTCACACTTTCCTATGAAATTAAATTATATTATTTTCTACAGATATAAAATATACCTTCAATTGTATAATTTCTGGCCATTCAATGCTGCCTGGACTTAGAATCATAAAATCTGGATTGTAGATCTATTATGGTTCTTCCCCAGGGACAATGCTGGTGGGAAGGAACACTCCTTTCCCAGTCCTGGAACTGAGAAAGGGAGCAACATGCAGTGGCATTCAGACTGCTTGAATAATAGCAAAGACATGTAAAATGGTGCCAGCACTCCCTCGTACTGTGGGATGATGTGTGCCTGTACAAAGGAGGTGTGTTTTTCAGCTGTATGGAAAGAGAGCGTCCCCTGTACTGCCATAAATCTTACAGCCATCACGGCTCCTCTGGGCCCTGCTTTGGTCAGGTCTGTTAGGGAGCTGCAGCTGATTGTTTAGAGTAGGTCCGCAGTGTTAAACCATAAACTCTTCAAGTCAGAGACTGCTGAATGTTTTACTGTACCAAAGCACAACTTTTCCCTGGCATACAGACACTACTGTACTGTACGCTTAGTGTAAAGACAGTATAGATATTCCTAACGTGACATCCCGGCTCCTGTTTTTTTTTTTTTGCAACTCTTCAAGATCTTAAGATGAAAAGAAAAGTTTTAGGAGTGCAGAGTGTTTAAAAATAATAAAAAAGAACATGTATTTTTTACACAATATTCTACTTTGGCATATGATAGATGAGTATCTTCTGTATCCTACTGAAAGATTTGCATTCTGAATATTCCATAATAGAACAACAGGTTCACAGAAAACAAAACAAAAAACCCCAACAATTCAATAATAGAATAGCCCTTCAAGTGGACATGGAAAAACAAAATAAAATTATATTTTAATATTGTTTGCTTGAGGACAATTAATATTTAATTAAAATGTAAATTTTAGTTCATTCTATTTAGATAAATGATTGAGCCTTGAATCAATGCTCCTTTTCTCATTTTAGATAAGAAAGAGTACAAATACAGGTTTGAGGGAGACAAGCTCAAATGTGCTTCAAGAACAAGAAGGAATTTACCCAGTTCTTCCTATAGAAGCATTGTGGACATAGCCCTGTTTTTCTCTTTCTTTTCTCTTATCTATTCAGGAACTCCAGAAAAAAAATGCTTGGTGCATTGTATAACCATGGATTTGTAGTGCCCTTTGCAATTGTTGTGCCCTGTCCTGTATTCTGCCCGTGAAATAAGGCCACTGAAGCACTTAAACAAGTCAGATTCATACTGCCCTGTTCTGCATATGATAAATTATTGTGACACCAAGGTACTGCCACTGGGCAGGGCTGCAGAATCACTGCTGCAAGGAGAATCTTTTATATTTTGAAGTCTGTGTTCTCATCTAAACAGGCTTGTTCTTCACTGTGAAAACAAAATCCAGCTGCTTAGCAGCAAGAAGAGTCACAACGGAATAAATAAAAGCTAAATATTACTACTTGAATGGCAAATGAGGAGATTTTCTACGTGCAAGCACAAAGCAAAATCCCTTTCTAAGCATTTCAAAATCTATGCAGTATCTGCATCCAGATCAGAATTGCGTAAATGTGATCCACATTCCTAATTCACTAAATCCAAATCCTAAAATCTGATGGTTGTATGTGTGTCATGTGGATGGGGGAGGAGGAATTCTACCACATTTCATCTCCCTATTTTTTTGCTTGAGTCCATTTGAGGTTTAGGAAATATTTTTAGGGATAGCCAATGAGCAGTTCCACAAGTGAGATTATTAAATCTATTTGGTTAAGATTTATGAAGACATAACATTATGTATGCATATTTTGATAAGTGCTGTGTATTAGCAATCATGTTTATAACGTCTGATTTTGGCACATTTTAGCATGAATTATTCAGTATGTGAATTTGTTTTAGGAAATTATAAAATATTTCCTCCTAATCAACATGTTTGTAAATATGTAGGCTGACCAGTGAATTAAAACAGTTTAAGAGACATGAATCTGTACTCAATAAAGTGAGTGAGAGCTTTCCCAGTTGATTCCATAAGGAACTACATCAAACTTCAAAATAATTTTTTCCCTCTAAAGGATTAACCATAAAAGCTGTAACAGATGATGTTTTTATTTTAATGAGGCAAAAATGTTCTGCCATGCAAAATTCTAGCTGTATAATCGGTTGGCCACTTCTAACTTTTTCATGATAATTTTGTTTGCTGTATTTGGAGCAGCAGAACTGAATAGACTGTAGGATACTGAAACAGGCTATGCATGATCTTTGACTGATACTTTCAAAATTTCTTTCTCAGCAGTATTTCTTTTGAGTTAAATTTGGCATCTGAATCTTTTTCACACTACACTGGAGAACAGAGTTTCAAACAAAGGTTTGAAGACCTTTTTGAAACAATCAGTCTTATTTAAGATCCAAATCCATGGAAATTAAAATTTGTATAAAATGCATTGGTTTTGCATCTTTCAGTAGCACAGAAGTCAGATATCAATATCTGTAAATATTTCAAGCGAGTGAGAGCTTATTTGTAAGCAAATTTGTGTTGATTCATGGATTTTACCCATGGCAATCGCTAAAACTACATTTAACATATAACTTTATTATGATTTGCATGTTGTTTCCTGTAACACCAAAAAGAGTTCAGGATCTCCTCAATCCACTCCAATTCCAGCATGAAGATTAAGAAACTATTAAAAACCTCTGGCAAGAAACATTTATTGTACATATTTGTAATGTTTTATAACATGCAATGCCATTCAGATACCACTATAGCACACTGCTGTCTACAACATTTTAAATCAAATTACAGATAAACTCAATTGAAAAGGGACAGTATGCAAAAATAAGGCAAGAACAGGCAAGGATGCATGGGGTCCAGTTATTGATTGGATTTGCAGAGAACCAGAGATTGCTGAAGGAAATAGATAAAGATGGATGAGGAAAACACAAGGTTAAAATTGAATGAGTAGACAAGACTTCTTCCCCAGATAAAGAAACACAGAATTTAAAACCTGTACAGTGCATGGTATGCAATATAGTATTTGAAAATTCAGTCAAATGATCAAGAAATTACAAAAGGAATGTGATTTCAGTAGTACTATGGTGGTTTCAAGGTTTGTGTTCCATCAGTCAAAGGGAACAAAATTTGTAGAGGTAACTTTAGGAAAAATGTGTTCATTTTTTTATACTTACGTTTAAAAAGCTTAAAGCAGGATATGTCTTTTAAAAGGCAAATAAAAATATTTGATTTTTTTCTAGACAGTAATATTTTGATACATTCTTATTAATTAGGATATTTTAACCTAAATTACTGATTATCTATCAGCCTCCAACAAATTTTTTTTTAAATAGTTCATATGTAGCATGATGCACTGAAAGAGCATTGCATATTACCTTGTCAAATATTGTGAATATTTTTTCCACAATCTGAAATTAGGGGAAATATTTTTAAACCAGAGATTCTTCCCAAGCTCTTGCTTATAAATTCACCGCTTCCATAGTTGTCTTATTTCTCTCTTTCTAGCCAATCATCTTCCTCTACAGGGAGGGGAGGCTAGCCAACCAATCCTAATTTATTGTCTCCTTTCAACAGAAGATACTCCTACACTCCTTTTATCAGTCGAAACTCTAAAGGGATTAGGAAATCCCTTCATCTAGTCAAGATGCTGTAGTACTTTAGAGCAAGTTTGCACTCCTCATAGAGTATAAGACTGCTCAAATAATGCATCCCCCCAAGGTCACTTTTTGCTTGAGGGTGAATTTTACTAGAGTTAGTTGTAAACTCTTGTGTTACCTGTTTGCCTAACTGTCACTCTAAGCAACATAGCCTAGAAGACCTTCTGCCAGGAGACCAAGCAACAGAAAGGAATATCCAGGCTATTGCTACTAGTGTAACTCAGTACAGCATTTTGATAGCTTTAATTTGAAGTTAGTACTGGGCCAGTATGTGTACAACCTCAATTTTTGAAATACTTGATAGTTGTCTTTAAATAATCCTTTCATGCACAATATATTACTGTAAAGATAAAAGAGATGTTTCCAATTTTGCTTCTCCTCATGTGAGAAAAATAAGTGAATTGTGCCATTCAAGCAACAAGTAGTCCTTATACAAGAAGCATACTGCTTGCAGTTTTAGCCCTGGAAAATATAGAGAAAATATTATTTAACCTAGAGTGAAAGAGTGTTTTTCCCCCACTCTGAAAAACAGAGAGAATAGAAGAAGCCTCTTACCATCTTTAAGTTTTATCTTGGATATCACCAAATACCATCAAAACAACTGGGTAGTAATGTTAGACATAAAGGAAAAAAGGAGTGATTAATCCAAGCCTCCTTCAGATGATGATGTCAAATGCATAGCTGTCTGGATTTTGGTATGAGCATTAAAAAAAAAAAAAAAAAGAGCCTAGAGGGTTTTCTATGTTTAGTTTCAAAGCAAACTTCATTTTCTAGCTTCCAGTCATTTTTTTGAACTTCCACTTAAATTTCTGTATTTTGATAAAGTATTTGCAACCACAAGAGTGTAAAGACATCTAAGATCAATGCAGATTAAATTTTACATGAAATTTAGGAAAAATCCCTGACCCAAAATTCAGGACCTGTTTTGAGCGTTACTAAGGATCTTCACTGAAATCCATCGTTCATGTTATAGACTGTGGTGATGTCTATTTACTAGTAAAGAAATCGGTGCTCTACAGATAACTACTGTTTTTCAAACATATATTATTTTTGTCTAAATAATCGTGTGGCACAATGAATGAATATATAAGCTTCTCCATCAGTAGGGGATAGATCACTGAACTAGAATGCTATGATATTCTTTTGTTGTGTTTTTCTTTTTGTGAGGAGTGACAGTGTTCCTATCCTATGTCATTGTCAAACTAATTATAATTTATAAATATATTAGTAAATATTTTTGCTGGTCATGAAAATATGTTAAGCAGCTTGAAGTATTATAGGGAAATGTACTGCCATAACTCTAGAAATCTCCGTGCCCACCTGTCCCCAAATTCCCTGAGTAGTCAACTAGCTGCAGGTGAAACCATAGAAATAGCCTAGTGTCTTCTCTTTCATTTGTTTGCATTTGAATTTCATATTTTGTCCAAGGACAACCATTTGAGTAAAATATGAACAAGGGATTTTTTAACAACATCACCAAGCTTTGAAATGAATCCACCTGTATGATTCTTTATCCAGTGGTCTCTGAAAACCTTCAAAGAACATATATATTCATCTTGCAATGGACTTGAATTCGTCCTCTAAGATATTTTTATTCCCTTCAGTTAGTGCAACATATCTGCTAATTTGGGCGAATTTTCCACTGTGGACATGAGATCATTCTTCTAAGATGTATCTTTGTTTTAATTTATTTTTTTAAAAATTGATAGAGTGTGATTTCTAAGACCCATTTTGATAGATACAAAATCTTGTCTAAGGGATATTTTATCTCACAGCAATCTCCACTGATGTGGTCATAGTGCTAATAGAATTTAATCTAAGCCCTGAAAGGAAAGTAGACTTAATTCTGAAGACTCTCACAATCAAGTATACAATAGGAACCCTCAAAATGCTGCGGGTCAACCAGGATCTCTACATCCTGTACCTTTGGAAGGTCTAGCTCTCCTTTGTACATTTCAGGAAAGGTCACACTTATTGCTGCTGCGAGTTATAACATAGGAAAAAAATCTGCATATTCTGTCCATATGTGTCCATATTCTATGAATAGATTTTTTTTTTTTTTTTTGAAGCGAAGTTAAATTCACTTTGGTTTATGTTCAGCTGAGTTATGTTAGAGCTGACTACAGGACATCATACAGCCTGCGCAGGGCGCCAAATCCACAGTTTGTTATTGCTAACCTAAGGAAGAGTTTTCTGTTGCGTGTTGTGCTTTCAAAGGAAAGAGAGTACTGAAAATTATTTAAAGAATTTATCCTTCTTGCTTTTCTGCTAACAGTAAAAGTATATGGTTTGACAGAGATATGCATCAAAAATTATGCTCAGGGATTCCTTTCAGTCAGTAGGAACTAATTGTTTCTCTGTCCATGTGATTGATAGCATATGCCAGCTATTTTTAGTAAGTCTTGAAAATGTAAAATTCCTACCTTTTATTCCTTTCCCCACCCTTCTGCTTTTGTAGGAGAAAGGCCAACTTTCCTTATATGTCCACTGCTTGTTAAATCAATTCATGCTTCTAGGCATGGCTAGTGTCTTTAGACATAATATCTTAAGGTATATATATATATATTTTTTAAAATGACTTGCCTATTTTAATGGCATCACTAACTCAACCTGTTTTTAGGAATACACTGAGACAAAATGCTAATGTAAAGTAGAAAATGAAATTAAAAACAAGGTGTCAGGGCTATGATTCATTGTTAGCTTAAGAACATCCTGGTTTTGTCATGCTTTCTCCTCTCCCTCATCTCTCCAAATCACCAGATTTGTCAGTGCTGTTTCAGAACAGTATAAATAGTCCCAGTGTGAGAGACTAATGAGTTTTTTGTTAATTCTGAAAACTTATTAGGAATTAAGTGATTAGTGGATACACAAGTACAACGCTGATAAGATTGGTCAGATTTCTTACGTGAGGAATATTGTCATTATCTGCACTATTTAATCATTATTCCTGTTTTGCAATAGTATCAATAAAACCAGTTGCAATGTTTAAATAAAAGACATTCAGAATCATATCGTCAGTGGAAGCATACTTAAAAAAACGTCAACTTTCATTTACACTAGTAGTAGCAATCCACTCAAAGTGGATGCAAATGGCTACCAAGTTTGATATTTACAAACGCCTTAGATATTTTAACATTCGCACTCTTCCTACCTGCCACCGCAAATTTGAACTACATATTCCAGCTGCTGTCAGATCCAAAAACAAGTGTGTCCTTCATCATGAGCACCCCTACCAGGAAGAGCTGGCAATATATGCCTATCTTTCCCCTATATTCTCTTCCCCGTAGCTTGCAATTAGTTGATACACTAGAGAAGGGATGACTGCAGAATGATAGACCCGCTGATGTTTTGCCTCGCCTGGTGGAGTATGCGAGTCTTTAAAGGAAAGTTGGATGTCAAAAGTGGAGAAAACCACACCCTCGCTAAAAGGAACAAAAAACTCTAAGAGAGGGTGTGCGAGTTCAGCCTTTGGTGAATAATTATGTAATAGTCTACAGTGATGAGTTACAGCTTTTATTTCAGTGTGGCAAAGGCAATGTATTACAATCAAAAATAAGTCTTTTGTTGATCCCACTTCAAACCACCAGCTTCACCCACACAGCTTTGCACTTCATGCACCTGCTGATTAGACAGCATTTTATTCTTTTTTAAGGAGTCATTGTAAGAGCTTAAGGAATAACATCTAAATTGGGCTATCACTGCTATAGTCATAAGTTTCTGATAGCGTGCATGACTGTATTAATAACTGATACATTTCCTCATAATTGTTTGGGTTCCGATAGGATGCTTATTTTTGTCAAAAGCAAGTTTGACTTCAATTTTTGCAATTTTGCAAACACTCCAACAGTTTTGCTTCTTTTTACACATATCAGCAGAATCTTTTGCTGTTGGCAAACTATCATTTAATGAAACATCAGGAAATATGCTGTAACATTCATCTAAATGAATCTCTCGTGCCTAAGTGGGTAATATTGAAACACAAATATTTTCATGTTTGGGAGAGCTTCCCCTTGAGAAAAGCATACATAAAATGGAGCTCTGTGAGTAATGAGTGACAGTTTCTTAAAGGTTAATATTTTCTTTAATCTATTTCCATAACAGGAGAAGGGAAGAAAATACTGCGCTAAGCATAAGGTGTGCTTTTGGGATTAGAGAAACAATCTCCGCTAGTATGTATATCTCAGACCACAGGGAACAATATGCATACCACAAACACATTTTTATTTCATTTAATCAAATATAGAAGTGTCTTAAATATTTTTTCCATGTTATTAAAAGGATTGAGGATTCTTTAGATTTTCTTTTTTTCCTTTTTTTTTTTTTTTTTTTTTTTAGGAAAAGTAAAACTGCCCTTAATGCTGGACTAGACTCCATGATTGTCATGTAAGGTAATGAAACCATTAAATGCACAGTATTAAGAAGAGACGAGATGCAATTAGCCAAGAAATTACTCTGATCTCAGTGACATTTTCAAAAAATCATAATACAATATACATTGCAGGACATGATTGACAGTCTAATCCAGTTTTGATGGAACGTAGTCCACATACTGAGAGTAAAGCAGTACACGGCCAGATAAAGCTCACAGCTGTGAATCCCTGATATGTCCTTACAGTCTTGTCACCCAGGAAATTCCTCAGGTTTAAAAGATGATGAAAGTATCGACCATTAATGACAGGATCATCTCCTACCCTGAAATAAAATGTACTAATCCCTTTTGCTAGGTCTATGAATTCCTAATATAAATTATATAAACTGTAGTAATTCATCTCTGTTAGCACAGTTGTGTTTGGAAATTGTACAGCAGTCTTTGCCCTATTTGAAATGCTAGATGAAAGCAAGACATGTTCGTTTAAGCTGCAGCATAAAGTAATTTAACACAGGGGACAGAATAACTTCTGGATAATAAGCGGTAGATATGTAAAAGAAGGAAGTTCTAAAGTTCTAAAGTGGCCTGATGGATTTATGCCTGATCTTAAAAAGAGGCCAAAAATGTAAATATAGGAAGTATGGTTAAGTGCAGGTGCTTTGTTAGACATTTGTAAGATGATTTAATGATTGAGTCATACAGAATACATGCTCTGACTTCAAAGAGACATACAATGGTCATTTATGTCTTACAAATAATTTGGATGGTAACCTATCCATCATTTTAAAATACAATAATGTGGATCATACTGGATTATACTGCAAGGAAAAAAAAAAAAAAGTTAAAAATGAATTTGAAGTGACATTAAAACACATTTGAATTTCTGTAATCCATTTTTTATAATATATAGGCTGTAAGTATCTATCAGGCTGGACTTGCAGCTTTATGCTCATATGTCATCAACACCTGCAACATCACACAGACAAACACTCATTGATGAAGTCAGATAGTTATCATTCTAAAGGTTGTTTCCTGCATCTGCAAATAATACAAAGCACAAAACTGGCTATTTAATATTTTTCACAAAAGTAATGACAGCACAAACCATGCAAGGTTTTTAAAACAATATCTGGAATGAATGGATATAAAAGTTTCATAATATATATATATATATGTTTTATCTATGTGTTTTCCTCTCCTGCACAATGATGTAGGCTAATTTCAAGAGTAAATACAGCACAATTTTGCAAAAAAAAATAATTATATTTACATTTTAAAAGACTGTAGCTATTGAAATAACTGTTCAAAAAGATTCTGCATTTGGTAGCATCTCTGTATTCTGATTCTGAAATCTGCAGTGGAAATCACTGTATTGCACACAGCATAAAGCAAAGTCTGATGTTATTCAGTACAGAATACACTTCGGGAAGCAGAACAAGGGAGAGACAATTATTTAGTTTTTGGATAGCAGTTTTTGACAGTTACATTCAAAATTATTGGAGTATGATTAAAACTTAAAACAGAAGTTTCTGCAATTTGAGGAATTAAAGATATCCCATGGGTATGATGGTATGATGATACAATTCAAACTTTTCAAATTTCAGCAGATTCCAGCCTAGGTTAAAGTATGAGCCAAATCACAACTGGTTGCACGTCCACAATTGCCTCAAAGAATCTTACCCCTCAAAAAGGAGAATCAGCAGAGATCTATTTTATTTTAGTAATATGAAATGTTCAAATGAGAATCCAATACATAATGTCAGACCAAACCACAGAAGTCCACTTTGAACATCTACCATTGCTTGCATGCGAAGAGGTCAATAATGGATTATGCCACATTATGAGTCAGACTGAAAGAAATGCTACATTTCCATGCTTAAGATTTGATTTATTCAGGATGGGTGGTACTCAAGATGATTCCAACTGTGTTTCTAAGAAGCTTATCTTAAATTCAGGGTTGGGTTTTTTGAAAGTTTACTAGACATTGCAATTTAATATGAAGTTCTAAAAATTAGCAGCTTCATATCGGTAGCGTGTTGAGCACTTTTGATATCACTAACTTCAGTAATAACCACAGGCTCTCAGTGACTCAGAGGAGCTTTGCACCCCCATGCACCTGATCCTAAGCCAGAAACATTGAAAGAGGTTAGGAGAGTGAATTGTAAGGCAGGGCTGCTTCTGCTGCTGTTCATTATCTTCTGTAAGCCTACCACGAAATGCATCTTAAAACATAGGGAAGCTTCCTCAGGGAAGATCTTTGCATTCCTGTTCTGAGTCAGATACTCTGTAGTCTTATAGCTCACTGTTGTAAATTAGCTTTGAATTTTTTTGCCTACGCATTTTCACGTCACTAGGTTCTGTCTTTTTTTTTTTTTTTAGTGAACTAAAATTGAAGTAGATTTCATTCAAAGTCAGGGAAAAATGAAAGAACACCTGTTTTTCAGGGGCTAGTTTGTTCTTGTAGCATGGGTTCTCCCAAGCAGATGTGCAGGGGAATGAACAAGAATGTTCTGTGAGTCTGTACAGTAAATGCGTTTACATTTAACAATGATACAGTTGTATTCATTTCTAAGTGTGACTGTCTTTATTTGAGGTAACTGAAGATTATTGGCCCAAATTGTTTCAAATTGTTTTTGATTACCTATGCTCTAATCTTTATATGAACAGATACTTAGAACTGCCTTTTCTTTTTCCCATGAGCACAATGTGATTGTGGTTTTTATTTTTATTATTTCTTAGGGAATATAATAAAAGAAGATGGCTTCAATTTTAACTGCTTTAAAAGTAAACAAATATGTTGAGCTTTTTAAAAATAACAAATACATTGACATTTTTGGATGTCTTCCTGGTTTCAGTACTTTGCCATTTATATTCAATTTTTAGGCAATCAGCTTCAATTTTGTCATAGTAATTTATTAGAGAACCCCAATTCCTTCGAGAAAAATCAAAACTGATGATGCCAACAGGCTCAACATAAGAATATAATGCAAATGCTGTTACTTTGCTATGTGAATGTTTAAAAAGAGACAGGAGAAAGATGCTACTAAAAGGAAAATGAATACTTTAGTTGGCAATGTGTTAGCTGCACAAATTTTGTACTTCGTATCGTTTTGGGTAACTAGATTTTCAATATGTATGACACATTATGCCTAAATTTATTTTTTTTTTAACATAGGATTGTATGTACACACTGAAAGTTAAGTGGACAAATACCATATTTCCTATTTAGTTCAAACATCAGCTGCACTTCATTTCATACGTTTCTACTTTTATAAGATGTTATGATCTGTTGTTACTTCTACATAAGCCATTATTTGTTACTAATTTTTGAAAGGTCTAATTCTTTTTATATCACTATCCTGATAATAAGGAAGACTATAGATGCTGCTACTGACAGTGGTGGAGTAACTGTAGTTGTTGTAAGGCTAGATCTAAGATGAGAAATATTCTTTGTACTTGGTTCAGAAGGCACTGTGCAATGCTTCTCTTTGGTTCAAACTCCTAAGCAACTCTCTACAAATGTTATTATTTCAGTTTAAAAAAGCAAACATCTGCAAGATTAATGTATTCTGAACTGTTGAGTACATAGATACATTACAACACAAAAGTTGTCGATGTTAAACTCAAGGGAAATTTAGCAAAGATATCTAGTCAACATTAGATGATAATAGGTCATAGTTCTATAATGCTTTACATTCTCAAAACTCTGTATAGTTTTATGAAAAGCATCACATAAATATTAAAAGAAAAAATCACTCTAAATCTGAAAGGAACCCGTGTGCTTTTACAATTAAAAGAATGCAGTGGAAGAACTGAAGGCAATTTTTGGAGAATTTGTGTGTGTTTGAAAAATGGTGTTAACTGAAAGGAGATGTTAAATATTTTCCAAGATTTGAAATCACTTTTTTTGACAGATCTGTTATGGTTAATTAATTACTTTCATTTGCTTTAAGTTGTATGCGTGAAGATGAATAGTGCATGATAACAAGGCGAGACTGTGTGAGGAAGACCTTTGGTAGTCTATACAGTGTGCTGCCTCATTACAGAGCTAGCTATCTGCAGGAAGCCTGACATTGAAAGGTACCACGCATCCCATAACGCCCTCCCTTAACTGTGATGATTGTAGCTTCTTCCTAAAAGTGATGATTAGGCGAGAGAGAAAAGCAAAACTGAATGCTGTATGAATATTTCATGTAAATGTAAGCAGGCACTTACTGGACGTAGACCTTGATTGATGCTAGAGTGCCTCTAAATGATTTGACATTGAAGGGTTTAGACTCCCCTTTCCACAATGACTGCTTCAAGAGCTGCAGTTAATAGTGGAATATAGCCGTATTTATCTGAAGAGCTCTTTACTACTGGCTGGTATTAAACAAGACCACAGGCCTTGTTTGAGTAAGTGAATCTAGATAAAAGACTTAGTGGATGTCTAAATGAGATAAGATAGTTAAGGTTCCTTCTCCCTTCGCTTTCTGAAACTCAATTCTTGGTATCCCTTTTAAATTTCCTCCTATGCTAAAGTGATTCAACAATTTGTGAAAGGGCTCAGCCACAAACTCTGCTACAAAGCAGGTGTACAAAAAAACACCAAATGGAAATGTCTAAACAATTTCTTACAAGGAGGCAAGTAATTTTAAAAGGTACTAAATTTTATATATAATTATTCATACAGGAAAAAAAGCTGTAACTTTAATATCTGTCCCAGTAGGCATTTCAAATTACCATTGAAACACTGATCAAAGAGGAAAAAATCTGCTTTTTCAAGGACTGACTTTCATTTGCATTTGTAGAGATACAAATATTTCTGTGGATATGCTTAAACGGAACTGGTTGTCTTATTTTTGAATTGTCCTTTTGAAAAGGTTGTGGCCTATAATGCATTGCTTTAAATGGAAAAGTAATACTTGCAAGCTGTTTAGAAGCTGAAATCAGCTTTGTAAAGGAATCATGTCTCAAAATCAGTCACATGAATGAAATATCTTTTCAAAGTTGACACTGAGATGTTTCATAGTGAAAATGAAATGATGGTCATGATATGTCTTTTCAACATCTTGGTAACAGGCAAATTAGCCCTACTTTGAGAAAAAGCTCAGTCACTACCATTCACTTTCATTAGAATTGTGGACTACTCTTTCCAAATACTTATTTTTTTAAGAACGGTGTTATAAGATGTCTTGTTTTGAGCTCTGCTGCATCAAGTCAGAAATCTTAATTGATAGAGTATTGAAGGAAGCGGAATGGTTTCTCATTATAAGTTGAAGAAGGCAGAATATAGTCATATGCAAAGTGTTCAACAGTCTTATGTTTACTCTGCTCTTCCCTGAAATTTGCGTAAATAAGATTCCATGTCAACCAATAGCTTTTATTAATTGCAAGTCTTGAAATAAAATACTAGAGGTGAAAAACAAAACAAAGGAGTTGTACTCCTTTGGAGAACAGGAATACTTAGAAGCAGCGTGAGTTGCCTTCTCTGCCATGCCAAAGCACTTATGAGTGATTTTGGAACTGGTGCTTTCCATGTCTCTGTAGAAGTAAAACATGCTTGTCTGTATGGCTTTCCTGTGTGCCTCCGGAGTTTTAGTATTTTACATATCAGAAAGGCAGTTAAAGCTGCCATTTCTCATTATTCCACCTATCAAATCCAGTGCACCTTATTAAAGAAGACGATGAGACCCCTTTTTAATTTGCCACACAAAATTCCTTCACACACACAGGGAATTGGCCTTTCCCAAGCTTCCACACATGACTGTCCTGTAAGCTCTATTCATCTGCAGGACTAACAGTAAGATCATTCCTCAGGCTGTATGAGACAAGAATCAGCCAACATGTATTTATTCATTAGTATCACAAAAGTTTCAGTGAATTTTCCACATATTTTTCCAGCAAATTTTTAACTAGACCAGCAGAAGTATCTTGGTTTTATGATTGATGTCATTGCAAAATTTTTTTGTTCTAGATTCAGACATTTTTCTCTTTACTTGTGTTTTGCCAACACATATCCACTGTTATTTTTTCTTGTGACAAATTGGAAAAAACAAAAGCAAAGCAAGATTTCTTCTAAAAGGTTGTGTTGCACCTTGGCTCTTTATAGGATAATTGGCTGCATGTAATCAAAGATATTTCTTCTTCATCACTTAGATCTCATCTAAGCATTCTTTCTTGTGAAATAAAGGGACTGGACTTTGTTTCCTGTTGTAGTTAGCCGGACTTTTAGCTATTGTCTGTGGCAGTGAGTGTGTTCAGCCTAATATATTTTTCAGTTTTCTATGTATTTGTTTTTTAGTTTAGAAATTTATGTATTGCATAAACTGTAATGTGAAGTGATCGGTGGTGGCTGTAAGGGAGAACAGTAGGAGCTGCCACATGAGAGCCACTACAGTGTGTTTTCATTTTTTCCGTTAATACAGTAAAATTGCTGCTAACTCTGTGCTGGTTAGTAAGGTTCTGAGCACTTTCCAGCTGTGAATTGTCCTTATGTTCTTGCACATGCCCAGAATTGATTTTGTATGTTAGTAAGCTGACCATATATTTTAAGAGCACTAAATCCAATATGTACACTGTTGCCCCAAAGAAACATTTCCTATGACACAAATTAAGCTTGTGCGGTTAGCTAATGACCAGAGTGAAATAGCAGAACAAAAGAAAGCCTCTATAATGTTACACTCCTGCTTGTTTCTAAGAGATGATAGCATGCTAGTGTATTGTGCACTGGAGACAGGAAAGATGAGTAGGAATGCAAAGTTGCATGGAGAGAACTGAAAAAAAGGAGGTTAATGATAACTAGATGATTTTGTTATTAAAATAACAGGGATTTAATCTTAACATTTTGGTCAGTCATGCATCTGACTTTAATCACTGTGGACTTGTACTCACATCTTTCTATACTGAAACTAACGCTCTAATTATCTATGGATGCAGACTGTTCCTGTGTTTCCTGAGCACACAAGTGAAGTTGCTTCCCTATCTGCTGGACCTACAGCAGATGGTTATTCAGGCAAGAGTAGTAGAATTTTGATGCCACAGTTAGATATTTATGAGAAAAAAAAAAAAAAGATGCACTGAATTTTATCTCAGTATTATAGATCAATTTTCAGGACAGAGTTCCTAACAGTGTGTTCATAGGCTGGGTACAAAACCAATTTTATCTGCTTCAGTGGTGTGTGAACTGTATACGGCAAGACATCTCTTTACTCTCTGATAGCTTATCTTCCCTGGTGACCATTTATGCGTGCTCGTGTAAATATACATATTTTACTGAAAAAGCTCTTTAAACTATCCTTTGAGATGACCTTGAAGTAGGAATATTTGAATCTTCCAGGAAATTAGCAGCAAAGTATGTTTTGATAATGATTGGTGGGGTGGGAAGTGCCACTCAAAGCAGAAGTAATAATCAACAGCAAGATGTATTACAAAGTAAGATATTTGACAAGGAAACACATAAAAAGAAAAATACACCCCCTCTTCCATCTCTGCAAAATTTATTACGATCTTCAGAAAAAATTTGCTTGGCAAAATGGGGCTACTATTTAAGAACAAAAAAAATTAAAAGTTAACAACAGTAAAAATAATATAACCAGTATGATTTTTTGTCCTGCTGGGCATATAAATATTGAATAAACTTAATAAACAGTTAATAAAGAAAATAATGAGGCTTTTCCAGATGATGCAACTTCCAGACAATGAACAGAACTTATGGAATTTTTTATTTTATCTTAGTGTGTAGTTTATTATTTTAATTGTCATTTTCTTTCTTTCTGCTATGTTTTCCCACTTTGACTGCAGTTCAGTTTCATCCTCTTAAAATATGAAGTTTGTATTCTGTAAATATATATATGTGTAGTAAAATTTGATATAATTTCACTTCAGTCCACTATCCTAGAATATACACAATGAACCAGACAATTCAAAATATTCTCCTTTTATCAATGCATAAGCAGGCTTCTACCTCTATGACAAATTCCCTCATACAGATGCAAATACTATTCTCTATAAATGTGTTTAGGCATAAGCATTTTTGTCTTAACAAATGCATTCTTCCCATGTGAATGTGCACATTTCTTAGAACATACATTGCTATGTTCTTTGCCAGTCTACACTGAATGCCTCTATTTGCTTCTTCTGTTACTGCCTCTTCAAAGCTGCCTATGTAAAGCTCTTGTTCTTACATTATGCTTATATCACGTATTATACTTTGATGTATTTGTTTTCAATATGCAAGCACACACGGTCCCTATAGCATTCTTATATACGTGTGCAATCTTCTGTAGAAGCAGCTTGGTTAACCATGAACTGATAATAAAATTATGTTTGTAAAATTTTGAAACATGCTGTAGCAATAGTACAAGGTCTTCCCTTTTAACTTCTATGATAGCATGTGAGCAAAAAGCAATTGTAAAGGGAAGGTGCAGGTTTGCTACTGAACAGATTAGTACAAGCAGACTAGATAAGTACAATGCAAAGAAGACTGAGATGCCTTAGAGTTCAGTGGTAAACTTAACCCCCAAGTCTCTGTGAAGAAGCAACAAGGCAAGCTAAACCACAGACTGAAGAGGAAGTATATTGGACATATCAAACATATAGAACTGTATGAGACATGGTGAGCGCTATAAGAGTTGACTGACAACAATGCAAAGTTAATCTTTAAAAGGGTTATGAAGATAAGGGGAAGATCTGAATGACTTCTAAAGACCAAATATATAACCATTTCCAAAAAAGAAGATCTGGGAAACTGCAGATCAGTCAGTCTCACATCAGTCCCTAAACAAATTAACAAACAGATCCCTGTGTAAAGCTGTTTCCGTGATCATGAAAGGCAAGCTGTTTGGGAAAAGCCAGCATGGATTTACTCCTTCTTTGTTGAAACAACATGCTCAAAGGATGAGAGGAGAGTGGTGATTGTCATCTGCCTTCATTTTAGAAAGACAACTGTCACAACCTACCATAACTCCTTCAGCAAATTAGACTGAAATGGCTCGTAGTCTATAAGGGCCACATCAGTGAGTCAGGAAATAGAGGTAGTAAGCATGAAAGAAAGAAAGAATTTGGCTCAGATATGCTATTCCTGACACACTGTGTACATCTACCTAATTATATCAATTTAGTTGCTACAAAATTTAATAGCTAGAAGAAGAATACTAGATGATTTTGTTTGCTTTTATCAAAATAGTTTGTTATTAGTTATTTGATAATATTTTTTTTTCTTTTTAATGACAATCTTTGATGTGTCTGAACTAAAGCTTCATGCGTCCAATAGATGGAGATAAGATGCAAGAACCCTGTAATAACCAGTAACCTAGTAATCTGAGAAGGGACACAGGTGCAAGTTCTTCTGTCAAACTGGTCAGAACAAGTACTTCTACTTCCATGTGGTGTACATCAATTACATTTACAGTTGTTTAACTCAGAAAGAATAAGATTCTGTTTCAGCTTTGTGCTTCTCACTACAATAATAGCCCCTTCTCAAAATTTAGGCAAACAGCAACTCTGCTGTGAAAAAAAAAAAAAAGAAAAAAAAAAAAGGAAGAAGAGTTTTGACTGCATGGTCTGTGATGAATCTTATGGTCTGAATCTTATTCAATTACAAATATTCATTTCTTCTTATGGACTCCATAAACTTTCTGGAATGTTGATCTCAGACTAGCTTTACATTATGCAGTTATACATTATCTAGTGCAATAACTAGAATTTGATCAGTCAGCCTAATTTAAAAGGCTTAAGGACTAAACGCTGGAGCTAAATCTGAACAAAATTTGAGTGACTCTAGATGTAGTCAGATGAGATAATTTTATGTCTTGAACTAAGTTCTGGAGTATTTTATCTTTGTAATAATTATGAAGGCACATATTCACATGGTCCAGATTCTCTATGAAACACAAAAGGTAATTGAATTTGTATAGTTAAAAGGAATTAACAGTTCAAAAATAAAACAAAATACTGATCTTTGGCATCCCCATTTTTGGATGCCATCGAAAAATATTCAGGTACAGAAGCAGGACATGCTTTGTTCATTAGAAATTGCATGGATGATCATAGACTAACTGTCATTGCTATGTTATATGGAAATTTGGTTTTCATCCAGCAGCACCATATTGCTAATGTTTGAAACATCTACCCACAGCATCTTTTATAACAGCAGAGAAATGCCATGGAATTGATTTTAATTAGCCTTTGGAAAACAAAAAAACAAAAAAACCGTATATACGTAGAACTCAAAATCCATTGTTCAAGTTAAATGGCAGCCAAGCTGTGTAAGAGGTTTATGCAGCTAACTGGACACCAGAGATTCATGTTTGTGTTCAGAAATGTACTAACCATTTAAGTAAAAAAAATTTAAGGGATGTGTTCACTAACAGGGTATATATCTAGGTAGCCATATAAGTCTAATTATAATTGTAACTGAGATACAGAGACTAAAAAAGAAGCCAAATTCCTATCTCCAGAGCAAAGTTCTAAAGGACTATAGGGATTTCTTTGGAGATGAAAGAACATGTGTCATCATCATATGTTAAATAAACCTGCATAAATATATGAGAGCATTTTACTAAAATATGTTTGTTATCTTCTTAAAACAAGGCCCATTCTCTGCTGACAAATCATAGAATGGTTTAGGTTGGAAAGGACCTTTAAGATCATCTAGTTCCAATAACCCTGCTATAGGCAGGGACACCTCCCTCTAGACCAGGTTGCTCAAAGCCCCATCCAGCCTGACTTTGAATACTTCTAGGGTGGGAACATTCAGAACCTCAGTGGGCAACCCGTTCCAGTGTCTCACCACCCTCATAGTAAAGTATTTCTTCCTAATATCTAGTCTAAATCTACCCTCTTCCAGTTTAAAACCATTTCCCTTTGTCTTGTCACTACTTGAGGTACTGGAAGGCCACCATATGGTTGCCCAGAGCCGCCTTTTCTCTAAGCTGAAAAGCTCTCAGCCTCTTCTTCATAGGGCAAGTGTTGCAGCCCTCTGATCGTCTCCTTGGCGCTTGTCGGGACCTGCTCCAACAGCTCCATGTCTTTATTGTGTTGGGGGCACCAGAACTGGGTACAGTATTCCAAATAGAGTCTCAAGAGAGCAGATTAGAGAGGCAGAATCATCTTCCTCAACCTGCTAGTCAGCTTCTCTAGATACAATTCAGGACAGAGCTGGACATCTGAGCTGGAAGTGCAAATACAGATGACAGAACAATTTGTTGATTGGTACACCATTCTAGATTCCAAGAAACCAAAGCAAGGTAACTTCATATATTTTTATTCTTATTAATACTCAATGAAGACATAAATATCCATGCAAGTGTTTCTTCTATGGCTAAATGCCATGTGTTTTTAGGCAGTAAAATATTGACATCACAAGTTGGACAGGCATTAACTTTCTGATCTGTAGTTGTTTGAATAATCTGATTACACTGTATACAACATAATTTTTGACATACACAGTTGAAATTATCAAATTTGATGAATCACAATGCAAAACTCAAAAATCTTTGAAATTTTCTTCTTGAAATTATAACAGAGTGCAAGCCTTGAAATTAAGAGTACGTTTTGACTTGCAACAGGAGCAGCAATTCACTGCTATTTTCTATGCTGAAATGTCTTTGTTTTGTAGGGCAATACTGAAGCACTTGTTATATTTAAAAAACTGCTTCCACTTCTGATAGCTCAGAAAATCTAGTCTTTTTTTTTTTTTTTTTTTTGGTCTGCATTTTCTGCAAAGGAATCTTTCTGGATCTCTATGGAAAGTTTGCTTCAGACACCCAAAGCTGTCTGTCAAGGTTCAATATTTGTTACATTTATTAACCACATCATGATAATCAAAGATCAAAACCAAGCATGTAGGGATTTTGCTTTGTGATCTGATGAATATTTTTTAGGCTCCTTAAAAAAATATGAAACAAGAAGAAAGAAACAGATAAGGATAAAAGGAGAGTAAGAAACATCAGGCCCTGCTATGGGTTAAAATAGATGTGGTATATCAAAGACACAGGTATTATAATATGACTCACACGGTAGTTCATTCTGATCTGGAAAGACAATTCCATCCTGGCACTAAGAAATGAAGTTTTTCTTTTTGTGAATAGTAAGTTTTAAAATTTTCTGAGCCTGCTCTAGTCACTAGACTAATATCTCTAATCACTTGGTCAGCAGAACAGGTATTTCTTAAAATTTTTTTGCAAAACTAGGAAGCTGAATAAAATAATGCTGAAAAGGTCATCTAGTCTAGCTTCCTACTCAGATCAGGGCTAACTTTGAAATTATATCACATTGTGCATAACCAGTTGCAGTCAGGTTTTAAAAATCCTCAAGGAAGTGGACTCCTTAGCCTTTTTCAGTGCCTAATTTCTCTCTCTGTGATTTTCTTTTCCTAACACCCAATCTGAATTCCTCTTACTGTTACTTCAAGTTGGTTAAACTGTCCTTCCATGTTTATTCCTAAAATGAGTTCTGCTTCCTCTTCTCTATAATCTGCATTTTGAAGCTAAGCTTAAAGAACTGCAAACAGATCCCCCTTCACTCTTCTCATCTCCAAGCTGAACAAATCAAGTTTCTTCAGCTCTATGTATATCTATAAAAATCATATATAGATATGTAGATGCATATATTTATGTATGTATATATAAAAATATGTATCTGGTACTCCAGTCTCATCTTGGTGCCCTTCTTGACTCTCTTGTTCTCACTCTCCAGCCTCACAAGTGTTAGACAGAAATAATCATAATTTCTCTTGACCATTGTTACAGTCTTGTAAATGAAGCCCTGTCAGTGGGTAGTGGTATCACTTCCAGTGCACATTCCTGGTTCGTGTCCAGGTTCTTGTCCATCAGAACCCCAAGACTGAGGCTTACTGAGCCTCCAGTCAGATCCAACCTGACTGTTGGATGGAATTATTCTAGCCAACCAGGATTTTGCATTTGTCCTTTCCTGTTAGTCTGTTTCTCTAGCTTGTGGCTTAGAAAATCCCTCAGGGTGGTGTCCCTAGCTTTCACAGTATCAAGCATTCCTGCTGCTTTCATGTTACACATGAACTTCATGAGAGTGCACTCTATCCCATTGTCAGGACAACTTAATATCTTAAATAGCATCAGCATCAATATCAACCTCTGAGGAATCCCACTTATACCCAGTTACTGTGTAGACTGAATTGTTGTCTTTTACTTTTCCAGCCCCTCAGTTCAGTTTTTCATCCATCTTCTAGTCAGTCTCTCCAATTTGTAACTCCCCAGTTTGGCTAAAAAAATTGAAAAAACTTCCGGTTTTGAAGTAAATGATGTCTGCTGGTCTCCCTCTGTCTGCAAAGCCAGTCATAGAAGACAAGCAGGCTGATGAAACAGTTTGCCCTTAGCAAAACCTTTGCAAGGTTTCCAGTCACCTTTCTTTCCTTTTTGTGATTGGAAGAGGCTTCAGTGAGGACATCCTCCCTAATCATTCCATCTTTTTTTCTTTAAACAGTCCTAGAATATCCTTGAATTAAGATAGCATGAGAGACATATGGGCTTAGCACCTAAAAATAAGCAGAGCGAGCGTATCTCTCTTTCTAAAACTTTGACACAAATGGTCTTTCTAGTCAAATCTAATAAAGATTTGGGAAGGAATGCAGAAGAAATATCTGATTTTATAGCTGTCCAGTCATTTACACTCTTTTAGTTAGAGCTGCCCTCTTAAGAAGCATTTTATCCAATCTTCCAATCAAGAATAGCCCTTTTAAATATAACACAGTCAGGCAGCTGCTGTCTTAAAATGCCAGTTTTAAAACCATCTGCTTTCAGTGACATCTGCTTGTGTTCCAACTGGTAAATGTTCTTCCTTTTTTCCTGGAACGATGCTGCTTTCTCTCACCTATTTCAGAAATATCATAGAAGTCTAGCAATATTAGAAGTTTCCTATTCATTTCTGTGGCAAGCCCACAGGAACCCATAGATAATGTCACTGTTTGGCAGCTGGCTTTGCATATTTACATATGGATGGATGGATGGATTTCCTTTTCAGTGTTAATTTGAAAAGGACTTGAGAGGATTGACATATAGAAGTTTGGTATTAGTTTAATTTAAATGTAGAAGCAAAATAAAATAGCAATTTATCCAGGCAGTTATCCCAGGCAGATTTTTTCTTAGAGCAAAAATGACCATCTTGGTTGGACTCAATAATCCAGGCTGCAGTTTGGTCTGTGCAGTCTTTTTGGAAACAGTCTAGTTACATAAATGAAACCGAGATGCATTTGACATAAAGCTTCTCCTGAAAACAGCTAATGAATTGATTTGCCAATATTGCACTGCACTTTAATATAGGGTGAAATATATTTCTATCAAAGAACTTCTGTCAGTGACCTCTCAAAGTATACAGGGTCAATTTTGGCAATGCTGATAGCATAAAAAACCACATATATCACTAAAAAGAGAAAGATAAGAAATGTTCTAAAATACTGTAGATCAGAGCATGTCCCACAGCCATATTTTGAATCAACATAATTAAAGAAGAACAGTAGCAGCAAAAAGTATTGAAAATCCAATACCTTTATTTTGATTAGGCTTATGGTCACAGTGCAATGATGCTTGTATTATCTGTTATGAACTCTTCACTATTTCAACATTTTACCTTACAAAACAGATGAGAAATGAAACTGTAAATCCTGAGTCTTTCAAGATACATCCTGCATTCTTGAGAGAACTATTGGAAAGATTATTTACTGGCCTATGTCATATTTTTTAATATTCAGTTTTCCGGCATGCTATACCATTTTGAGAACTAAGAAGTGAGATTTCTTCTGTGGTAATTCACAAATTTAAGCTCAGGTTCACTACATTTTTTGTGCTTTTCCCCATCATATCTTACTTTACCTTACAAATATTGCAATGAGAGGTGAGTAAAATGTACAAGCATTTTTAAAAAGAAATTGTTTATGCCTATATTCAGATATAAAAAGGATTCTTGAGTGTTTAACACTGTATAAAAAATTATAACTTCTACTTCAGTGACCTTACTGAGTTAAATTATGATCAAGCCCAGAAAAGAAGAACTCATAATAGAAAGATGGAAAACCCAAGAATGAAAAAAGCACTGATGGCCTTTACAGCAATGCAGCATTAAGAAACTTAATTCCAGCGAGCTTTTTACAGTTCTTTTAATATTTCTTTATCATAGCATACTACCTGGCTTGACAAAAATGTCAGAAGTTAGGGCTCTATTAGCACTGTTCTTCTATAGGATTTACCCCATCAAGGAAGTAATCACCAAGGAGTAAGGTCTGTGGTTGTCTTATTCACTAAATCCCTTTTCTCAGAGATGCACAAATGATTAAAGTACTTCTGGTGCCTTTGTAAGAGAGAAAGTCAAGTCATACTGGTGTTAGGGTGAAAGAAAGTTTGTCCTTCTCTGGCTAGATATTTTACATGTAAAAGAAACATGAAAATCTCAAGTGTTTCAACAACAACAACAACACATAAAGAATAAGCTCTACCTGTGTTCATTTTATTTAAGGGGATTTTATATTACTATGTATACCTGCAGACAACTGAATTACTTGCACACACATGCGTGACTTTCACTTGGGATGTTTGGTAGCATGAGTGTTTTCATCCAGCTTTTTCCAGGATGCACAGCTCTGCATTGCTGGTGTTCTTCACTGTGCCCTGAATAGGTCACTGCCAAAGCCCATTGTCTCAGGGGTTCCTGTGCAGCAGCACATCTCCACATTCACAGTTACACTCCTTACTGCATATTCTGTAAGGCTGACAAGTAGAATTGGACACTGTATTGCTGAGACTAGGCACAAGTTGTGCTGGAGTTTCAAAAGGTGGTGAGAAGCTTGATTTGCTGGCAAGCTCAAGAGTGTCATCCCCCTTGTCATACTCTGTAACTCCATCATTTGTTTTGGCTACTGAAGCTGGGAACTTGATTTGTGCCACTGTACACATAGAATGGCTTAGTCTGTGAGGAAAAAAATCACAGTAGAAATCAAATTAGGGTATGTTTATTATCAGTGTAGAATTGTTTTATAGAATGACCTCTCTGGTGCTGAGCAAATACTGCTTTTGGAAAATGAAGTAGGGAAGTTTTATTACTATTGCTCCTACTGAAAAATTGCTCCCTTTTCATTTCAGTCATCTATTTATTTATTTATTTATCTATCTATCTATTTATTTATTTATTTATTTATTTGTCTTCCTCCAAAATAGTCTTTCTCCTTAAAAATACGTATTCTGTTTAATCTAGAATTTAATAATGACATGGAGGCATCAAAAATGGATTTTAGTCACTTGATTTCTCCTTTAAGGTAGTGGATAGATTTTCTTTCTTACATCAGTTTTACGTTGGAGAAATGCTTAACAACGGTCAAATGACTGTTTTATACAAGTAAGAACCAAATTGGACCAGCTATTTAGATGCTAAGACACATATTAAGGAGAATATATTGAAATACATTGAGAGATTTTTAATAAGGGAAGGGGGGGTGCACTTAATAAAAAGAACATATAGAGACCCTGACTGTGGCTAATGTGCATAAAAAATTCAGCCTGTCAGATCCTCACTTTTCTAATTCAGTAATCTAAATAATTTATTTGACATTTTAGCTCAAGATGACCTTTCTTGGGAAAAAATTACTGTTTTAAACTTTTAGCAAGTGCAACCACTGCAGAGGATTGCTGTTGAAGTCTGCATTTTCCCAAATGAGTAAAGGTTAATCTTGTACAGCTCAAACACATTTCTGACCCTTTTAAACAAGTTCACAAAAAAAATCATTTAATTTTTTTAAATATAATTTCAATTATATTGCAATATTTGTGTTAAATGATCTTTCTCCCCTCCTCCCTTTTTATTTCCGTTGCTCAGAAACCATTTCACATGTGTTCAGAAGGATTTAGGTGAAGGGCTTGTTTTGAATGAGTAAAGGTACCATTGTACCAAATGTTATTTATAAGGTAAGTTCCATAAATCAGGGGAAAATATATAGTAGATTAATAGGTGAGTAGGTTAAAATAGCCACTAGTAATAGCAAGAAAATGACTGTCCAGTGGTTCACCATTCCCAGATTGGTCACTTGACTCAAGTAATCAGCCTCAGAGCTATGCCACAAAAAATGATCATGTCTGTCTCTGGATTCTCTTCCTCTAACTAAACAATTCCATATTTTGCAGAGGGCATTTCAGTGGTTCTACTAAAGGACATTTAGTGTAATTTTACTCTGCTATTTCTGATAATTTATCTAACTTTCAGACAGGTCACTAAAAAAATCTTTCAACGTAAGGATTAATATACCCCCAATTGTACATAATAAAGGCTATAATTCTCTCAGGGTTTTCAGGTGACTTTATAGGGGTACATTATTTATTGTTGAAAAAAAAAAAAAGTGAATTTGCTAGAATGTCTGAAATATCACAAAGGCTTTAGAGTCTGTGTAAAAACTGCAGTACAGCAGCCAGCTATGAGAGGATGTAAGTGACTAGCTATCAAATGTATAGATGACCAGCCATATTTGTGAAATAAAAACATTCAGTAGAGCATTGTCATCAGACTGCTCTTCTTTTTCTCCCCACATTATCATTACCATGACATCATTTCTATGGCATCATTTGTGTATTTTCAGAAGAACTCCAGTGCAGTCAATATGAAACCAATGTAGGTTTGAAGTAAAGGGAGCATCACTACTCTCAGCTCCGCTGTGATATCCTTTTTATACTTCTGCTGATTTCAGCTAGTGCTTTCTTTTCCAAAATAACAGTAGAGGATTGATCTGATATGCCTATGCATTACAGTCAAAAACCTCTATAAAAATGGAAAGCTGAACTATTGATGAAATTTATGCTCCTAAATCACTTCGACAGTTTTAAAATCCATTGCACGTGTAATTAACCTCTTAAAGGCTTCTGGTGTTACTAACCCTTGATTAACAGTAGTGGGATTATCTATGTTGCAGATAGTGTTAGAATTGCAGACCTCGCTTAGTAAGCAAGAATATATTAGGTCAGGTGTGGTGCAACATGAATAATTCTGTATAGCTCCCAGAGCAAGCTTGTCACTAAAGGTGGCATGCCTGTCCCATACTGTGTAGAGATAAAGCTTGCACACCCAGTTTTGGAACCAAACTAAAGCACACAGATTCAGCCTATCTGGTTCTTTTCCCATTTCAATAACTGGGAGCGCTGGGCAAATGCACCCTGACGTAGTATAAAGTGAGTTTATAAAAGCTGTATTGCCTCATTACCAATTAGAACATGACCTGCCCATATATTTCAATTGCTTCATTAACCAATAAAATGGAGGATAAACTGTTGATCACCACAACTATAAGCATAACCTGTTTTGCTTAGGAAGACAGCCTTTTTTTTTGTCTGGGATCTTTTGTAATTACTGCATTCTCCATAGATAAGCCACGCAAAATTTTATACTGCATACTCATGTGTGATCTACCCATAGTCACTATCTGAATAATAAAATTTTTTATAATCATTTTCTTCCCAACTAGTTTGTTAAAAGAGCATTCTTCAAAGAATAGAGTAAATCTTTCTGTAGCTTCCTAAAAGCCACCAATTAGGGCATGCGCGCTGGCTAATTTAATTTAAGGCATTTGACTTTACCATAGATGTCCTAGGGGTACTGGATAGGCAACACTTTATGCAATGCTTGTATTTTTCTATCTGACATGCTTTTCAAACTCTCAGCCTTCTCAAACAGATGACCAGGGAGCATAGTGATATTCATTGAAAAAACATGGCTTGTAATTTATGTGATTAATGAAGTAGGATATTGTACTGTTTTTATGAGATACGGACAGTTTTCAGTTTATGAAAAATGTAGGATGTCACTGCAAAATAGAAGTAGAATAACTCACAACAACATTAGAAAATTATCACTGTTTTTAAGGTTCTTCAAGAGAAAATCTCTTGTTTTGTAGTTCTTTATTTTCTAAATATAAAAGAGGTTACTAAATACTGATTTGGATACCTTATTTATTTTTCAATCTGAAAACTGTTAAAAAGAGTTTGATTCAGGTGAATTAAATTGGACTAATAGGATTAAATTTGTCATTCACAACCTGATCTGTTGAAATTATGAACTGTTCATAGCAGGAAAAGATACTTTCAGTGCTTTATTAGGTAACACTAACCAAAAGGAATTGTAAGCAATAAGCTGCATACACTGCTATATGAATTTTATTAGTACTTGACATGATTGCAAAGATGGCTGTAAGAAAAAACAGTTATACTAGCATTGGCATCACTGAAACCCTGTTTCCCTGCCAAAATGGCCTGTAGGTAATGTGACTGGTTATTAGTTAGTAGTCCTGGTATTCAGTCCTGTTAACCTCCTATTGCTTTTGCATCTTCATTTCTACTTGTACCCTAGAGCAATATAAGCCATTTTAGATGACAGGAGAAGCAGAATTCATAGAGAGCCACAAAATTATTTCTTAGACAAGCAGATCATGTTAGCTGATGTTAGAAGACACATTAACACTCAAAATCTTGGACAAGAATTATCATAGAAATTATTTGCTCTTTATATTTATTTATTTACTTATTTAAAAATGTGACTTTGACTGAGAAGTGGAGTATGAATTCACTGTAGCACTTTGTTCAAAGAATACTTTGAGAAGGATTACTCAATTTTTTTGCTAAGTTTTCTTGTGTTATTTTTTGTCAGGAAAGTTGTCCTGGGGCCCGTATGACAAGGAGACTCTGGGGAGGCCTCATTATGGCCTTCCAATACTTGAAGGGAGCATATAAGCAGGAGGGATTACAACTGTTTACATGAGTGGATAGTGATTGGACAAGGGGGGTTGGTTTTAAACTAAGATGGGGAGATTTGGGTTAGATATCAGGAGGAATTTTTTCACTCAGAGAGTGGTGATGCATTAGAACAGATTGTCCAAGGAGGTTGTGGATGCCCCATTCCCGGAGACATTCAAGGCCAGGCTGGATGTGGCTCTGGGCAGCCTGGTCTAGTGGCTGCCAACCCTACACACAGCAGGGGGGTTGAAACCCCCCTGATGATCATTATGGTCCTTTTCAACCTGGGCCATTCTATGATTCTATGATCCTAGTGATTTCTTAGGCAGTTGAGTATGATTTTAAATTAGTAATCTAAAGATGAGAAATTTCTTCCTCCTATTAACAGTTCTCTACAGTATCCAGATCTTGTGTTGTAAATCTGTTGCTATTCCATGTAGTATTGAGATAGGTATTGCATATGGGTTGAAGTAGTATGAGATATGAGTGCAGACTGGAAGAAGCACTCAGAGCAGCTCTGTGAAGAAGAACTGGGGGATTCTGATGCACAGAAAACTGGAGATGAGCCAGCAGTGTGCTCTTGCAGCCCAGAAGGTCCAACTGGCTGGGCTGCCTCAAAAGAGGGGTGGCCAGCAGGGAGAGAGAAGTGATTGTCTTCTTCTGCTCTGCCCTTGTGAGGGCCCATCTGGAGTACTACGTCCAAGCCTGGAGCCCCCAGTACAGGAAGAATGTGGGGCTGCTGGAGCAGGTCAAGAGGAGAGTCATTGAAGATGATCAAAGGGCTAGAGCATCTGTCCTATGAAAAAATGTTGAGGGATCTTGGCTTGTTTAGCTTGGAGAAGGAAAGGCTCTGGGAAGATCTCATTGCAGCCTTCCAGCACTTAAAGGGGGCTTAGAAGTTGAAGGGGGATTGACATTTTACACAATCTGATAGTGACACGATGAGGGGGATTGGCTTTAAACTAACAGAGAGGAGGTTTAGGTTAGATGTTAGAACGAAATATTTTACTCAAAGGACGATGAGGCACTGGAACATGTTGCCCAGAGAGGTTGTGAATGCCTGTTTCTGGAGGCATTCAAAGCTAGGTTGGATGTAATTCTGGGCAATCTAAGCTAGTGGTTGGCAACTCTGCCCATGGCAGGGGATTTGGAACCAGGTGATCTTTAAAGTCCCCTCCAACCTCCAAGCCATTCTATAATTCTAGATTGGTATGATTCCATGCTTTCATCCCCATTATGCAAACAACATGCAGTTTCCTACCTTGTGTTTCTCTGGCCTGCATAGCATTGCATGCTACAGTCATGACAGTAACAGGTGTAGGGCAGAGATGTGACCTTACTTTTGAGGATAGCATAGTGCTGTCCATGCTACCATGGTCTGGCAGGAGGAACTGTAGAATACACAATAGAATGCTAGATCCTGGTCCTTTGGGTAAAGTCAAGAAGCTGCTTGTAAATATGCTGGATGATTTCCTAAAAAGCCACCTCCTTCTTTATTCCCGAGTGGCATTCTGACACATAAAGAAAGCCCACTTTAGTGACCAGTAAATGAGCTGCCTCTTAAAACTGTAGAAGGCAAAACTGGTTTCCAAGTGCAGCTGGAAAAAGATTGTAGGCAAGAATCCTGCCTACTTTTGATGCTGAGGAAACATGGAGTTTCAATCACACACTAAATCCTAAAAGTCTTGTTTGACCTATGTATTGTATATCTGTCTTTCTATTTCAAACAGTTTATCAAATAAATGCAGTAAGGTATTAAAACTGTCGTGCTATGTTAAAATGGTCATAAAAGTGGTACAAATCTGAAAATTGTACCAGATTCAAGTTTGGATTAAGATTCTATTTTCTATAATGAGAAAAAAGCAAATGAAAAAATTGAATATTGTTCAAATTCAAGTTGCTGTGTTGTTTTTAGAAAACATTTAGTAAAACGGAATTTGGAGCCCAAATTAGCAGCATAGTCACAATTAAGGTATTTGTGAAGTAGAGTAGGGACATTCTTACATTTTTGCTTTTTGTCACCAAGAAGCACTGTCATAATCTCTCTGCTTGGCAAACTGAAGTGGAGCACGCCCACCATGGGTGTCTTACTGGATTCCAGACTGGGGGTCTGAAGCCTGGGTTGCACAGCCCAAGCGGAGGTGGTTAACCCAACCTTCTTATCTTCATAGGTACCTCCCAGCTTAGATTCTTCCAAGGGAGTTTCAGAGCAAGAAATTCTCTTTTGAATATCCACAGAGTATTATTATAGCCAGTTAACAGCCTGCTAAACCAGATGCCTAAAGTTTGCTTTACTGCTTGGGGTTTAGTCTAAAGTCTACATACTCACTGAACCTCTGTGTGATTAACTAAAACTTTTGCCTCTCCGTTGCACATGGAAGTCCATAGATCTGTGCTGTCACTAGACTAACAAGAATTGTTGAGCATATGCTGTTTCTGTCATTTGATGGATGATAATGGCTGCTATTTTTTGTTATGACCATCACAGCTTGAGACTGTGGTGCACAAAACATTAACCTCAAGCCCTGTATCAAATTTATTTACAAGATACTTACACCTCTATGCACTGAGGAAGTAGCCAGAAAACAATTTGTATCAGAAGGCTGAGTTGCATTTCTCAATACAAAAGAAAAAATTGCTCTGGATTTCAAACACTGGCCAGGACTGCTCAGAAAGGATAAGAGATAGAATGAACCACCATGTATATACAATACACAGAGAAAGGAGGCATAACTAGAGGAGATGATTTAAGGTCTCTTCTGAACAGCACATTTAAGTTCAGTCCTAGCTGATAGCAGTATCAGTTACTAAAAGCTGCTGGCATCCTGATAAACTATGTGAAATACATTTGGTGATCTCAGTCCAATTTACATTGCCAGATGAATATTTCTCTTTTTTTTTTTTTTTCTTTTTTTTTTCCAGAGGCATGAAGTTCTCACCAAATTGAGGTACTCTCTGGCATCCTTCTTGGAAATCTCAGTGTGGAACAAGCAGACAGACCTTGACTGTCTAATAAAACTGAAAGGCACTTGCTTCATTTCGATCCATTTTGATGGAAGTCTCTGTGTGAAAGATGCAAGCAACGCAGTGCGTAAGTTTTCTTTCCCCAGGGATATAAGTCTGACCCTTTTCAAAGCTGCTCAGCTTTCAGGTTTTTTTCTTGTATGCTGAGTACATGTCAGGCCCCGTGTTCAAACATAAATGTTCTGACTGGAAATGTCCCATTCTTTCTGGTGAATTATTTTTTCATTATTTCCCTGTCATCACCACTCCTTTTTTTTTTAATGGGAGTGCAGGGGGGTGGAGGGGAGTGGACACATAAGTTGATCTTAGGGACAAGGTAAACTTTTGGCCTAAAATTCTTTCCTGAGAAAAGAAACATGAGAAACAGTATATTCACATTGTCTCAGACGTCTGCAGTGGCTTTTGTGTAGCTGTAATAAATTATTCACTAATTTTTTGTAATCAGACTAGCTGATCTGCAAGTCTGCTAATGAGTTGCCCAATATGTAAAGAAAACCACAGATAGAGTGTTACATTCAAGCTTGTTAGAACAGGTCAGGGACCAAAAATAAGAATGATTCCCTGATTTCTACTGAATTTGAAAGGCTAGCATTCCATTGTGCTATTTCAAAATGTCATTAAAACCACTTATGATGGAAAATTAAGCTAGCTGTCACCCACAGCTTGTTGATGGTAACTTGCTTCCTTTCCAGTTTACTGACTGGGAAAGGAAATCCAGACAGGTGAAAAATTTCAGACAGGCTTAGTGATTGCTGAGAGAAAAAAAGCAAAATATACAAACACCACTCCACACCCCAATGCCTTAATTCCATGGTTTTTCTCTTTCTTGTCTTTTCTGGTATGGGTGCTTGATTTGGTTTGAAAGATCGAAGTGCATCCTAAATGTAAAATATAAAAAAACCACAAATCTTTGAATTATTAGCTGCAGCAGGCAAGGACATTTCTGAAGTTTCCTTAGGTAATGTGTGTATGTCCTACCAGAACCTCACTTCTGAAGCCAGGCATGTTAGCACTGTGTTTCTTCTGCCAAAAGAACAAACCTATGGCAAAAAGAAGCAAAGAGGAGAAGCTTCTGGAGAAGCTATCTGGTTTTACCTAAAGACAATAGAGATTTGTTTTAGACAGAAGGCATGCCTCCCATTCTCTGTTCTCAGAAAGAAATAAAAATTTCTGGTTCTCCCTGCAAGTCTGCTCTCTTCAGCACTGCACTCCTCTCCCTGCTCCCCCTCCAGTCACTTTTTGCTTAAAAACTGTTCACAGGGGTTTGCTGGTTTATTTTATTTTTCCAGCCAGAAAATGTACTGTTATTCTGTAAATGTTTTCGTGCTGTCATACTTTGCAGACGATTTTCTTCCTATTTTTGGAGGCCTGAATCTGCCTTTGGTCACACTATTTGCTCCTCTATGGTCACCTCTGAGAAGATTAACCCTTTCATTAAAAAAGCTTGGCCAGGGTCAAACTACCGCCTGGCTCTGGACTCTTACATCCCTTTGATCTCCCAGCTATGGAGAAATTATTAGCAAATTCTAAGCCTTCCCATGTGATTTGTTTTTGTAAATTTGTAGAAATTATTCCTAATCCTATTACGTGGCCGAGGGCAAACCTGCATTAAATATATGAGACTTTTTGTTATGTGGCAGATGGATAATAAAGGAATGCTGAATGCAGCCCATTCCAAGTTATGGGAATCTGGACACTTCATCAGCATTCACTTAATCCTCTGCCATGGCCTACGCCTTTGATGAATGCTCTCATTTATGACCACTGATGCCACTCACTTAATTTCAGAGAAGAAAAATAATACCTTGCTGTTAATGTGAATATTTGAGTTTATGGCTGTACAATGAATAATTGTGACATTATCAAGGGAACATCTTCTTATACATTATTCACTTGTATAGACCACATTAACCAAACGGAGGAAACTTGCAGTTTTGCATCTTCCATCTTCTTTGGAAGGTAGACACCGTGCAGACAAAAGTCAGCGTCTTAACCCAAATTCTAGCTGACAGTCCGTATCAGCCCTCACTATATTTTGTTCATTGTGGTGCCAATCTCCTATCTCACCAATGACATTTTTTCAAAGAAAGAGTGGATTTCCTAGAGACTCTACCCCATGCAACTTCCATAGCTTTTTATTGAATAGGAAAGTGTATCCCTCCTTTTTGCTTCAGTACTGTTGCCATGTAGTATGTTCATAAATTTAAGCTGAAAATTAAGACAGCACACTGTTTTCATTTGTACTATAAAAAAAAAAAACAACACCCCATGATAAAAATGGTACTTTCATGCACTTTAAAATAAAATTCATAAATAAAAATAAAATCTATAAAATCTTCAGAATTTCTTATGTATTAACTCCCAGCTTTTGCATTCAGAATCACAAATATTAAGGTGTGGAAACATTTTAGCTTGTTTTATAGAAATCTGTGTTGTCTGAGGTCAGTGAGTTTTTTAAGCATGTTTGTATTTTGTCTTTGATCTCTCTTCAAGTTTCCTTCCTTAATTCAGGAGAAAATGTTATTACATTCCCAGTGTAAATATGACTTTTAATTGACAACAATTTCACATTTTTAAGTGTATTTATTTACTTTTCTGACTGTATAGCAATATTGAAGTGTAGGAGTTTGCTATGATTTTATCTTCCTTTTCTGCAGGCATAGTAATTTTGGTTGATATTTAATGGTGCTAAAATTCTAAAAGTAGAACCCTGCTGTCCCTTTTGGCTTGCACATATAAAATTTCAGAGGTATATTGGAGCCCTGGTAAACCATCAGCATGAGAAACATGTCCGGATTTAGTAAAGTGTTATAAAAAAACAGTCAAACATCTTTTCTTAGTGGGAGTGTTCACACACTGTAACTAATTTACTGGAATCAGCTAGAGTATTCAACAAGAATAAAAATACGTAGTCTATTTATTTTTTAGTACTTCTATTGATCAACACTTTGAAATCTTGTGTAGCAACTATGAGAACACCAAGGACTGACTGCTCCAAAATGAATACAGATAGAGGTCCCACACAGAGTGGTTGCTTCAGTGATCCCTTCCACACTGTCACCTAATTTAACACACAGGCAAGCTTCTGCACACAAGTGTTATTTTGTATTTGCTATATGTATTGAGATGCCTGTCAGAACCAAGGGCTCTGTCAGAGTGGAAGTTTGTATTTGGAAAAGGGATTGTAATACCATGTGCAGTGTGTCCATATAATAGTAATGATCCAAGATCCAATTTTTTTTTTTTTTTTTTTTAAGTAGAAAGAAATGCTAGCTGTTCTGTGATTGTAAAATTATACAATGATGAAAGATTACAACTTAATTGACTTCAGGGAGAGCAAGGCATTGCCTTGATTTAACATCATAATGTGCTAAGCTAAATTTTTCTCACCTACTTGGATTTCTATGCTGATTTCTGATGCATCTGTTTTTTCTCCTGAGAATTACTAATCTAAACATTTCTGCAGAGTTGCGGTATTATTCTTAAAATATCCTGTTCACTGTTAACTGAAGTGTTTGGATAAAAAGAAAGAAAAAAGAAAGAAAAAGTAAGCTATAGATTTATAAAAGTAGAAGACAAGAATACAAAGCCTATCAGAAATGGGCCAGTCAAACCTTCCAATCCACCTTTCTACAATTGCAATCAGATATTTGTCTTAAAATAAATAGCCCAAAAAATTCAACTTCCACAACAGCAACAAAATAATAATATAGGAGAAATTTTGGAGAAGGAAACCTCAACTAAGCAAACCTCCAGAATATAAACAACAAAAAGGTATGTAGGTGGACTTAAATAGCTATACATATATATACATAAAACTATATTGTTATTTTTGTGTGTTTATGTATAATGTGTATAGGTATATATGTTTAGGGACTTTGATTTATCCCTTGATATAAGTAATGGGCAGTTAAAGAAATCCAGACTGAAATTAATTTTCAAACACCCTTTCAGTGTATGAGTTTTGAGAACTATTGTCACCATATGTATTCTTCACCAGTATCATATCGCTTGGAACACGTAACACTTACCTGTGCTGTAGCCATTTTGCTTTGGCAGTCTACTCTGTAAAATCTTCCTTTATTACTATATGAGAATGTAAAGACTCCATTATACACGATCCACAATCAGCGTCTGGGGTTTCCTTGTTATAGCATTTCAGGCTGCATGGTGATCAGCCAGCCAGTGGCTAGGTTCTCTGTTTGCTAAAGCAAAGTACAGAGCGCTCTACAGTCCTGCTGTTAAATGAAAAAACATTTAAAACATCTTTCATCAGCTGTAAATTGGAGACCATAATAAAAGGGAGAAGGAATAGTACTAAAACTTTTTTCTGTTTGTATGTTTTTTGTTGATTTTTTTTTTTGTCATTTGTTTGTTTGTTTGTTTACTAGAATTAGAGCTGACAGCAATAACAATTTATTTTTCAGAAAGTGTATGTGTGTGTTTGGGCGTAAGGAGTTAACTATTTTTTTATAAGCTGATTGGTACAGACTGGTAGGTTGTTGACAGAGTTTTTTCTGTATTTATAAAGCTCTTATATGATTTCTTAAAAGAATTTTAAATGAGTCTAAACAAAGCCTTTCCTGAATGTAATATTACTGTAAAACAATGCATTCTTTTCATATCTGGAATGAAAAGTTAATAAAAGTGCGCTGATATTGCAGCTCCAATCTTGCAGTCAGAGGAGCTCATTTGAACATAAAATGTGAGAAGAAGCAAGGCTGAGCTGCAGAACTAGGAGAAATGTCATGCAGCAAGGCAGTGGCTTTTTTTTTTATTGGGCACTGAGAGGAAAAAAAAAAAAAAAAGCAGCCACCTGCCCACCACTCGGAGTTTTCATGATCACAGAGTAATCCTCCAAACCCACTGTCCAGAGACTAAAAAAATGCTTTACTTGAAAGTAAGACACACTCACATCTTCTCTTTCATGAATCTGTTTTCCAGTGTGATTGTCTTTGAAGTATACAGCATATATCATGTGTGATAAATTATACTTTGCTGAAGTGTTGCATTGCTAAAGTATGCTAAGAAAGCTTTGAGCAATATTTACAAATAGTTTAAGTGTCACAACAATACACCCACCACTCAGGCTTCTATCGATTTTACTATAAAAAGATTGTAATAAAGAATACCACTTTTAAGTATTATGAAAATATTCCATATAAAGGAAGATAATTGGGGGAAAAAATCTCTAAAATCTATATCAAAATCATTTTGCAGATTCTGCGATCACAGCTGTCAGGAAGAGCAACCACAATCTCTCGTCTAAGAATCATCATCTGTTTTTGTGCTGTTACTGCTTGCCTCCCCTTTTGTTCCAGGTGAGTTGTTAATTTACTCACAGAGCTCAAAGACCAGCTACGTGCTCAGCTGTTTGTTGGTGGTGGGTTGATTTTTTTTTTATTGTTGTTTTTTTTTCTTTTTTTAACAACATGCTATAAATTAATTAAAGTTGTGCTATTGGAAAGAAGTGCAGCCTCAGTTTCCCACTTGGGATAAACTTTAATCCTACACACCAAGTGTTAAATTCTGCTGCTTGCTACATGAGAAGCTGGTGTAATTCCTCTACAGCTGAAGGAAGCAGTTCAAATTTACATTAATTCTAAAGAAGGAAGAGAGAGCCAGACCTTCACCTAAACACCTGAAAATCACTGATACGTTAATGAATAAGTCTTGTGAACGTTACTGTATGTTTTTAAGATCTTCCTTAGGGGAAGGTATGACACTGAAACACAAGATAAACGTTTTTTCTATCTACCTTTCTCTTTATTTGTTATTTTTACTGGAGCGTGGAATATTCCTGTTGTGTTTGTCAGCTGCAAGGGCCTGTTTCAACCATTGAAACAGTGAGTTTCGTCAGTGCAAATTTAGCTTAGTTTTGTTCTAGTGGGTTACTGTATCTGTTGATCCACACCACTTCGTTCTTGGCAGAAACATAATCATGCTATATGGATACTGGGCTTATAGGAATGGTGGTTATAAGAAAGTAAGAAGAGTCTTTACCAGGTAACAAGAAAAAGAAGTAGTTAAATTATATTAGAAAACATTTACACTGAAGTGGATAATTTGTTGAGGGGTCTAAGGAAGAGACATACAAGCTGTTGTTCTAGTTGGAGCTTGCTATTGTTTGGTTAACCAGGAGGAAATATGGTATACTGCAGAGAACTCTTGCTTTCCCTTCTAAACATATTGTCCTGTTTTCAACTAAAAAGTATCTATAGAGTCAGTGACTTCTTGTGAACCCTTTTTCTCATGTTGAAAGTAGCACTTGTGAAAAGAAAAGCCTAAACACCCTGACCAATGGAAGGATCTGAAGTATGACACTGCTAATGTGCATCACATTCTATCTACATTTTATAGCATAGCAGCTAGAGATAATATAGTCAGGTGAAATCTGAACTAATTCACCCTTCCATCAAAATGCTTGCAAAGACCAATCTATGTTTTCATATTAACAACAATGCTCAGACGACACCCTCCTACTGTGAAACTTATATCTTTTCTTTTTCTTTTTTTCTTTTTCTTTTTTTTCTTTTTTTTTTTTGCAAAAGCAAGTGAAGTAACATAATAATATTTTACATTACAAATTATGTGTACAAGTGCATATGCATCCAGCTAGAAGAAGTTTCAGAAGAAAAAAAGCATTTAAATTCAGTAAGAGGCACATAAGAAATGTGCACTGAATTCCAGGGTTAGGGTATTTGTTCAGATGAGCTACAAAGCAAGCTAGGACAAAAGGAAACTTTTAAGCCACTGCTTAGTATTAGATTTTCAATTTTGATACGATTGTATTATTTTATCTCTGTGAATTTAGCACATTTGATATACAGTCATGGCCTAATGAATGCAGCAATAAATATCGCATTTGTATTCAGCTTCAGAAGTCTCCTTCCCTCCTCACACCAGCAGCAATGGGTGTGATTTTTTAAGGGTATGACTGTAAATAATCTGGTTAAACACAAGGTTACTGATGCACTTACAATATAGAATCACAGAGACAGTGGTAAGATTCAAGCCCCTGGATATGTCTTCCTGCCTCAGTCAAAGCAGATGTATTTGATTTTGAAAAAGCAATGCATAATCTATTTTTGTTTGTTCAATATAGGAACTGTATATTTGCTGTATCTTTAGGGATTACTTTTGGTTGTTTTCAAGGAAATAATTTTAATGCTTACAAATTGTTGGATGACATTCCCTTGTACATTTTTAAATATGATATGCAGGGAAAATATTTCTAGTTCTAATCTTTTTATTTAGAATAGAGAAGCTGTGTGTAATCTAGGAGATGAAATATGATATCTTTATTAAAGTGGCACATGCTAGCTCTATTACACTTACAGGTCTGCCAGTATATCCATTAAGGAATCCATTTTTCAGACTTTTAACACTTGTCTGTATTCATACCGGAGTGAAACTTGGCACTCAGGTTTATAGCCCAGAAGCAATTTGTAGTGCTATTTACAAATGTCTCTTGGTATTCATTTAAAAAAATGTTTTTCTATTAAATGCCTGAAAACCATTTGGTTATTTAAAATGCAAATGGGAGTGGTATTAAAAAGAACAGTGTTGACTTCTCTAAGAGTCCCATGCTGTAGCTTGATAATACTTCTGCCTTATGAAGTTTATCATATTAAATCATTATGAAATGAGCTGCAAATCAGGAGATGGTGCATTTCTTGAGATTAGAGACTTTTTATACCCCTGAGAGAGCTGATTCTGCTTAGCATTTAGCTAATGCATGCTTTAAAATTTCTGTATACCTTCATTTGCACACTGTAGTGATTTGAAAGATCCTTATACTCAGGTAACAAGCTTTCTGAAAAAACACTGAGTATGTATTCATATAATTGAGTGGTTTATTTCAGTTTTGAAACTAATAATAGTACTTCATGATAGCCTAGTGCTACTTATTTTAGGTTTTTTTTTATTTTATTTTTTAAAATTAATTAAGTAATCTATCTAAGCATTCCATTTTATCTTGGCAAAATACGATGGAGAAAAGGTAGCGTTTTCACCTTAAGTCCAGTCATATCTCCTACTGTCAGCATTTGAATGTAAATTAACAGTGAGGTAACTCAAATATACTTTTGCTTCTTTGTTTATATATTAGCATTTTCATTTGCTCTTTAAATAAAAGCTCAGGTCTTCTGAAATGAAAATAACTCACTATTTTATTCTCCAAGAACATCTTTATCATCGGGTGATGTAAATCAACAACTGATCAACAAATCATCAACTCATACGTTTCCCTGTACTTCTAATAAATACATTAAAAGTTCAAACAATTTGAGAAAAGTTGGAACCATACATATGGTATATATATGTACCATATATATATATATATATATATATATGGTATATATACATATATATAAATGAATGATATCAAATATCATAAATAGTGAGATATTGCCAAATCCTCACTCAAATTCTGGGTTTGACAGTAAATAAACTTAAATAAGATGATGAAACGAGTTTTAGTAACTTCTTATCAGCTGGCTTTCTGTGAACTACTATAGACTGAGGTGGAGGCACTGACAGAAATGTTACAAATAAAAGAAATCCAAAGTCAAGTGTTCTTCATACGTTCAGGTCATTTTAGACATTAGGGGTTTAGAAAAGTCTCATCAAGATCCATTTGAACTTCAGGAATAAGTCCTTAAAGCTATTCTGTAAACAAAATGATTCAAAGCATAGATTTTTTTTGTTCAATTTTGTAGCTGCTATTCCTCAGTTGTGGGGGGGAAAAAAGAGAAAAAGTGCGTTGGGTTTTTTTTAAGACTGTACTTTTCGCTTCTGCAAACCTATTTTTTAGTCTTGGGTTCTGAGAAATCAAAGGCTATTTAGAATACAATAAAGAATAAAAATTTGATCAATTGTAAGAAGTATTTCTGTGAAGTCTGAACAAAGTGGGAATCTGAATTGCAGCCCCAAGTATTTAAATAAGCTATTACAAAAGGAGTGCTAGGAACCATTATATTGCATGATTTCTTGTGAATAATAGAAATGCTCTCTATCAGGTATTTTTGCTTAAATGGAATAAATGTTTGAGAGAGATGGTGTTCATCCATTGTAACCTTCCACGCCGCTACTGTTGGTACTGTAATAACTTCATCTATTAAAAATATGGTTTGAATCTATTAAAAATACTCTAAAACTTGGAAAGAAGTGTAGTTTTAAACCACCATACATTAGAATCTCCATCTTTTGGTAGTGTGTCATTTATGCTTTAATGACATCAGTGTAGAATTTCAGCATTTTTATACAGAAAATGCCTGTCATATACAAACAACATTATGGCACTTTTAGTATAATATGCCTATAGTAGTGCTATTATTTAATGGCGTGCTTTTATATTGTTCAAGTAAGTTTTTAAGGATAAATGTGCCTACATCATATTCTAGTCATGGGGCTAGGAAATGGGATTACTTGCTGCTAATAAGGTGAGTGAGCTTTCATCTCTAGTTATAGTGGTTCTGATCCAGTAACACTGTAGTAAAAAGTGATGCATTTATGACTTCAGTAACAGCAGAAGCAATATCTAAGTCTGGGTTGGTCCAAACTCTTGCTTAAATCTCGTGCATTTTACTGCATGGGACATCCTCATACACTGATAGAGTTTTGCTTAATGAGGCTGGTTTTGCTCAATTGTAATTTAGGAACTGACTTCTGTTAGGGCTTAACTCTAGCTGGTATCCACACTCCTCTTGCATTTGCCCAGGAAAAGATGAATATTTTCTAAGCATTTTTAATAGATTTTTAAAGTTAAATTAAGGAATCTGTCCCTGGTCCCATCACACAGCAGTCAAGGGTAGAGCTTAAATATGGTAAGAATCTGACTTAGGTGAGGATCAGCGAAGAAACAAAAGGAAAAGGAAGTATGTTTGTTTCCATAGGAGCAATGTTACTAAAACCAGGCATGCCATTACAGTCCTTATGCAGATTTACCATGTGAAATCACCATTCCACCACATATCAGAGTAATTTTTTATTGGATTTGTCTGGATCTAGTATCCCAAAACCAGGAATACTTCCTGTTCATGCAGTTTGATCAATGTTTATGAACTGATTGAGGAATGAGAATTATTTTTTACTTCAAGTAATTTTTTCTACATGCCAGAAATAACTCAGAGGGGAGTGTTTTGTTGTTTTATTTTGTTTTGTTTTAATGAATGTAGGACAGTACAAAGGACTAATTTGTGTATTTTATTAATGAGTAAGGCACAAAAATGTGCATTGTCTCTTTCTAGTAATGGGAACTTCATTTTAAATATTATTTTCTGATGTGAGATACAGGTTTATAAAAGTGTTATGTAATATTATGTAAAACTAATTATAATAATATTGTGCGTTTTTTATTTTTATTTTTGCATTATATCTTGGCTCAGACTCTATGGAGCCAAATTTTTTGTATTTTTTGGCCTGGATATGAAGTTCTTCACTGAAAGCACAAACTGACTTTTCTACTATAGCATAAAAAACATTTTCTGTGCTCATGTAACCTGCTAGTATCCTCTTCAAAAAGTAAATACTCTGAAAACTGACTAAGAGGCTGAAAAGATTCATTATAATTAAAACCTCTAATAAGAGACATGGTTAAAATTCTGAATAGATGTTTGAATTTAAATTGGCTGCATGTAAGGTGTCTTACGGCCATAGTGAAATTCAAGAACTATGGGATGGGTGACTACCACATCACAAGGGAACATATCCCTTAATAATGTTATCAGTTTCATATCCACTAATGTAGTTAGAGTGCTGTAGGTTGTTTAACTCCAATAGACCAAGCTTTCAAATCCAGTCAAATATCTACCTGATGTTCTTTTGGGAATGACATGACATGATATTGGGAAAATAGAGCCCTAAAAGAGCTCCATTAGAAATTCTACTCTCTTCAGTCACAATTGGTACCCACCACTTCCAGGTTCTTCTTGGTGTATGTTGAAGCAGCCTGTGTTAGGATCTGAGTAATGCAAGTATCTCATAATTGCTCAGGCCTCTAGCCAATGGCTCTTTTTACCGTCTAGATGCTCTTTGATTCTCAAAAGAAAGTCTTGAAACAATGGCTTTAGCTTGACATTAAATCTTATTTCAGTTTTAGTGTGGAGTATTGATTGGGATATGTTTTCACCAATTCTAGAGCCATTTATTTTCATAGTCCTGAGGATGATAGCTCACTAGTTGGCACATAGTAAAACTCCTTCGCTCTTCATTTAGGTTAATTCATGGACTATGATACAAGTGCAGATCTTCCAGTGTAAGAAATTATTGTGTATACATTTGGAAGATTCTCTTTAGCCAGAGGAAATAAAGACTTTGGCAGAGTTATGAGGGCTCTGATGCCGTGGCACGTAGGAATAGTTACTAACTACACACGCAATGAAAGTAATTGCAGTTTTGGTACATTTAAACACTCATTTTACCTTCAAACGTTGTTATTGGTTTTTAAGCTGAACCAGGTGACATATTCGCGTGAATTAGAGCCCTTCGTATAAAGTGCATTGTTCAAAGCACACCTGTATGTGTGTTTGGAACAGAAAGCCTGTCTTGTTTTGCTGCTATGGCAGCCACAAAATGTCAAGATAATCTTAATTTATCCATTAAAAATGTAGGCCCATATTTAAGAGTCATCAGCAATAAAGGAAAATATACTGAATCATTTCAAGTGCATGCTAATCATTTAATGTAATAAATGGAGCAACTCTAATTATCTCCCGAGGAAATGATTTCACACTAAAACAATGGAAATGAGGAGGTTACTTTGGGAGCATTATACACAGCTGAAAATTACTCATGTGAATCTAGAGGATATTTCAAATAAATAGAAAGGATTGCTTAAGCCTTTTCAGTAATCATTTAATGCTATGAGAGAAACACTAAATGATGGTAAAGATATTTAGTGATTTGCACTCAACCAGTGAGGCATTCATAGGTACAGTTACACAGCCAAACACTATTCCTTTCCACTGAGACACTGGTTAGCACCAGATCAATGTCGTAACTATAGGTTCTTAATGCAGAACAGCTGCATTAATATAACTGCAGAAAATAACTGCAGAATAACAGTGAATAAAAGATGAATATGCTAGTATTTCTTATTTGTTAATTTCAATCTACATTAGAACTTACAGATTTGAGATTGATAATGCCTGTGAGCCTTTCCCTTGAAGTGCCTGGGATTCTTTATTTTTGAAAGGATAAATAAAAAATCTTTTTGATTTCTTTTCCCAAACTAAATCCCATGAAAGCTTATTTGGGAAATTCAGCATATTTTTAGCCAACAAAGAAGAAAATGAAAAGCAAACTTTGGAATAAGATGTAAAAATGTATCAGGGAGTGGGGTTAAAATTGATTTTAATGATTCAGTCCATTCTCTCCAAGGGAACTGATTTTACTGCAAGCTAAAATGTTTTCTTAAATTATGTACTTCAGTTGCTTGGGTGTTATGTCTCTCTTGGAGAAGCACATGAAATGAGCACTATCCTCCTAGGCATTTTAAAAACATATCCACATTAAATAGAATATATATACAGTGGTTGAGCATATAGTCTTTTTAAACTAGATAACAAAATGATTTTGACTTGTTTTAAAATCTTTTCCTTTAAATGGCTCTAAAGCTAAGACTAAAAGATAGATAATGTGGACTGAAAATTTTCCCCCTTGCTTTCAGTTTCGTAGAGAATAGCACATTATAGGTACTTTCCTTTGTGCAAGAATCACATCAAATGCCAGGAAAAATGCATCTGTTTTGGCTACATATTTAACAGCATGATTTCCAGAACCATCAATTTGTCTTTATTAATACGTCAAATGCAGTTTGTTTAAAGTGTTTGTCCATTCCAGCACTATGCTACTATAGATACTATTAGTTACTTATATTTATTACTGAAATTGCATAAGATACAAAAAAATACAGCTCTTTGCATAGTGAAAGATATGACCTAGTTCAAGACAAATTAATGCACAGTGATTCTAAAAGCGTAAGCAGACAACTGTAACTTTTTTAAAGGTCTGCATTTATTTTGAAACTGACACACATTTCACAAGAGAATAGACAAATGTTTTTTATCATAAGATTACTGCTCATCATCTACAAGAAAACAATTGTTATCAGGTATGAACTTAATTGGAATCAACTGCAACAGTCTTTACAGGAATTTACCGAAATGTCTGCCATTCAGAGCTGGCTTACCATAATATTCTCTATGGAATAGTTGACCACAGGATTCTCATTCACAAACAGCCAGGTTAAACAGTTAAATGCTAGCAAATCCTGCATAGCCCTGTGGGAAATTTCACTTTAATCCCGAACTTATAAGAGGACAATCAAAGCCCAAAGCCTGGGTAACAAATCTGATCCTCTGTTGCAATCTGTGTCCTCATGGGAAGGAGAGAGATGCTCCCTGTACAAGCCTGAGATGGATAAATACCTAAATGATGAGATAGATGGGGAATGCAGAAAAAGCGTCTGGCTTCAGCCATTCGCTTCCAATTTCACATTACATTGTGAAAGGCAATTCTTGTGCAGCTCGGGAACAGCCAGTCCTGATTACTATAAGTTGAAGTGTGGCTTAAGGAATGATTAATGACAGTGTCAGGAGAAAACAAAGCACAATGAGAGTTATCTCTAATCCACCTGCTTGCAGATGCTATAGTAAGGGAATGAAAATGGCCCCAGCGAGCCCTGATAATAAAAAAATCAAAATAGAAAGGTGCAAAGCTGTAGATATGTATTAATCTGATATATAAAACTAGGTCTTAGCTTGAATAAAGCATTAGGCATGAATGGAGCCCCATAGGTGATAGATATTAGAGCATAGTGGACTTCACATTGTCTGTATTTTTTAAATCAAACAGAACTGTTCCCTTCAGTATTGCCTTTGACATTAATAGGTTGGTATTTGAAAAGTCACAGTTCAGTAGATGAGCAGGCTTGTGAGTTCAAGCTCATTAAACAAAATCTCTTTTTTGTTGTTGTTTGAAGGAAAAAGTGACACCATACCACCACCTTGTGGCTTTGCAGTGCATATGCCCAGGGAGGAGAGAATCAGCTGTTTCCATTTCAAACAAGCTATAGCCAAATAAAACATGATTATGAGATCTTCCTGATCTTTCTTTCTGAAACATGAACATGTTTGCAGGTTATTTCAGTTAGTATAACACACCTGAGAGGCAACGAAGCCATTTCAAGTGAATCTTTCGATTCTTTTCAAGCTGTCCCTGTTAGATTTGCTCTGATTCAATACGGCAACTATTGCAGAAATAAGAGAGTCACTTATCACATATACACATTATGGTGTTTCCCTTCAGCTTTCCCATTCTCTTTTCCTGCCCAGGAAATGTTACACCAGTGGCACAGCGAACTGGGGTCTAGAGAGGCTCAGGATGTGGAGTCCTATAGCACCTGCTCTCACTGCCTGGTGCTTGTGTTCATCAGGCAGGCATGTCTGCTAAAATCCGTAACAGTGACAGTCTGCTCTTTGATATAAATCACAGAGTTCAGGTGAGAGCTACTTGCTTGTTTTGCTGGCATCCTATTCTGAAAAGTAGTTCAATTTAGAATTGATCTAAAATCAGTACTACTATGTCTTTTCATTAGGGAAAATTGTTCAAAGCCAAGGCACAGTTAGGGTTTCCTAAAAAAAACAACAAAACAAAACAACAACAAAAAAAAACTTGAAGCTACCCAGGAAACCTTTTTGCTCTCATTAGGGCACAGATTCCTCTTATATCTCCAAGAACACCTGCAAAATTTTAGTTATTATCATCGAAGATAGGAATACAGGCTGAAAGAGAACACTTCTTGAGACCGACATGTGCATCAGATTTAAGGCCATTGCCTCTTGCTGCCAGCACTGAGGGTATTATTTGACCCCACTGAATTCAGAAACAAAAGCCTCATTGATTTAACTGGGTCAGGATTTCGTCCGAATGGTTTTTCTCCCCTTCTTTTTCTTACTATGACCAGCAACAAGTTAAATGTTAATTTATATTTCATGGAAGTATTTTAATATTGAAAATATAATGGAGATTTAGCACTTGGCTTTTAATGAGGCTGACATAACTGTTGAAAGAAAGCAAATACATTATTTTAATTAATATCAATTCATAAGTGCTGCTGATTTATATATTAAACAAAAAAGAAAGTGTCTTGTCATACACTACAATTTATTCTGCTTTCACCCATCATTTACTCAGAATCTTTTTTTTTTCATGTGAAGGGTATGATGGAAGCTGCCATGTAGAACTGTACAGCTGCTGCATATGCTATTAGTACTGTGATCACATCACCCTTATTTTCTAATGACGTGCCTCAAATCAATTCTATCCACGTGTCTTTGTCTCCACCTGACACCTCCTGCTATCATAATAATCATGCTGTATGGTTTAAAGCTTAAAGCTTTTGTATACTGTATTTTCTTAATAACACCTGGGAGCCAGACAGTTTCTGTGCTTTAAAGATACATTGTTACAACCAGCAAAGCATTGAAAAAATTTTGATCAAGGTATTGAAACCATCAAAACTCAGGTGTACTACAGCTGCAGTTTTGATTGGTCCATTTTAGAATCTGATAAAAATTGAGGTCTGGGTACAGGTTTAGGTTCTGATCTCTCTTCCAGGCATTAAGATGGTGGGGTCTTTATTCAAGCAAAGGTTTGGAATGGGTAAGATTAGAGTAAATCGCAAATACATCTGGAAGTGTTTTTACCAGTGCAATAGAGAAACGTGGGAATAACTTAACAAAGAGAAGTAGTGTTGTAACTGTGATATTTTACGTAGTCATGAAAGGTGATTGAGTAAAAATTTGGAAACTAATGCAACAGTACTATTAGACAAACATTTCACTGTAAAGATGCAATTGGTTGAACTCTATATAGATCCAAAATCATGTAAGGGTTAACATCTCTGCTAGCATCAGAAGTGTGGAAGCATGAAAGTACCACTGTCAGATAGTCGTCTGAAATGCTTTTATACCCATCTGTCATACTCCTCCCCACTTCTCTATTTCCTCCTTCATTCCAATAAAGTATTGTGTTTCCTTCAACTTTATCCTCCCTTACTGTGACACAAGTTTCTCTCTTGATCCAAAGCAGTCTTCAGGAAAAGATTGTACTGAGCTTTCAAATGTCTCTTCGTGAGCGTGCTACCTTTGGATGAAATTCTGGACTTGATACATGCTCTGTTTTAGGTCTGTCTATCTGCCTTTCTTACAATGTGTGCATGCACAGATTTTCAAGGAGGATTCCATTCTGAATGTATATTTCCTGAAAAACATTGAGTTCTAGCATCATAGCCTGTAAGATCTGAAGGCAGCAGCCATTTCAGCAAAGATTTACAGACCATCACTAAATGTATTTTTAAAAAAGATCAAAATCCTGTTTATGTAGTGTAAAAAACAAGGGATGAGAGACAGTAGAGGATTAGAAGATGAAATTCCTAAAAAGAGGGTTCCAATTGATTTTGGACACCTGACTGAGATTTAAACCGGCTCTTTCCAATCTTTTTTGTACAAGCAGATTAATCTCTGAGCTGCTAGGGCTGCATATTCTTGTATTCAGAAAGCTCCTTAAACAGTTATTTCAAAATATTTTGCATGACTGTTCTTCCTGGCCAAAACTCATTCCACACTGCAAAGTGAGAAACCAGCCAAAAATAAGAATGAATAATTTACAAAGCACAGTTGACCTGGTTCTTACAAAATCAAACTGAAATCTTGGATCCAGCCCTCTTGTCAGTAACTGCATCCAAAGATGAGCCCTGCAGGTCAAGACTACATCTGAATTGCGTATCTGCCTAGATTTCTCTTTTTCTACTGAATATAGACTCATGAGATACTCTGTTTTCACTCATTTCCTATCCCAAAAATTGCATCATGTTCTAGATTCCGACATGATGATGAGTAACTACTTGCAATGATATGCTCTAAGAGTAGGTGAACGTTGTTCATAGCTTGCAGAGTTCTTCCATGTTGCTGCCTGGTTCATGAGTTACAGTCACTTACTTTAAAACAATGTATCACAGAATTGCTTGTTTATGTGTAGTTACCAATCTTGACTGGAGCTGTATGGCTTGCAGGCACATTGCCACACAGCAGTGAGGTAGTAGTTGTTCTCTAACTCATGTCAGTGCTATAGGTAGCCAACTGAGAAGGGAAATGGAGTCCTTGTGCTTCCAAATCCAAGCAACCAATGTGAGCTAAGATCCCTATCTGAGTTGCATGCTAGGGCTATTATTTTAGAAGCCCTGAATACAGTTTCAAGATATCACAATGCGACTTTTCAGCTCTCTCTTTTCACGTATGCTAACCTGCAGCAAAATAAACATTTCTCTATAGATCTTTGCTAGATAACTTAGTATCAAGTTCAGTTGTATTTGCCTCAATTAACAGTAATTCTAACCATTTGTGTGGACGCTTCTCCTGCTGTGACAGCATTAAAATAACAATAAAGCATCATACAAACATTTGGAAACTGCATCACCCCGTGGCACCCAGTAGGTGCTGAAACCCAGTGTACTTGAGTTCTAATTTAAGTACCTGTTCCTTCCAGCTTGGGGATTGCAGGTGCTGCTGTTTGTGACAATGTGTCTGCTAGTGCAGTAAACCCGTCAGCATTTTTGTTAAAGAATCCCAACCCCAACAGCTGGTCTATGTGCCGTTTATGATAGACTTAATTTCTTAACTAAATGAATGATTTTCTTCAGTACTACATCTACAATGTGTACACCAATCGTCAGCTAATTGTCAGTATAAGGCCTGGTATACTCCTCAAGGGAATAACCTGTACCAATAGAAACATATTTATTCTTCGTCTGTGCTGCAGCTCTTTGTGCATTCAGAACATTTAAAAGAAGCTACATTTTTATGGAGGGTTTTGAGGTGTATGGTCTGGAAAAGAAGCAGAAAAAGCAGAAAAAGAGAGTGAGACAAAGGTAACTCAGATGCATTTAGCATCTGCAAACAAAAATCAGTGTTCACTCAGATAAGTGAATTTCTTTGTGATCTTCCCACCTTCTCCCTTTGTTAATCTTGAAGCTCTTTTTCTTTTTCTATTTTCCTTTTTCTTTTTCTTTCTTCTAATTCTAGCGGTAGATCTGCTCCTGGCAGTATGTTATGTTCAACCATTAGTTTATTTTTTAAGACTAAGAAGAGATATTTCTGCATTATAAATTATTTATAAACATCAGAACAAAGGGAGGCTTGTCAGGACTGCTGGTACTTTGAGAAAACAACAAAAAAAAAAAAAAGAAAAAGAAAAGATGATGAATTTATGAAGAATACAATTTTATGAAGGGGGGGAGACGCAACTGCTAATTATTAACATTCATCTGCAGACAAAGACCTGAAAGGATAGGATTAGAGGGATACATTTACATCTGTCTGTCACAAAAGGAAATCTCATTAAAGGTTTACTAGACTGTCATAAAACTTCTTCTAATGTTAAACTTGAAGGTCTCAAGGGGAAAAGGAATATCTCATTTTTGGCCAATTCAATGAAGTGATATTAAAGAAGCAAACAAAAACACTTGTATTTTTAGTAACAGCTCCAACTAGATCTACTTAGGTGACAAAAAGTTTCAAATGCCATGGAAAAAACTTTTACATGTCACTGCAAGTTTCACTAGTTTCTATTTATGCAAACGTGTACTTTGAGACATGATATGGCTGCCACAGCAATCACTTTGTGAATAACATTCATCATCTGGACGCTTTTTTTTCATCTATAAAAAGAAATCTGCAATAGGTTTCTTTGACAATTCAAGATGCTGAGCCATACTTTCTCTGCTTTAAAGAAACAGAATTAAGGTTAAATACATTAAAAGTGCACAAAAATAAACACACCTTGTATGTACAATATGTTGACAATAGCAAAACATCAATATCGTGTAGTTTTTGATCAAAGAGCTGAATCTGTGAAAAATAAATCCTGAATCTAGCCAAAGCTGTCATTTTATTTTTCATAGCAAACTAATATATACTGAACATGCGTTACTAAGGAAAATCTAGAATACTTCTATTACTTGAGCTCTTGTGTGTGGCCATAGTAGTAAGATATTCAGACAGCTCCTCCTAGGATCTGACATTTATTTTCTAGAATTGTATTCTGGTTGGTTTTATTTTGACTTATATACTGACTTGATTAACATATGAAATGTCTTTCAAGGTTTTCATTTTGAGCCTTGTATGTAAGAGACTGTCAAAACTAACACAGGAAAATATCACAGGTTCACCCAGATCAGTGAAAGTCCATGTTAGGACAATTTTCATCAGTGTACAAACCAAATCCAAATCAAACCCTTGAGATTCAACTTCCATTGAATTTACTTTCAGCTCTTGGATCAGATTCAAAAAATGCCTAGAACATTAACCTCTGATTTTCCATTTATTTTTGTAAATCTAGTTCGCCCACTACTCTCCAGTTTCTGTTTTCAAACCTGCAGTTGACTGCCAGTGCCTACTCTTAAATGCAAACATTGAGACATTATAAAAGGGCATGATTTTCAGAGGTTAGTTCCCAAGGTCTGAAGTTTCAGCTCTCTAGGTCTTTCAGCTTGGGCACCCAAAACAGATGCATCCAAATGTAGACCCATATGTTTGAGCATGTTGCACCACTATATATGCACTCCTTGGCACTGTTGAAATGCATACATTCCCTGCAACCCTCCTACGCTCCTCCCTCTGTTCTGCTCCATTTAGGTCTGTGCACATAATCTAGATTTCAGGTAACCTGAATGAAAAAGTTCTTTCTGTTCCAGTAGCTGAAAAATCAGATGATCGAGACTGGAGTCTGCACTGCAGATCACCTTTCTGTATGTGAATTCCATGCAAGTGCACTATTCAGTTACCTGCAGAGGACACTGCCTTTGAAAGGAAATGCAAAAATGAAGGCTTTTAAAACAGTAGCTTTAAGCAGTGTAAGCAGTAATAACAAGATATTTTGTTCTTGATGTATCTAGTTCCACATTATCTCTTACTGAGAGCTTCTTTTACAGAATTTATCAGTATAATCCACATGAGCTATAAAGGTAACAAAACAATCATCGTAACTTTAGGAAATACCTTAATACATTCTTGAGTGACTTTTTAAGTAATACAGCAAAATCCATACAACAGTGACCAGCTGACAAGCCTTTAACATGCAAAAACCGAATAACAATAAAAATCTCTAAGAAATGTGAAATTATAGATGTCAAAAGGGATTTTTATTCCCTTTTCTGAATCTCTAATCTTCCAGATAGCTCTTTTACATCCTTTTTGCATTTTTTATTTCACATCTTAGGGAGCAAAAACTCTGGTTCAAGAAAGGATTTTAAGAGGTCTCACAGTATTTTCTTTCTTGTGTTCCCAATTATACATTACACTTGTTCTAATGATATTCTAAAGAACAGAAAAAGTATACAAGTTCCTTAATAGAGACTTGAATTCCACATCTTTACTCTTGGAAGTCTATTTTCTGTTAATCATAAGGCAGATATAGGAAGCCAATTTAAGAAGCAAATGATGAGAGGCTTTAAATGCTACACTAAAGTTACAGCTGAATATTTACATTGCACCTGTTTTCATATATGTATATATATATACATATACATGTATATGTATATCTATTAAAGGCAAGTAGAAAATAATTGTTTCTTTTTAATTTCACTTTTTATTTGGCAATTAGATTTTTATTTTTTTTTTTTCTAAAGTAAATGGCTGGAGCTGAGTTTCATGAAATGCCTGCTAAGTTACTAAAAAGAGCACAGTTAGTGAAAGGCTACTTATATCAGAGGATTTCTGCTAAATGCAAATTATTGTAGTAAGTGGTTATATCAAAGTGAAGAGCACAATACTCTTTTGCAACATTTCTACTATTTGTTATTATAATATACATTGCTACAAACATTTTCTTTATGGTTTGCAGCAATTTATTATTCAAGCATTCTTATTTTTATTACAACAGGGAAATATGTAGTGTAGACAGGCAGAAAAGAAATCACTGCTGAAACCCATCAAAGGCAGGACTTTCACAAGGCAATTACTGAATCTTATCAACATTTGGAATCTGACTTGAGAATGACCCATTTTCAAATGTCTGCTCTTAGTTCTTCCTCTTAGGAAGCCCTTTGCTGTTTGTGTGCAAGTGCAGTAAATAGAGTCCTAGAAATTACTTTCTGTTTGCAAGCAAGCTAAAACTTGTGTATACTCCACACAGCCTGTCACATCTAAGCTTGACTTCACAACAGTGCTAACTGTAGTGACATAGACACTGCATGTGCACAGGGCTGTGCTGACCTCGGGCACTCTTCTCACCTGTTAAGAAGTCTGCACAGTTATGTTGCTCCCTCATCTTTTCTGTCTCCTGCCATCAATTACATCTGGTGACTTTTGTCTTCATTTTCCTAAATTGCATTTTTGCTTTGTGCTTTAAATTTTTTTAAAAATTGTATTCACGTGGGTAAGTTGTGAGGTGGAGAGGCTGGAAAGGGTGATCTTCCTAGACAGATGATACAGGGCCTTGATCTTCTAGGGATTTCCATACCAGCAGGTGAATAAGCAATGAATTGCTGTTTGCCCCCAACATCCTTAAGAATCTGTTCATAAAACAACATCTTACATTTTGTATTTGGCTTTGAAAACAAACAAGAATCTAGCTTTGTCAGGTATAAATTCAGACATAAGAAACCTAAAAATAATCAATAGGACTCTGGAAGACTTCTGCAAAATGAAGACGGGAGTGTGGATCACGTGTTTAAAATTATGGTATTTGGGCATGAAGCAATGGGATTTGAAGCTGGCATTCTAGAACCTGAATCCATATGGTCTGATCATCTGTGCAGGTTTAGACTCCTGACAGTTTTTTGCATCCTCATGGAGTGGTAAGTCTGCTAATACTCCTTGTTACAAAGAAGTTTTCCAGATGTTTTAAGATATACCTCTTACTGAAAGCATGATTTTGATTTAGTTATCAATAATGAATAGCAGGAGTTAATTTTGAATGTTAGCAAAGCTACTCAACAATACATTCTTGACACTAAAAATGAATTAGATTATTTTTAAATAATGCAGATAACTTCTCTGAAATCATTTATATGCGTTGTTTAAATTCTGTAAACACTGACAATTCTAATTTGGAAATAGGACATTCTTCTAAAACAAATGTTCTCAGTTAAGAAGGAATTAATTCAGGACATTGTATAGGAAGTCAAACTAGGTGATCACAGTTATCATTTCTGGAAGTGTAATCCATGAATAATGTGTACATGCAAATATCTTGAAATGGCATTTTCCCTAGGAAGTAGCTATATACTTGCTCACAGGATATATCTCATTGTCTGGTGACAGACTTTATGTTTCTGCTTGGTATGCTGTGAAGTGGGAGAAGATTTCTAAAACATTCTTGGAAAGTACTCCAAGTTTCAGCAGATTTCCAGGGGCTTTAGAGTGAAAGCTTTAAGTGCCCTCTTTTGGTATAATACTGGAATTGCAAGTAGGCTTTGTTACTTAACGGCCTTTTGAGGGAATCGCAAATTTCCCAATCATGGGATTTCTACCGCGAGTTTTATACAACTGAAATTTGCTCACACGAAAAGCAGTTCATTTTGTACTCATTCCTGTTATATGGCGTACTTTCAGAACTAATCTCGCTTATACAATCAGTTCATGCTTTGCCATGAAATTCTCCAAAGATCTTGAACTTTGACTGCAGTACTTCAAGAAGAGTATATGCTTAAAGCCAGTGTATCTGGAATGAATATGTGCCCGGACAACGAAGTCATTTTTTATATATTTTCTGTTGGTATAGTGATATAGTTGTTATGCTGTCTTTCTTCAGTACGCGGATAGACATAAAAACTGTGCAAAGTTCCAATTGCAACACTTACAGTGCAAAAGGATGCCAAACTTAACTTATTCACTTTAAGAATATATAGCTATAAATGTGAAGTTTCATAGAATCACAGAATGGTCCAAGTTAGAAGGGAAGTTAAAGATTATCTAGTCTCAAACCCCTTTTGTGGGCAGGGTTACGACCTACCAGATCAGGCTGCCCTAAGGCCCATCCAACCTGATCTTGAATGCCTTCAGGGGTGGGTCATCCACAGCTTCTCTGGGCAGCCTGTGCCAGTGCCTCACCACTCCCTGATTAAGGAATTTATTACTAACATCCAACCTAAATCTCCCCTCATTTAGCTTAAAGCCATTCCCCCTTGTCATCACTCTCTGCCCCTTTTAAAAAGTCATTCTCCCTCCTGTTTATAGCTCCCCTCATGTAGTGGAAGGCTGCATGAGATCTCCCCCCGGAGCCTTCGCTTCTCCAGCTCCCAACTCCCTCAGCCTTTCTTCATAAGAGAGGTGCTCTAGCCCTCTAACCATCTTCCACTCTGATTCTATGTAAAATGGTTTTCTTTTCTACTTTTTATGTCACTAGAAGCAATTAGCTGGTCAGAGTTGCCAGTAATCTTTGATGCTTTGTAAATGCCAAATGTCTTGAGAGGTTCCCCTATGCCAGATAAATTATTAACTCTTAACTCCTGGATGTTTCGTAGTGTACAGTATATGTACATAGAAGCATAATTCAGTTGTTAGAGATCAGAGTTTCCAAGTTTTGTTAGTAATTACTTTTCTGAGCCTATACAACAAAATGAATAAGACATGACATCTGTTTTCTGGCTTCTTAAGTAAACTTACATTGAGTGAATTCAATCATTGATTAGCTGTTCAAGCCAATGAGACATCACATTTTTCAAAGTCAGAAATTATTACAATTTCCATTGAGCCTGTGATCTAATTTGAACTGAGTGAAAAACAATTTTCTGTGTCTGATAAAATATTTGAAAGATTTCAAGAATTTTCCTATCTTTTTACAAACAAGAAACCCTGTAGCAGCCTTCCCCGTGGCTGAAACCCTCAACCTATGGTATGTAAGTTCAAAACTCTACCACCCTTAATTCAAATCAATGAACGTGGGTTTCCCACGTCTTATTGATAGCCAAGTCACTAGGAGGCTGGGTATTATTCTTTGTTGGTTTTGATTTAAAAAGACATCATAGAGATGAGTGTGACCCACAAGTGGTATGGCCTCTGACAAGTAGGATTGATTTTGAAGTTTGGGAATGGAACAGTGTAATTATTGGACAAGGGAACTAAAATCAGTGTACTCATTTACTATAGGGATATGAGAAGGTACTAAGAAGATTTTGTCTTTGCAAAAAAGATTTTATAACAAGCATCATTTCTGAGATGTAACTACTGTACATCTCTATTTTCTAGGAATTGTTTCCTAGCTCCAACAAAGTTCTCTTAGGATGGATTTCTGATAAGTACACAAAACATTAGGCACTATGAAACTACTGCAAAAAGCCTTCTTGCTCCACAGAATGCTGCTTCATCTCCTTAAAGATGAATTTTGAAAAGTATAGATTAGGGAGGTAGAGTTGAGAGTGTATCTGAAGGCTTTCAGGATGGATTGAAGGCTCTGAAATCCAGAGATACAAAAAAATAGGAAGTTAACACTGAAAAACCTGGGGCTAAGAAGGAAGTGGGATGTGTAAGAGATCATTGTCAAAGCTCTCTAGGATAAGGCTGATTAAGAGGTGAAAATTCCTGTCCTAAAACTCAAAGATAAACTCTTTTGGTAAAATTTGTTAGCTTTATAAATTCCTCACAATTCTGTTGGGATTATGGGTGGTCTTGGCCAGTGAGAAAATCTTAGGGACTTCACAAAAAATCAAAATTTCATTTTTATTTTTTATTAAAATCTCAAATCCTGGAAGTAAATAAAAGACTTGGCTTTCATTCACTCAAACAAATTTTTTTCACCTCTCAGTTACCTATATATATGCATACAGTTATCTCTGTCTCTCTCTCTCTGTATATAAAGACAGTGCACTCTCAATATTTTAAACCTGAAAGATCAAGAACAAGCGTAGTATTTTTGTAAATGTAATTCCCCAGACAGTCTCAACACTTTTGGGTGGCTGTAGCAGAAATGCTAAGTCACAACCTGAAACAGTTGTTGAGCATCTGGTAGGAAGGCAGGGCCAACCCAGGGGAGCTCAGCTGATATGATTCACCTGAGTGACTGGAAGGGGTGGAGCAGGATCTCTCTCACTTCCCAGACCTCATTTAAGAGTTGGCAGTGGAGGTGAGGATATCTTGTTGGAGATCCCTGCCTATGATCCCTGCCTACTTGAGGCCTTCCAAAGGTTGGTTCTAGTTTGTGTATGTGTTTGTGGCTGCTGCGTTTGGGCTTGTCCTCATTTGCTGCAGCTGAAGAATTTTTCACTCTGCTAGTAACTGCAGTACTTTCTATCACGTTATAGCATTAGAGTGGCTTATCAAGATTTTTAATGTTTAGAGTAACCAACACTGCTAGATCATTAATTGCAGAGGGAAAGAAGTAGGGATGTTGCAGTTAAGCACTCAGCACTACTCCTGACTCATTCAATTAATGTAACTAGAATGGATGAAACTTATGTGATTCTAACAAAAAAACAACAACAACAAAAAAGGTTTTCACTAGTTTCTGAGAAATCATCAAGCTTAGCTTTCAGAGTCTCCCACTTTTGCAGGGGTTCTTGAAAATTAAAATCTATTTGTATCTATAGGAATGGCAGATTCAGATCTTCAGTATTGAATTGGGGCCTATCAATAACTTTATGAATTCTGAAATAAGAAAGGAAGCACGTCTAATTCACCTTGCTTTAAATTATCAACTCTGGAGTGTTTTTCAGATGCCTTTCAGAGCATCGTTTTCTAGACAAACATTGACTCTTCCAACCAACTCTTTTTCCTTACTGGCATGCATTTCTTTAGAGAAAAGTAGTGAGAAATGAGATTATAATCCTGACTGAGTGAAAGAAAATAACTCACAGTGAAGGCATGCATGCTTAGTAAGTTTCAATTTATAGTAGACAGACTAAAACTTGGGACCATTTTTATTTTCTGTTTTCCTTCACTTTTAGCTGGTGAAACACACCGTTCTTGATCTTCAGATTGACAGCCCTGTTACCTTTAGTTCTAAAGGCTGGATTGTTGAGAATTTAGACTCGCTGTTATATCAGTGTGGTCTAAAGATCTTGCTGACACCTTAGCTTCAACCTCTCTAGACTGCTCGTTCACCCTGAATAAAAGTTGTTTTTTTTTTTTTTTTAATGCTAGTGTACTCATTAAAACAAACAAACAAAAAAACCCTGTGTATAGGTACCAAAAAATTCTCCTTATCAGAACTAGTTCATTTGCTCTTTATTATAGAGATTCTCCTATGCTTGCGGAAAGTTTAGCTCTCTGTCAGATCTCTAATGGCATCCTTATTTTTTTTTTTTAGTACAGCTATTGTCCATAATCCAGAATGTATCATGTTTAATATTTTTTGGTTTTACCTAATGCTGGGTATCATTGCTGTGTAATAGTCCTTTCATTCTCTGAATCATTTGCATACAAAGCCAAGAAATATTGTGAAAGTTGCTACAATACTAGGTACTTGTTATGGTATGGTAAACAACTAACTATTTAATTTGTTTAAAAAACAAACGTGTGCTGTTGCACAGGACTATAAAAAAAAAGGTATTTAAATTGCTTAATATAATCTAATACTTCTTTCTTAGCCAACAATGATTTGTGACTGTATTAATTTTCTTCTCTGTCTCCTATCAGCTTACAAAACTGTCTTCTTGCTCCATAGTTTCTTGCTATTAATCACGTTATGATTAATACATTCCATTTCACATTTTAAGAATTTTGCTTACAAATGGACTCTAACTGCATCATCAGATGTGCAGTTTGTAATTCTACATTTTAGAGTGAGCTAAATGATTGAGAGCACCTGAAAACTATCTTCATTATTTATATTACAGTCAGACTGAATTTGACTATCCTCTAAATCTGTCAATTTGAGCCAAGAACAGGACTTTACTATACTATTGACTTCTAAATGGTACTATCCATTGATTTAACTGGGGAATCCTGATTTAAAATTGATGTGACTGAGGGCCCTATTGCCTTTGGCCCATACATAACAGTATGGATGTTATTCCTGCAAATTTATAGTCATTCATATTCAAACACTGTTAGCAAGTTGTAGTTAATATTGCAGCTCATCCTTTCAGAGAGGATACTGACAGCAATGAGTAGATACTGAGATCATTCCTTTTTGTCTGGAGGGACAGGAAACAGATGTTGTTAACCCTATTCATTTTCTGCTGAGGTTTTCATGCTTTATTTGTTTGAAAAAGATTTTGGATTCAAACATCCATCTCGAGAATGGAGACTGTGACTCAGTAGGACTACATGCTAAGGAACAGCTGAATCAGAGCTTGGTCAGTGTTGATATGATCAAAGAAACAGGCTAATGTGTAGAAGGATATAAGAACATCTGTGAAGGATATCTAAGTGCCAATGCAGAAGTTATAAAGCGCTCCTTTCTACTTTCATATTGTACTTATTCAGCATTTACTTGCATCCCACCCATTCCTGCAGTGGCAAAGTTCCATAACATTAAAGATAAAAATTAAAGGCAGGAGGAAAAGCAACTTCTTATGTGGGTGGATAGTGATAGAACAAGAGAGGATGGCTTTAAGCTAAAAGAAGAGAGATTTAAATTAGACATTAGGAAGAAAATCTTTAATTGGGGGTGATGAAGCACTGGCACAGGCTGCCCAGAGAAGCTGTGGGTGCTCCATCCCTAGAGGCATTCAAGGTCAGGTTGGATAGGCCCCAGGGCAGCATGGTCTGGTGGGTGGTAACCCTGTTCATTGCAAGGGTTTGAAACTAGTTAATCTTTAACATACTTTCCAACCTAAGCCATTCTGTGATTCTATAAGTGTTATGTGAATTGTAACACTGGTTAAAAGATTGTATTTTGTATTGTAATCTAAGAATCAAAAGAAACTTAAAGTGACATTCTGAGTTAGCACCAGGTTTTCATTAGATCAGTTACTGCTTCATCTTTTTTGTAGGGACAGACCCCTGATTCTCTTGACTCTTGAGAAGAATCTTATTCAAAGAGTTACACCATGATGCTTGGCAAATCCTACAATCTTCTTAACTGTTTTATTGCCTTAGGATATTTGATTTTCTTTCAGGAAAGTACATCTAATTCTCTTGGCCTAGATTGAAGTATCCATTCATTTATGAATCTAGTATAGTTAGAATTATAGCACAAGATAGGTGGCCTGTCATCCCTCCAAAAAAAATGTGCTTTTAGAGAGGGAGCTGATGAACATTTTATTGCATAGTAAAACACTTCTACTGGAAACCAGCAAACCATGAAAAACCTTCAGTTACACTACTGCTTTTGTTTTATTTAGTTCCATTGAGAAAGATATGCAAGGTTAAAGGCTTACAGTGATTGGCTAAAAATACTCAGTCTGAATTAAGATCAACAAGTGATGACAAAATGTTAGTTTATATCATCATTGAACTGAAATAATACCACCAGAGAATGTACAAGGGAACTTTTTGTCAAGTATCTGATATATTGTATGTCATTAAAATGCTGTGTAACCAGGTGGGGGGGGGGGGGAAGAGATTTCCTAATTAAACTTAGCCTTCTTTCCTATCAATAGGTTGTTCAGTTACAAAACATTACATAAATATATTTATGTGAAATCCTTACTCAAGCCACAGATGTGTGCAAATATTCAGTGTTTTCTATCCATACTATTTTACTTTGGTGTTAGTGATCGAAGTGTTACATAACTGTTGGGTGGCAGTGATCAAGCACATCCGCTTGAGACTAATGTGCCAGTCAGCTCCTGCACAAATGGATTTGCTGGTTCTTGTGAGAAATCTTGTAAGTAAAACTAAAGGATATAGATGCTGTAAGGAAAGGCCTAGGGCATGAGTATCTAGCCTTAGCATAGTTAAAATAACATCATCCTCTCTGCCATCATGGTAAATGAACTATTTGTGTAATCTACATTGACATTATAAATCTTTCCCTACTGTCAGTTGAAGAGATGTATAGTCTCTTCATTATTACTTCTCATTGAGTGTTGCCTATTCCTCTGATCTGTCTCCTAAATTACTGATGGGAGAACTCCCTCATAAACTTGGACAGCTCCATTGGCTAACTCAGTCTGATAGGAATGGGAAATGCTCAGCTAGCAGATCTGAGGACAGCAGTAATGAAGTCAGGGCAGTGATGTTTAGGGGGAAACCATAATTTCTTTGTCTGGCAGAAAGAAAGCTAAGAGAACATACATCCATGGCCTAAGTTTCTCTGTTGTTCCCATTAGAGATACACAGCTTTACATGTGCGCTATCATTTCCACAGCAAACACTCTGGATTCAGGTGAGAAAGCTCTACATGTGAACTAACCATGTTTAGCTCTGCTGTCTGTAACCACTAAATCACAGTGCTGGTATCTGGGGGGGGACGCACAAGCACAGGGTGCCTATGAGATGAGCATGTGAGTACACACATCTGCTTGCTGGTGAGCTAATGGGCAGAAGATCTAAGGAGCGGCTCAGCGTCAGGGCTATCTCATTCCTGAAGAGTCTAGAATCTGAGGTCCCAGCACTGCAGCTGAATCCTAGCAAATTAAGATCAGTGTACCTCAACAGCTTTTAGAGTTTGATAACATTAACTTGATTTTAAGGTCAGAACATAGTATACAAGAAAGTGGGAAAACCAAGGAAAGAAAATTTTGTATGCATATGAGTACTGTTTTGTGGGGAAACATCTAGCTTTCAGAGAGATTAAGTTAATAAAGCAATTTGGTTTCATCTCTTATTTTAGTAATTTAAGTGGGAGTTTGGAGAGGATATTTTAAAAAGTAAATATTATTTGAATAGTAAATATCTATTAAATAGCTTTAAATATTGGCAAATGAAAGATGAAGCCCAGGATAATAGAGTTGTTTATATCATATCGCTGCTCCTTGAACATGAACACAGCATAATTGAATAAAATATGTATCTAGGAGAGTGTTAAAAAGCCAGCATGTAATAGTTCACAAGACCTCATAATACATGGTGCTTCTGGAAGCTTTTTCAGATTGCAGCAATTAATTTTGTAACAGAAACAAAAAGTATTTTTTAATATATTTTCTTTTCCCTCTTCCAGAAACATACCTGATAAATCTGGCAGTAGCTCTGTTCAAATCAAACCATAATTACTCTGGCATCAAGGTCAGGCAACTTGGCTAGCTCTGAAAGATATCATCTGTTTTTCTCATGCTTGCTGAACCTCTCTTAGACAAATTTTGCATTGTTTTTTTGTGTCAGTTTTATCGTGGAACATCGTGCTGCCATCTGGGAAGAGAAACACCATGGTACAGGAGCAGCTGGTAAATGGGAATGGCCAAATAAACATTGGCACTCATTCTGCCACTAGGTGAGATAAGGGGGCTGAGGCCAAGCCAAAAGAGACAGCCCCAAACTACTGCCATTATCCTTCACTGTTCTTTTCTCCCTTATCTCTGTTTAAAAATACAGCTAACATTCATTTTAGAGGGGGGAACCAAACCTAGCTATCAGGTGTTGGACATACCCTTCTGAAGCCTGGAAAACAGAGATATCCACAGTCAAAGGCATCTGAGGTGCCTTGCCAATTGGCTGAGTGACTGGATATACTATTTGCACTGGAAAAGTAATAAGAACATTTACTAAATCTGTAATGATTCCTGTCTCAAAGCTCTTCAGACACAAATTAATTCTCCAAGCATTTGAGAATGAGTAGGTAGGGAACTACTAACTGCTTTTTTGTGGGCAGGGAAGTTGGGCACAAAGAAGTAAATATCTGTCTTGCTCAGGTTTATATATAGAGTTTATTAATGACAGGAATAAGTCCTAAGTTTCAACTGCCTAGCCTACCAGCAGCCCAATTTTCCTTCCAAAAAGTTGAGGCCAATGCAGAAATTTAGGGAAAGAATGTACTTGCTCAATTTTTACCTTGTGAAGCATGAACTTTATGTAGATTGGTATTCTTATTTTCTGGAGAGCTGAACTGAATTACTTTTTGGGAATTCCCTACTGGCAGTCATGTTGCAAGGTGATGGACAAAGGAACTACTGCATCCAGCCACCTGTGGCACAGACTATCTAAAACTTAACTGCCAGACACTGGCTTTATTGAAGTAGCTCCTTTGATCTCAGATTGCATATGCTTGCATTTGTAGCTCAAGTCACTTGGAAGTCTATTTACACTCGTCACAGACTGGATACATGCAGACATGCAGCTATTAACAGTGCCTCAGATGTCCCATTAGCTAGCAGTTCTGGGAAGTTTTATTTAAAATATCACTTCTTTTTTAAAGTATTATCATGAATGGTTTTCTGACAAAAACCTGGAAGTTTTAAACTAATTAAAAAGCAGTCTGTATGATATTTAAAAATAAGAATGGATTATTCCTTGCAAACCATTATGCCTCTTGTGTCATCTAACAAAACTCAGTTGTCCAGTCAGGCTTGATTGCCAATTGCCTGTACTGTCTGATGGCTGTTTGGGTAGTTTAGTAATCTCAATCTACTTCCCAGTGATAACAGCTGTCTTTCTCATAAATTCACATATGGCACTGACTAACATACCTCTCAGCCCTATAAATGTTAACATCATGGTGTTGACTTTGCCTTTCCTTTGCACAGAATACCATCACTCAGGCGTGCTAGTTGGGCAGTCTAGGTAAACTTAAAAACCAACGACCCTAAAATTGTTGGTCTGAGCTAACATCCCTCATTGCTATAGAAGAGCAAAGAAGAGCCCAAATAGCTTTGCTTTTTTATATCTTCTGTGCAACTGTGAAAGACCAACCAGCCACAAGTCCTAGCCTTTTAATGGCAGGAAGAACTGCCATCAGCTGTGACCTCTTGTCATGGCACAAGGCACAGAATTCCACATATGTTTGGAGTGGGAGCCAAAACTGTAATCAATGATCAGAAGAGCCAAAGAAACCTTTCTTCCTCTTGATCTTTGTCACATGTATGTAATCTGCCTCCTTCTTGGTTCCTTCCATTTTCCTTGGCAGTCCTTTCTCCTCTGTGCAACTCTTCCAGTTCCACCTATCCTTGAGGTGAAGAATTATGTTTGCTGCATTTATTGAGGTCAACAAGAACCACTCTGTGTGTGTGTGTGTGTGTGATGTTTGGCTGTTGACTCTACAAATGGTTCCATTGGGCTGAATTCTCATAGCCTTTCTCTGTGGGAGCACTGTTTTAGGTCTCTCTCCTCTACTGCTCTAATCACGTTTGTGAACTCATCTCATTTTGCCTTTTCAAAGTTACTGAGAGGAGAGCCTTGTGGATAGATGTGGCATGTTCTCACTTCATCCTCACTTCTTCAGAAAGCTCCATTTCTTACCTCTCAGATAGAGAGCTCTGGGTGTAGCCATAGTCATGGAGGGCATGGCCCAGCCCCAATAGATGTGAATCATGTTGCTACATCTCCCAGTGTTTTTAAGGTGGCCAACTGTCCTGTCATACTACCTTTACTACTAGTGATTTGTCCTACCTTTCTGTTTTCCCAGGACAACTTCTGTGCAGTGTAGAGAGTGCTGATTTTTACCAGATGTTAAAATCCTACAAAAGTGACTAGAGAAAAACTAGTGAAAAATGCAAATTAAATAAATTCAACGAAGAGTCAAAATTAGATGCATGCGAACAGTAAGTTAAGAACAATAAGAAATGAAAAACTGCTTTAAGTCAGTGATTTGACTTTCCCAGAGCATTTTTGCAAGTTGACATTATAAATATTTTAAAAACCTGGACCTCTTCTACTTGAAACTTCAAATTCAAAATACCTACGCTAAAAACACTTTAAAACCATTGCAAAAAAGCAACAACAAAAAGTGACTGATTGAAGCAGTGCCATGTCTCAGGACTAAACTAGGAATTTTAGTAGGTTGATACTGGTTTTTTTGTGTGTAGGGGGGGGGATGGAAGGGGGAGGGGGGTTACTCGGGCACTGGGTTATTATTGTAACATCCTAAAAATGTTTCAGTATCAAACAACAGAGAATGTCTCAATAGGAATTTGCAGTGGCAATCTGGTACAATATAGCATCATGGAAAAAATACTAATTGAAATCCTGAAAATAATTCAGGTTAATCAGTTCAGTATTACACTGACATTAAACAGCCTGGAACTTTTGCAATTTTACTTTGCAGGAAAACTGATCCATGTTGACTTCTAAATTTCCTATTCACAGTTTGTTGTGCTCTCAGGCTTTACTTTGATTTAAATGTCTGATTGAACTCATTATCTCAAAGAGAGTAGTACTAAAAATGGTTTCCCAGCAAAATTCATGCAAAGATTGGAAAACATCAGCAGTTCAGAAAGTAACTGAACATATCATAGTATGACCATGGGATCTTGACTGTATGGTGTGGAAATGTCAGGTCACAGAATAGAGAGGAAGTTAGGAGGAGGTTTTGGTTTTGAATAAATATTTTTCTGACCTTTTGTATAGCAAAGGAAATCTTATACGCTAGGTGGTTGCTGGGAAAAATGGTGTTTAGCATTTTCCCCATCTGCAATACCATTCTCCTATTTGGAACCATATAAACAATGAGAAACAGAAAGAAAGAGCATGCACTATGTAAATGCTCTCATTTATACTCTTTCTTAGGCTGTTATGAGCCAAGAACCTAGTCCCTTTTAGGACTATCTTGTATAGCAGTAACCAACCCCTATATGAGTCTAACTGCAGCAGCACAGAATTTACTGAAGACTAGAAAAGTCTCAAACTAGATAAACATTTTTTTTGCTCTCTCTGAAGAGGTAATGGCACTACTCTGAGTGCAGTTTTCTCAGGTCAAGCTAAGTAGTTTGAAATTAGCTTAGGTAGACCCTCAAATAGATAGTGATGCGTTATGTTCTTCTTGTCCACAAGATGTCGATGTACCCTAAGAATTCTAGCATCTGGTCTTGAATCACAGAACCATTTGAGTTGGAGGGGACATTTAAAGTTTTTCTGGTTCAACTTTCCAGCAATGAACAGGGACGCGTACACCTAGATCAGGTTGCTCAGAGTCCCATCCAGCCTGATCATGAATGTCTCTAAGAATAGGGAATCCACTGCTTCTCTGGGCAACCTGTTCCTCACCACTATTATTGTGTTTAAAAAAAAAAAAAAAAAAAAAACAAAAAAAACCACCTTCTTCCTTTTCTTCCTTATATCCAATCTATATCTTCTCCTCTTTTAGTTTGAAGTAATTTCCCTTTGTTTCCCTTTGTTCTACCACCGCAGCTCCTGCTGAAAAGTCTGTCCCCTTCTTTCTTATATCCTCCCTTTAGATACTGAAAACGTGCAGTCAGATCTTTCAGTATGTTTACATGTTAACACAGAAACAAGCAGATGCAAGATGAAGCCGAAGTTTTTGCTGTGTTAGTATTTAGTATAGCTACAGTGCCCAGGCCGCTCTAGCCAGGATTCTTATAGGGCCCACTGAGCAAATGTTGCTGCCCATTGTCATTGACAATAAAAAAATGATCACTTTGTCCTGCAGAATGAATTTTTGGGTAGGGTGTAGACCTCCCTGAAGATTTTTTGCAATATATTCATCTGTTTGTGCTGTGAGAAACCTGTGGGGTGAAAGCAGGCTGCAGTGATCAGCAGCAAACATATGCTAGAAGGAGAAGCTAAGTCTGTTAACTTAAGCATTATGCCCATTAGTCTGAACTCCCAGATGGGAGCTGCTCAACATCTGACTCACTGGGAAAGTGGGTGGAATAAGTCTGTATGTATTAACAACTGTCTTTGTTTACTGATACATTTTGGTTTAAAAAAAAAAGGATGAGATTTAGTCTTATGGAAACTCAGATAATTGCCAGTCTTTATAGAAAGCTCAAATTTTGCTTTCGTTTACATGCCAATATTGGAATAACATGAATGTCCTAAAGTAAAACCAACAGATTAAGGGAAAGAGGTTGCTTCTTCTGCTTACAAAGAATTCCAAGGTCCTCAGGTGATAGATATTAGTAAAAACTTACATTTCCCTATGTTTTACAGATTTAATCTTTTTATTTTAATCTTTTATTAAACATAGATGAAGCTCACAATATATTTGTCTGAGGTCTGAAGCTATAGATGCAAACAACATAGACTGATGTAGTACTTGTTCACTTTGATTTAGAGTTAGTTAGGATGGCATAGAAGATTTACATTAAAATATCAGTGTAAGTTAGCAAGACCAAAATGTTAAATTGTTATATCTGGAAAGGTAGAAGCCAGGATAGGTACTTTTATTGGCTTTCTCTCAGGGAAGAAGCAGCCAGCATTTATGAATGTGTTTCAGTAATGCAGTAACTGCTGCCAGTTTGTCAAAAGCCAAGTTTTGCCAAATGCCTGTTCACTTTTTCCATAGACCTGTAATATTTTCTTTCAAAAGACAAAGATGGTCAATGAACTGAATGTCATTTTTACAACAGATATTACAACACTTCAAGATAAGTGAAATATATTCTTTCTTGAATCTTTTAGGAAAAAAATACATAAAATTAATTGTTCATACTTCATTTTGTGTAGTACAAAGTACAGCTCAAGCATGGTCTCTTTCTTACATTTTGAAGGGAAGACTGATTTTTTTTTTTTTTTTTAATCCCATCTACCTGCATAAATTAGTGAAGTTGGTGGAAGTAAAAAAAAAAAATAAAAATTTAGGAGTAGTTTTATGTACAGAGGCTGCTCTGAAAGTAATGCCTTCTACTTATTATGTAGGCCCATGACATCAAAGGCAGATGTTGATGGCATGGCAGTGGAGTTTGAACCTTTTCACCAATATTCCGTGATATGTTGTTGCTGTGTGACAGATAGCAGCAGAAAGGCAGTCTGAAAACATGGCATCTGATGTGGAAGTGTGTATGAAGCAAAGGCACAGAACTGAATTCTTCCCTGTGGAAAAACTACACCTGCTGAAATTCAGTGTTTGCAAGGTGATGGGTGCTGTATTTCAGCATTGGTGACAGCAACCATGGGTCATCTCTGTTGGTGCAGATTTTTACATGCTTGACATGCAGACTCTTGTTCATTACTCATTAAAGTGGACAACTAATGGCAGTAGCTGTTTTGTAGCTGAGAATTTGCTCTATCAAATGGTGTCATTGTGCTTTTGTAGCCATTGTAGTTTCCAGTGAAACAAATAGGAGGCATTAGTTTTGAAGTGACCTACATACTGTATTTAGTTATCAGGTGCCTTGTACACATGATGTCTTCATTTTGCTTTCAATGGGTTAAATCTGGAGTGACAGCATCTTGGTTTTATTTGTAGTTCTTTTTTTTTTTTTTCTGTTACCTTGATTCTGAGCAATGATATTTCAACCCATTCCTGTTTTGTTATTGTCTAAGGGAAATTTTATCAGTTTTATAGTAACACCAGCAAAATTTCACAAAGTATCTTTCTTTCATTATAAATCCCCTCTGTTACTGAAAGGAGAATGAGGTATTGTTTCCTACAAACATAAGTGATAGGGGCTATAACTGGGATACAGTGTGCAGTAAAATGAATCTCCTTCTCCTTACAAAAACATCTTCCAGGATCAGATCAGATACAAAAAACTGTGCTCCTGGAACCTAAGGTTCTAACCAACAAGATTCTCACTGTTGGGGTCTGCTACTGCTTCGGGTATTTGAATTCAGCTATTTGTCATGTTTACTGCAAGTCTAACTATCTGTTCTTTATTAGCTGGAAGTTGCAATCTACCAGGCTTTAATAAAGGGTAAAAGTTTTCTCAACTATGACATGTTTTGTTCTTGGGATTTTGTTGTTATTGTTTTATTTTAGCTTTAGCTAAATTGGCTGTGCTGGCAGGGATTACTGCCACTTTGATGTAGCAGGTAATGTTTTGCCTAAGAATTCATGCCCTATCCCACATTCTTTGTGCTACCATGCGCTCTGGTTGTATCAAAGGTTGTGTCAGAGCCAGATGCGCCAAAAAGCCAGGTAGCTTTTTATCTTCTGAGTTGAACTCAACATAATGCTTATTGTGACAGAAGATGGTGGAAAACTAACTGAAAGAGGAAATACAAACTATGAAATAGAAACTGGGCTAGTTTTTAAATTATTTTTAATAATATTTTAATCAGTATCATATTTATTTCTCTTAACTAGGAATATCTTCAGATCTGTCTCTGAGACAGATACAGGGAATAAAGACAGATACCAATCTCTTTCCCATCCTTGATGTCCTGTTGTAATTTTGGCAAGTAACTTTTATAGTAAAGTGTTCCCTTTCTTTCCTTTCTTACTGTGATAAATGGTGAAATAGTGTTTCATCCTTTATGAAACATTATGTTTAACTTGAGGTGACAACTCATGAGACAGTCTTACAGGGCTGAAATTCCAGACAGATCAGTTAAACACATTTTCATATCCTTCATTAGAATTGTAACTTTTGGAGGATTATGTTCTACTCTAAATGAAAGCTGAGTGTCTAATAGTAATTAAAGAAAATGCTCTTTTTCCTATTCCCATAAAAGTATTTTACCTCTTGTTTTGCAGACAGGTGTCTTTCCTGACCCTTCAAGTGGAAAAACTGTGTGTTGAATGGGGAAGAAAACTATTAAGTCTAATACTAACCTCACAAAATCCTGATTTCAAATAGTATAATGCACATACAATACAAATCAGAGTAAAGTCTAGATTTGTGTAGCCTGTAGTCTAGATATGACTTCCTCTCACTGGGAGAGAAATCTCTCAGGAGGATTTAAAGATGCTGTTTCTGTAGAACACCAAGACAAGAATAGCTTCGAACTCTTTTGTTAAACTGCTCCATAGGGCACAGAGCACCTTATTTTGCTTCCTTCCTGTAGCTAGTCATTAAGATACTTTGTTTAACAAAAAGACCTGTATGCAGCATCTGAGTTTGTGACAGTGATAATGCTGTTTTTCATTTCCACCAGGCTGGTAGGGAAGCTAGACAACATTTTGACCTGAGCCTTGTGAGATACAGACTTTGTTTCTGTTCCGTATGAGACCTCAAACAAATCACCTTGAAACAGGTATTTTTGGAGATACCTAGGCACCTACCAAAGGTGTTATATTATCTTTCAGGTGACTGATGCCCTCTGTGGATTTTGCTATATCTGCATTATCTTTTGAGGATAGTTTTTTACGATGAGACTAAGGCATGAGTTTTATCTCCCCAGACGTAGTGTTCTCCATTCAAATGATTGTCTAGACTTTCTATGGTCAATGAAGAGAAATAGGCATTGGAGAGCATGATTCATCTGTTCCTTTAGCAGATGATTCATGCCCTAAAAGTGCCTATTTCTCTCCATTGTCTAGAAAGGAACCTTAGTCCTGACTATGTCTACCTGTAATTGGATGAGAGTCCATTGGCAGCAGGTCTGAAAATGTGGCCCAATAACATCTGGAGGGTCAACTTTAAAGTATGTAGTGCATCACCTAATGGCTTTAATGCCATGGCTTGCTACAGGCTGTCAGCAGCTGCCTGGAGCTTCACAGGTTTACAAGATAGTGAGGATGACTGAAGAATGGGAGTGTCATGCTCATGGCCATACTTCAGACTGTTCTTAAAGAACAATGCAGGGTCTAGAACTTATATTGTTCACTAAAATGTTGACTACAGATACCTGAATGATTTTGAGAGGCTTTGCTACCATATTGTTGAGGGCCAAGTAAGGGCCAGCTGAGAGAAATAAAGCCTGCTGTTTGGTGGTTTTGCACATCTGATCTTCTGCACACTAGTGCCTGCCAAAAGCTTTTCAAGTGTTGACACATTAAGAATGCCATTCTGGAAACAGCTAAACTATTGCTGACCAGATATGTGCAACCTGAGAATTAAAGACATTTTATGTTTTGAGGGTTTTGCTAGATTGTTTGTTTTTTCTTGCCACCTACAGATTTTCTTTCTCCAGAAATTTTACAAATAAACAGAGAACTGTTCAGCATGTAATGATCCAGAACCATTATTAAACATCTGTTAAATCAGGCAAGAGCCAGGAAAAAGTTCAGCTGGATTGCAATTGTCTTGAGAGGGACAGCCAGGAAGGGAGAAAGTGCGTAGTGCAGTGGAGTTAGCCAGAGTCTGTTCATTTATTTATTTTTCTGTTTTTCCCAGAATCGTTACTGTTAGGAGGAAGTAAATGTATGAGGCTATTCTGTCCCAGGGAGGTCTTTTCCAACCTGGGCGATTCTATGATTCTAAGGGGTAAGATTCTAAGATTCTGTGGCCCTTAGGGTAAGATTAAGAACTTGTGTTCCACCCGTGCTGCATTTTATCATTTTCTGAAGCGCACGTAAATGATAGGTTATGGGAACATAGTATGTTCCTGAATAGTTTGACCGAATGTACTCAATAACCTATTTCCTGTGACAATACTAGCTATCCACAACTTAGAAAGTGTGTTTATTTCTGTAGAATTTTGGGAAACAAGTTCTGGTGAACCTGTTTTCTGAAATTAAACATGTTTCTGCCTCCAGCTCCCCATCCCACTCCTCTGTCAGGGTTTACTGTGGAATCACTAGAGGGAAGTAGGTGTAGTATTTTCTCAGAAAAAGCTTGGTGTCCCAGAATAAACCTCTGCAGAAGATGGACACCAGCCAGCATCACCTAGATTAAGTGGTTGAGAGACAGGCAGGATCCTTCTGCCGGCTTTGATACAAGTACCTTTGGCTGAGAATGGAGCAGATAGTTACCTGCGATGATGTCTTAGATTTAGAGGAAGTTCAGCTATTACAGCTCATACTAACTTGACACTTTGTTAATAGCAACTACCATGAAATCTCCATGCACTAATACATGGAGCCTTAAATGTCATTTGCTTTCAGAATGATACAGTGCGTATCCAAGTGTGAAATCTGAATGAAGCTATTGCAGTATAAACTCAAAGCATATAGCTTTTCATTCAGAGGAGCAGGGGCAGAATGCTATCAGTCTGTCTAAATCTGTCGAAATAGAGTTGCCATCTGTTATCAGAATGCCATGTTTCCTGATTAAAACAATGTGACTGGATTACAGCAGTTTGAGTTGTATTTTTCCTAGACTGTTCCTGATTCTGAAAAATCTAGGTATCATTCCTAACTGTTTCTGCACCTGCTAATGCAGACAGCATGAAGAAATTGCAAACCTCTCATTTATTAACTCTTTGATCAATAAGCAGGTTCTAAACCTGGAAGTATTTGTGCATTTCTGTGGCTTCCTACCCACAGATGAGGTAATTTGTCCTGTCATCTGCATGAGCTGCTCAGGCATCCCAACATATTCTGAAACCGATCATAATTGCCTTGTAACATCTTCTGCTTCAAAGAGATAATCTGCTTTACTGTCATGTGTCCTACTTATCTTTTCTGAATTTCTCACTCAAGTCTTGCTTCCACCAAACCAGGTGGAGTACCATGGACACTTGAATTTTCTGTGGAAAATTACTCACGTTCTCAGTTGTCTCATTCTGCTTACCACAAAATATATCTGAAAGGATTTATAGATCAATTGAAAATGGTAAAAACACAAAAGAAAAATAGTTGACCTTTTTTAAGGCATCTGCAACATTCCATAGATTGCAGGTGTAGCTAGCTTACACCATTGGCAACCTACAGAATCTTAAAAGTCTGCTTTCACTACTTGCATCATCATAATTGAAAAATGTTAATCAAAGTGGCTTTGATCTATTCACTCATCTCCTCCACTCACCTGTAGGAAATACAATTGCTGCCCAGTGTTGTAATCCATACATAGATATCTCACACGCTGGTTCTATCGCTATAGTAAGTCAAAAGAGAGCAAAAGATTGGGAAAAAAAATAGGTTGAAAAACTCTTGCCATCTCCTAACAATTTCACATCATGAATTACAATCAAGTTGTTATAGTCTTTAGGAGTTCATTTTGTATGAATTTGCTGCTGTTTTAAAATTACTGTGAATGATGTCACTGTCTCATGACTTTACTGTAGTCATATAATATCTGGCATTTATGCTAAGTCTATGTTTTCTAGATTTAAATCTCTCATGTGAGACTCACAGTTCCCTTTTGAAAATGAAAAGTCCTGAGCCTGCATGGATACGCTAGAAGAAATCTTTGAAGCAAATGAACCCTGAAAGCTAAGAAACTCGAAAACAAATGAGAATAATGCTAAATCTACTTATCTTCTTCTGATCACCATAATAGTTAGGTTAATCTTGGTATCTGTGATCTGGGATTTTTAAATGTGTCTCTTTGCAGGGCTGGAAGTGAAGCTAACACTGCCCATTCCAAGCAGATTCATGGCTGAGACTGTGAGGGAAAACCTTAGTGCAGGGGCTAACTCATAATGGGCAATTTGAAGTACCACTGCAACTCATCCCTATGTATAAACTGGCCTGTAATGGATGGAATTCACACCCACTTTACTAAGAGTACCTATGGCTGCTCAAACCCAAGTCAGAGATGTCCAGCTCAGCATCTTGGGACAAGTGATCAGAATCAAGGTGAATGAGAAAGGAAGCTTGTACCAAGTTGCAAAATTGAATGGAAAAATCATTTTTGAAGCTTTAGGCTAACAGAGCATTCTGCAGAACAGAAACAACTTCTCTGTATTGATACATTATCAGTGCTTCACTCTTACCACAGCTGTCCTTGTCGTGTGTTTCATAATAAATTACTGGTAGCTGGCATAACTTTTGAACACCCTGCAAAACTGGGTTGGCCTTGGGTTAGTCAGAAATATAAAACTCAGATGCAGTTAGTAAACCCTTGAAGAAAAATCTGGGTTTAAGTTTTTCATGAACCTGGTCTTTTCTAAAGTTTCATCAAAAACACATAGAATCGTGTGAAATGCAATATTTTCCACTCCTTTGCTTTGAATGCTGAGTTTGCCTAGACCACAGCGCTTTAAATCTATATGAGGTGACATTGAAAGTAGTGGGTGCTTGAGTTTAAAAGAGCATCCCATCCTTGGCCAATCTTGGTAGTTCTTCTATCTCATTTTTGTACATAAACAATTCCTAGCCACCAAGTTGCATTCATTGTCTGGATTGGCAGACAGATTCCCATGTGTTTTGTTAGATATGGCCAAGCTTGAGTTCACTCTGCCAGCACAAATGCCAGAACCAGAAAAATGAGGTGTGAACTCACTCTGTCTAGCTGAAGGCTAGCTGCTAGCCTGGAGCCCCACCTAAACTTGGCATAACTTGACCAGGCTTAGCTTACACAGGTTCGCACAAAACAGGTGTGTCTACTACCCTAAGGCGTTTCTTCATCCTTTGATAGTTCACTTGATTACAGTGATAAGAAATGAGCTTCTTCTAGACAGGTCACAGACTCTTATCTCAGTAAAATGAAAATAATCATAGTTATGCTTTGTTGTATGTGGATAAGCAGTGCTATGTCACTGAAGTGGATATAATTACGTTATAAGATAGATGAGCAGTGCTGCTAAGTGTAATGCAGTGTATGTAATTGGGAGGAACTGTAAAAAACTATTCACCCTTCAAATGAGTGTAGAACTTCTCTATACTTACTACTATAGTATACTACTATACTATATATTACTGTACTATACTACTTTAGTTCATAAAGCTTTCATTATTTTATGTCATTTCTCCAAATATTTTGGCAAGACAAACAGAAAAGGAAGCTCTTACTAACTTCAGTTTTTGGCTTCTTTTCACATTTGTATTTATCTTTGTAAGGGCAGCTGCCTTTTCTTTTCAATTTAGTCTATCACGCAAAAACTTTCCAGCAATTGGAGTAGTTGCAGTTTTGCTAAAATTCAATGCCTAACCTTTTCCAGTGTAAGAAATAGCCTCTGGTCAAAGACTCTGAGCCAATTCCTAGCCCCCAGAACCCACTCTTCTGTCATGAAGGCGCTGTAAGAATTGTTTAGTCCAGTGGTGCTGCCTGAGTACAGGTCATGGTAAGAAAAGATATGTATCTCAATGAACTGGCCTGGGGCATGCTGTTCTGGACACACCAAGGAAAACCCATCTTCAGGCTCCTGGCTTGACCAGACTGCAAGCGTGGTTGGACCTGTAAATGAATTGTAGTGAATAGTAAGCCTTTTCTGGTTTCCCCAGTGAACGAAAACTTTGTCCATTTAGATTGCTTTTGCTTTCCCTTGGGCTCACTCAAATTTGTGAGGTTCACTCCTAGACACCAGTGTATCACTTGCATGTATGTACATGTGCTTACTTTCTTACACCATTTAATTATAACAGACTTTCTGGCCTCGATCCAGTAACACGCTTAAGCACATGCTTAACATTGAGAAAGGTGGTACACTAAGTAAGTAAAAATCATGTAATTATTGCCTAGGAACAATACAGCAAGCAAAGAATGAAAAGAAATCCACAAAATATATATATTAGAAGTGATGGCTCCATCTGCTCAACAGTTATAGATTTCATAGCTTCCTGATTCAAAATCTAAGCTTTGTGTTTAGATTTTTTGAAAGTTTTTTGTTTGTTTGTTTGTTTTTTTAACATAAATGTTGGCAAAGAAAAATCTTCCTGAGCATAGAAACTGCAGTGTCATGGGAGCCTTCAGGATCTCTGAACGAAGTGGGTCTTCTCCAAGTGGAAAACCAGCTCTGCATGTGGCCAGCCTGGGCTCAGGAGAAGCCATTAGCATTCAGCTCGCCCCTATGTAGCTCAGCTGCTGTGGAGAGTGAGCTGGCTGGTGACGTACTTGGGTCTTTGGCAGTACCTCATGTGTTAGTCCTTTTCTCTTCCTGTTGTCGTCTCAATGAATAGCCATTCTGCTTAATTTAACCTCCTCTTCTGCCTAAGTACATACTCTGGCTCTTCACGCTAAAACTAGATCTGAGTAGCTGTAGAAATAAAATTCTTCAACATGTTTTAGCAGTGCTGATTCATTTCTGATTTCTTGGCAAGTCTCTTATTCAAAAATCCCAAGTGCAATTATAGTTGTATAGCATAAACATCCCTTTTTGCCATCATTACAACTTATTTTGCTCTCTGGAGCAGTATGAAATATATATGAAAAATTGTGATTCATTAATATAAATCATATCTACATAACGAGAGATGATTGCACTGACTGCACTCATATAGTAACATTTGGCCTAGACAGTAGACAAATTGGTACAAAGACTTCTATCATAATATGGCCTCTTTCATCCAACCAGTGAACAGTTTAAGCTAGTGTATCAGTAGATGTTTGTTGCTGAAACCTGCATTTCATATTTTTCCAACGTGGTAACAGATTAGTTTCCAATCGTCTGTCCTTTGCATTGCAATCCTTAATGTAGTGAATTCTTTAATGAATAGTGTAAGTGCTGTTCAGCCCCGGATTCCACTAGTAGGCACCAACCTAAATAGAATTGAAACATCACAAATTAAGTGAAACTTTGGCAGAATTTAACAGCAAACACTGTTCCAATATGTGCTTCTCTTCTATCACCCGATTTGTCATGTAAATATGTTGCTCATACATCCTGTGCCTTTCTTAATCAAGGCACAGAAGCGTACCAGTCAGAGTGGTAAATTGTTACAAGATATTACATATAAAAGGCATATTGTCAGCATTTCTTCCAATTAAATGTTCTCCAAACACTGTTTAATATTATTTTTCCTTGTGTAAGTGTCAGCTTATTGACTTTTACTATTGCAGAACTCTAGTGAGGATAGTCAGACTAAAATAAAATTCATTTCTTCCCCATCTAAAGCTGAGCAAATTCTTCTTTGGAGAAGTATTATTAATCTTACACTTTTCCCTTTTACACTGCACCCAATTTCCCCATTCCAACAAAACTAGCAGTGGAGCTTCCAGAAAAGTAATGCTTTGTATTCCCCACGTCTAAGCAATTTATGAAAATGAATGAAATAACCCTTACTAACTATTTCAGGTATAAAAGTATTGCTCTTCTCACTGCTGAACCTTGGGTGACATAGTGATCTGTGAGGAAGGCAGAAATTCATTTCATGTCCTCAGGCTTCTCTAATCACACACATTCTTTGTCATGAAAATTATTTTCCAGCTTTGAAGACCACAAATATTCAGATATTCAATATTCACTCAATTTAAGATAAAGTAAAAATTTAATCTATAAACAAAATAAATATTTAATTCTTAGGGAAAAAGAAATGAAGTGTATATATATATATACACACACATATATATATTATTTCTATGTACCACAGCGTATTCAGGAACCATTAGAGCATTGCTACTGGCAGAATATATAATACATTTATAACTGTCAGGGTAATCTAGTGTAATTTACATTGTCAGTTCATAAAAAAAAAAAAAAAAAAAAAAAAAAAAAAAAAAAAAAAAACTGAGATGTCATGTCATACAGCTAAAATAAATGTAAAGAATCAGTAAAATGTATATTTTCTAGAGAGATCTTTACTCAAATCAGCATTTTCTTCTCTGAGAAATTGTGCTTTCCCTACACAGTCCTTTGCATGGCTGGAGTTCAGAGACTTTCCAAATCTTGTCTAGTTTGCCATGAGGTAACACCTATATTGGCATCTTCATACAAAATAAATTACTATGAATATGTTGAGCATTTCCCAAGTTTTTAGCAGCATTTGGCTTGTTCTTGCTGCTGATGAGCAAAATCTCACTAGGCAACTTGAGTTGTAAGATGCGAGATCCTCTTGATATGGGTAAAACCATAAATGACTAGAGCTCTTTCTTATGTCTTTATTGAAGCAGAATCTCCTGTCCAAGGACCAGAGTATGTTAATGAATTACTATTACAGCCACACTGCTCTCCTGTGGAGTGCTATCCCAAGACATCTTTTTGTGAGCAGTTGGGGTGGTTGTTTTCGCTGGGTAGTCCATTCAGTCCATTTGCCGGTTAGTTATGGTGCTGCTTTTTATTTTTTTATTTTTTTATTTTATTTTTTTAAGTTGTGTCTTCACTTTGGAATTATTTTGGCAATGGTGACGTTTTATCACTAGATGGAGCTTCACACTTCGGTCCTGCGAGGCTCGCCCGCTGAATTCATGTCACCATTAACTCCATGACAGGGAGTTCCTCAACCTCTCCAATCATGTAGTTAGGCAACTTCTAAACCATTTGAGGTAAGCTTGGCTGTATAATATGTTATATATTATAAATCCTTTTAGAAGCGAAGGGTTTTTTTTTGTTTTTGTTTGTGTGTGTGTGTGTTTGTTGTTTTTTACATACTGAGTCATGTTTGCAGTGGATATGTTGGATAATGATCAAAGGGAAAAGAGCAAAGACGTGACACATGTAGGTCTGCAACGTAACTTGTGTATTAAATTGCTCTATGTTTGACTCTTTTAATGTTCTACCAGAAAAGCAGGCCAACTGCAAAGAAAATATGGCAGTGCTGTTAAGATAATGTTATTCTGTATTACTGTCTGTGGACATCAATAACCTAAATCAGTCTTTGGCTTTAGATCAAGAGAAGGTACCATAAATATGCTCCCAACACACAGCTGGGTCTTCATGAAATCAGAACTGTCCGTATGTCCTGGGATTTTTAATGTGGACTAAAAAAAAAAAAGTTTCCATTTTGTTGCAGTCTGAGCCAGTTGAGAGTTCTTGACTGACACAGCCACTCTAAGAGCTGCCTCAGCTCCCTGAGTGCTCTGTTGTGGTGAGGACCTGACCTCACTGGGGACTTCAGGAAATCTCTCCTGATTGCTGCAAGGCTCAGTAGGGCACACACATCTCCCTTCCTAACAGGAAACCTCTTTTCCACAATGTATTCAAACATGGTATGAGCTTCATTGTATGAAAAATGTGACATAGTGAATCTTGAACTAAAGCATGTCTAGAGGGACCTCCTCAGAGCCCTTAATTCATGCCTCTCATAGGCAGGATGAATTTTCTGACCTTTAAATATTGCTGAAAAGGGCAGCTTTCATGAAAAGAAATCAAACAACATTTATATATAGAGCAGTAAACAGCGTGCAGTAGAAAGCTTAGGGCTTTAACCCAGAATGTCCTGGTTACACTATTCCCAGGGAAGACTTCTGAAGGATGGTTCCATGTGAAGGAACCCATTCGGTGCAAAGGACTGAAACCTGACTGGCACAGAGCAGAAAGGACATCCCCTGTTCAGAAAAACTTCTTAAAGAATTAGCAATTTGTTTTGAAGCTGCTACTTTATCCTGACAGATAGATTAAACTATTCAGAAAGGGGAAGTACTGATAGTAAACAGATATAGAGGTGGCAATGGGAAAGCACTGCCTGGAATTTATGCAAACATTTGGAATCATCTTTTTGTAGAACAAAAATTGCAGGAGTCAAGCTTGTAATTATCAGGTTTTTATCTAATAAAAACTGACCTGAAAGGGAAGCAGCTCAAGTTACCAAGCAACAATTTGCAATGGATCAAGACAAAACTAGATAGTGCCTATCTCTGGAGAGGAAGCTCTGCTGGCCTGTCAACAGATGAATTGGTTCTCAGTGCTCTTTTATAATCTTTGACCACTCTCTTTATTCTGTCAAATATTATTTTAATTAGAGAGTAAAAACTGCTTCTAACAGTAGCAGAATAAAGCAATTCTTTCAGCAGTTCTTTCAGCAGTTCTTCCAGATCTTTTTAAACTTTATCCCATTTGAATTTTAGTCTGCTCTTGAAATGCATAAGTGCACAAATTGGGCAATTGCTCTTTTCTGCACATGCATTTTGAAAACTTTACAGAAGTTTGTGTTACAGAGCAAAATTTCACCATGACGATTTCCCTAATTTATCAGTTAAACTGATCTAAATTTTGTGTTACAAATGAGACCAGCTGATTTTGTACTTCTGGTATATATTATACTTAAATACAGAATTTCCTTTGACATCAGAGACTCATAGATGATAGTGCTCTGAGGATTTGTCTTGTGAAAACAAGGACTGTTTTTCTTCTGCACTCTGAACTCTTAAATAGTATAAATGATAATGATATAAATGCCTAAAAATTTCAGAACTGCTTTTACTTGTTGTGTGGTCTAGAACAATGGTTATAGAATGACTGAGTAGTTGAACTAAGTAGTTGTACTACAACTACTTTAGAAATTTGTTTGGAATCTATTGAAGTATCTGGACCATTTCACATGCCCAGCAATGGTACATACGATACGTTTCATTCTGCTTATTTGAATTCTGTTAGATCTTCATGCGACTAGTCATTACTGTAGTTTGAGCAACAGAATTAGTGCAGATTATGAAGTGCACACTTGCAGGTAATAACTTGTAAATAAATTAAAATGTATTTCAATTACTTCTGAAGTTAAAAACCCACAAATTTTTCCACTTCTACTTTCGGCATTTCATCATCAACCTGCAAAAAGGTTAAATATTCTTAATGTTTATCCACAAAATTTTGTAAATATATGTATTTTAAATTAAATTAAATTAATGTATTTTCTGTCTTTATCTATATGACTTTTGTACCTGAGTTTCTGTTGTTTCCTAAATCTGTTGGAAGAATAAATGTAATTTATTGTTAAGTGCATGCCTGAATTGTTTGAATTATATAGTGCATTGATTTGAATACACTATGAATATCGTTGTACTGGAATATGAGCCACTGAATTTGGGAGGATGACTCTCAGCACTCCATAGTTAAGAATGAAAGTATTCATGGTTCACACTGTAAACAGCTGATAACATATTTTATTTGTGTTGCAATGCAACACAATTGTGTTGCAATGCAACACAAAATGCAGTCAGTTATTGTCCATGTTGAAGTCATGCTTCAACAGAGATAGAAAAGTAGCTCTTGGGGCAGAAAATTGTGATAAAGTAATAGTGAATGCAGTAGAGTTCCTGCTGGGCAGCTGGTGGAGGCAGCTGTTCTCTTCAGTGTTGGTCCTCAGATTTTGGTCTCACTATTTTTGTATAAACTAACTCTGTATGCTATGAACACACAGGCCAAGGTAAGCCTTTCTTTTCTGATCTTCTTCACAGACGCTTCCCTACTCTGAGACTTTCTGTCGACCAGCACTTTAGCAAAAGTTATAAGCATTTAATATTCAACAAGGAGCCTCAGTAGCTCGACTGTAGGTCAAATACTTCTGCCTTACTAACTTCATTGTTTCTTCATCTATGCTACTTTATCTTGTGGGAAAACAACAACAACAATAAAAACAATTGATTATTTTTCAATTTAGTTAGTTGGCAAATCCACAATGTGAGCTGCACCTCTCAACTTTTTCCTTTTGCTTTAATTCTATCTCTGCCATCAGAACTCTTCCCACAAAAGGACAATAACAGAATGTAAAATGATCTTCCATCTTTCCATAGTTTAACTTCTCTCCATACTGCTTCTGCACTGCCATTTTCTGTCTTGTGCAGAAATAGGAGTCTGATGCCTGATTGTCTCTTCCACTCTCTCTAAATAGACCAGTGACTGAATCCCATATACCATTCCCATCTAATTTCTCTTTCTCACTCTCTTTCTGTGCATTGTACATGATATCGTGTCTCCCATTCAAAAAACTGTTTCATTTCTGGTTGCTCTTTCATTATTGCTAAGATCAATAACTATCCTGTCTTATATTTTACCTAAACAACTACAGTCTTATCATTTATCTTCCAGTTCTTGCTTCTGTTTTCTTGTTTCTTCCCAGTGAAAATGCTCCTAGGTAAGCCAATATTTATATCTTCCTAGCTAAATCTAAGGATTAGTATTCCAACCTCATTCTCTGTGACTTGACATCCACTTCAGACAATTTCTCATATGTACCCCTTGAAATCCTGTCCTCTCTTTGCTTCTTCGAGACAGCTATAATGAGAGTCCACAGGTGAACTTGTCTAAGCCTCTGTATCAATTTATACTGTTTGAATGTGGTTTTCAGACTCTTTCTGCTCTGCCTCACAACAAGAAGATATGGCCTTTAACTGGTCTATGACATTAGCTTTGAATCAGAAACATTTTCAACATAATTTCATATTTGTGTTTTATTTTTGCTGCTTCTCATGAGTGAAGTTTCCATGGCCATTCAAATATCATTGTTGGCTAATATATTATCCTCTTTCAGAATTAGAATATGCTGTGGTTCCATATGTTAAAATGATTACCTATATTTCTGAAGAATATTACTTATTTCTTACGTCTGTTAGTTCTTATTTCACCTTTACACTGTAAGATGGAGAAAGGTGAAATTTGGCTTTGTATTTGAACAGCATCATGCACACCTGGAACGTGGTCTTCAACTAGGACTCTAGCACATGACAACAGTATAAATAAATATCCATGGTATATAATTTGATAGCAAGAAGGCTCTCTCTCAATCTCAGTTCCATCTCCTGTGGGTTACTGTGTGCCATAAATACAAATGTGAAAAGCGTAGATTTTTCAAAATCAAATAGATTTTGTCCTGAAAAATTAAAGGAAGAAGCATCAGTTTTGTTGTGTTGTTATATCTGTGTTCTGCATATTTGAAATTGCAAGGCTGCAGGGGAAGTTTAACTCCCTTTGTATTTCCTGTTGTGCTGCCATCTCAATGTGCATAGTTGGAGACCTGACTGAGAAAAATATGTGGGAAGAGCCCTTTTTGGGTGATAAACATTAGAAGTTTTCAACTTTCCAGGAGAAAAAATAATATTTAGATTTATTGAGTCCTTTCTGAGCTTTTTTGCGTGTGCCATATATATTGTAATCAGTATTCCTGTTGCTAGGGCACTTATCAAATCAGTGTTAAAAGTTAATTTAATACACCAAATTTTACATTTATATTTGCAAGTGTTAGTTATACAGATCTCATTCTAAAACAAATGAGCACTGACTAACTCATACATATGACTATTCCGTAATGTGTAGAATCAATCATTTTGAATACAAAATACCATGTACTCTCAATGAGTTACATATGAATGACAGACCACTAGCTGTTAATGAATATGCATCCAAAGCAGAATTTCAAGCAGTGAACACTAACACTGCAGTTTGTCTACAGACTAAGGAAGTCGGTTTGAATTAATGCATATATGTATATGTTCTTACAGTTGTATAGACTTTACTAATAGTATTGAGTTTCTGAGAAATAAGAATAAACTGAGAAATATTTTCTCATACGTATTGAAGCATTTTGTATTTTTACAAATTAAAGGCTTCTATTGTAAGGATTGTAAATATGGAAAGTCTAATATCATTTTTTATATATTTGTCTATGACAATGAATGTCTAGTCTAAAGTAGAAAAAACTTATTCAGCAAAAGGCACAAATACAAAATGCTCATACAACTCTCTTGGCCTGTTTCTCTGTCAAATGCTGCATTTGCCATCATTTATCCTGTTAACATATTTATACTTGGGAACCTTTGCACTTGTTAGTCACCAACAGGACATGCTTTGGGACAAGTATTTCTTACAGATAGGATGAAACAGGCAAGCACAATGATAGAGGGGATGGGTTACAGTCAGTTGTCTTTGCATTGTTCCTCCATTGTCTTGCCTGAAACTGATTGCAGGAGTGAGTGGAAAAGAAGGCAGAAGCTTCATTTTTCATGATTCTGAAGCCCAACTCTTGTTTAGCTGTTGTAGTTCTTGTTTACTTACAAAATATTTTTTGAAATTACACAAGCAAATGAAATCATGTCCAGAGATAATCGTGTTCCAGAGCTTTAGGCAGAACAACCTTTAGTGAATTACAGAAGACTTGGTTGTAAATAATATCTGGTTTGTATGCTTCAAGAAAAGAACCAGTATTTTAGGTCATTTCTAAATCAGAATATTTGTAAACAGAATTTAGCAGAAAGGACAAATGTCTTAAACATAAGGGAACGTCTATTAATCATTTTAATGCCCTCATTATAGTTACAGGAGTAGTCTCTGTCATCAGTTTTCCTGTATAAAAAAGTAAAGATTCTGTAGAACATTTATTAAAAGGTTTTCTGTGTTCTGGGTGCTTGTAACAAAAGAATAGATGAAAAAAAAATTGTATCTTTGTTCATATAGAAATATGGAACAATCTTTTGATGTTCCAAAAAATGATAAAGAACCTTTTGGTGTTGAATTTTATGATTCTGACTGAGTGAAGTTACGTTTTCTTTCTGTTAATGAAACACAAAATGGTCATTCACTACTGAGTAGGAGGAATTTTTTTCCTGATACTCTTAAGCGCTTACCAAAAATGTAAGATTTGCTAGTACTAATTCTCAAGTGTTTTCTTCCAACTCAAGTCATTTCTAGAAACCAGTTATCAAAAATTCTTTTAGTTCTACTATTCAGCCAGCAAAAAGCACTGGAAAATCTCATGATATTCCCCAGTGTACGCATGATTTATTAACTTGTTTGGGGTTTCAACCAGAGAAGCTTTTGCCTAATTAATAGCCTTTTGCTTTTACCAGGAGATCATATAGAATATTTAGATTATATCTATACACCTACTTATCAGGGACATCTCACACTACAGGAGCAAAAGAAAATGTCTGAGTGTTAAGGAGTACTGACAGAAACTAAAGTTCTCAAATGAAAATTTGTCTTTTCTTAAGCTAGACAGTAAAATGTTTTCAAGAAGAGGAGAAGGAAAGTGAAAAGAGTATTGAAGATTTTTTGATGGATTCCGATACCTCCAAATGTTCTTACATATGTGAGGTAGATTCCAAAAGAAGTAATTCAGTGCTTTAATTTTGCAAAATCAGGATCAGACCAATCTGACACCAAGCCAAAGCTATTAAGATTCATGTTATAGAACATACAATTGCAGGTTGCAATGAGTAAGATGAGTAGTGCATCGTTAATGGTGGATGGTTTGGTTTTACTGACACCCACATAATAGAACAGCATTTTAATTTGTTTCAGTGCAATAAGAGTTTGAAGCTACAATTAGATTATCAAGTGTGAGCTCTTATATCAATTAGGACAACTTAAGGCTTAATTATTATACTTGTATTTTCATCGTAATGTCTTTTTTTCAGTAAAAGAGATCTTTAAAAAGTGAGTTTTCAGCTTTATAGTGCCCTAATTCTTTCCTCTAGTACTTATTTAGCTTTCTTCATCAAAATAAATAGATGTGTTTGGTATTCTCTATCAATGTATTTTTTCACGTTACAGTCATGGTCTTTTCTCAAACTTCCTTCCAATAAACTAAAGAGATTTAATTCCATTTCATCTATTGTTACCACTCATGTTCTTTAGCCCTCAGCTAATTTATCCTGGATTTTCTCTGTATCCTGTTCAGTTTGAGAAGATACATCTCTGAGTATATTATTGTTTCTGATCTCAGAAGTCTCAGCAGTGAGGGAGGATTTTTTTTCCAATTAAATTGATCTTTTGGAAGAAAAATGCTGCAATTGGCTCTCTTGTAGTTCAAAACTTTATGAAAAATTGCAGTAATGTACACATTGTAGAATGGGAAAAGTGAACCAAGATATCACTGTGAAGCTTAGAGCTTAGTGCAGTGGTTATATAAATCCTTAGATAGTTATCAGCTTGGTGTTGCGGTGAAAATACTGCAATGCTAGTCCAAATATAGAAAGGATTGTCAAAGTCTTGAGAGTGAAATAAAGTTACCTGTCTATCCTTGATAGAAGTTGAGCTATCTAGGCTCATAAGGAAATGTGTGTAGATCCCAGAAGATTCAGATCTTCCGGAACTGAATCAATAGTGCAATAACATGATCATAGAATCATAGAATCATTAAGGTTGGAAAAGACCTCTGAGATCATCTAGTCCAATCATCATTGCATCACCACCATGCTCACTAAACTATGTCCCTCAGTGCCACATTACTCTTCTTTTGAAAATCTCCAGGGATGATGACTCCACTTCTTCCCAGGGCAGCCTGTTCCAATGCCTGATCACTCTTTCTGAGAAGAAATTTTTCCTAATATCCGATCTGAACCTTCCCTGGTACAACTTGAGACTATTCCCTCTAGTCCTATCACTGCTTACTTGGGAGAAGAGGCCAACTCCAACCTCATTACAACCTCCTTTCAGGCAGTTGCAGAGAGAGATAAGGTCTTCCCTGAGGGTTGTCTTCTCCAGACTGAACAATCCCACTTCCTGTAAGACTTGTGCTCCAGACCCTTCACCAGCTTTGTTGCTCTTCTTTGGACATGCTCGAGGGCCTCAATGTCTTTCCTGTAGTGAGGGGTCCAAATCTAATCACAGCACTTGAGGTGCGGCCTCACCAGTATTTTCATCTAAAATGAAGAGTTTATTCAGGATTAGCCATCCATGTTTTACACATGTAAAATTTGTTTTGATGGATGATCTGAAATAGTTCTGTTGGCAAAATTTGTGAAGGACAACAGTTTACTGGCATCTATAAGATATCACCTACTGTATGCTCAGTATTAGTGAAAACAAGGACAAATTGACAAAAAACATGTCTCAGATACTATGAGGCTACCAACTTGTTATTGGTAGAAAGATGGATTTGCAGCTTTTATAAGTGTGACTGTATAAACTGGACCCTCCAGGAAAAAGAGGAGAAACAGATGGTGTCTTCTGCAATGTAAAATTGCTACCACGTTGTGAAAGTATTGAGTGCAAACACATAAGAAATTATATTTTATTCAACACTTTGTTATCCATTAAGATCCCAAAATTATATAGAAAAAGATTAAGTAACTTAATGGAGCTAAAAGAACACTAGGACATCCTACATCTATGTATTGCTTGAACTAGAAACCGTACCGCATACTTAAGAGTGTAAATTTTCCTTTCCCTTCCTTTTTCCTTTTTTCTTTCCTTTCCTTCCCTTCCCCTCCCCTCCTCTCTTCTCTCTTCTTTCCTTTCCTTTCTTTGAAAGATCATGAAGCTAGTAAAATGCACAGAATACTTATGGCACTACTTCTAGAAAACCAGCTGCCTGTGGTAATGTAGGTGATGCAAGAAAGCCATAGAAATTGGAAGCCATTTTCCCAAAGTTAAGTATTTATTGTTAATAACATGCCTAAATTGTCAAAAGTTAAAAGTGAAACATTGTAATATAACTCACGTTTTCTTGAAATCAGAAATCTTAGTATTCTGTTTTCCAGAATTATGAAAACATAAAAGTGTATATTTTTTACACATATAGCTTTGGAATAGATGCAGTTTGATCCATATGACAGACCTTGGTTCTGTAAATCCAAAACCATGGATTTCTCAGTGTCATCAGACTTCCAGCCTTCACGTAGGGGCTCAGGACCCCAGGCTGATTCTATGTTAATAGATGCTGAAATATTACTGATCATTTAGAAAGCTATAGCTCAATTCATTACAAGTATCTTTAAAACAGAACTCTTACACCATGCACCTTTGTAGCTGATAACTATATACTCCTATCAGTTATTACAAGTAGAGTCTGTATCTCTACATAAATACCTGTAATTTTGTGAATTAAAATACATGATCTCTGTAGAAGAACTGACGCTTTCTATGCTGCCTAACAGGCCATCACTATCTTTTTACCTTTGTCACAAAGTTTTAGTTATGTTGGAGTGATTCACACTGCATTTCTCTCTTCCTGAATTCCTTGTGTGTAAAACAGTGATGATTCTTCAGTTCACTCATTCCAGACTCCAGTTCAGTGCAGGACAGCATTAAAATTGCACCACTTATTTTTTTATTTATTTTTTCTCCAGTACAACTAATAGATCATTCTTTTACCTGGATTAAATGAATGAATTAATGGAAGTGCAATGCATCCCATTTATTTTAGCAATCTAAATTTAGGCATTGAGTCTAAGCTAGTAATCTACATTTCTGTAGTAAACGAAGAGATAGAGACTCCTGTAGGGTGATTCATCCTTTCTCAAATGCCTAGCATAAAGGGAATGAAATGCTGTCTCTCTCTTCTCATGCCCCTACAGTGAGACTGGTTGACTATGTACTTACTTTCTTGTAGCGGAAAGTAGTTGTCGTGACTTGCATTTTTTAGTAAACTTTAAAAATATGGTCATCAATTTTTTCTCAAATTACTTTGTAGTAGATATCTAAGTCAAAAAAGAGATTTCACCAATGCAAGGTTTCAGGCAGCACTTGGTTAATATTAAGTGTAACAGGATCGATAGGATAAATACGTACTGCTATTCGAATGGAACAGAATTATTTGAGGGTCAAAGGGTGAAATGGGTAACTGAGCTGAGGCCTACCTTATCTTCAGCTTTGCTTTTAAGCAATAGAAGTCATATTTTCACTGTTTAATTATACAAAAAGCTATAAATATATGATACAGTATATCCTATCATACAGGTATGTTAAATATGAGAGGACATATTTCTGTAATTACTGTTCTCAATAACCATTTCCCTTTATGTCACCAATATTTTGGTCAGTGCACTCTTAGGCTCATACTCTTCTGTACATTTCAGTCTATTACCAATGCATGTGTATTTATTGTTTTAAAGGGAATACACACTGTTCCATTTCTAAGGTTCAGGTTTGCTTTGCATACTAGCATGTTAATATGTTGTATTATTGAAATCAGTTTTGTTGGAGTTATCCGGCCATACCTTGTGTAAATCTCCAAATTTCTGCTTGATCTCTTCCATAGATGTATGGTAAAATAGATAGCATTTGCTTAGTAATAATTATGTGGAATCAGTTTCATATCTGTTGATAGTAGCTGATAGCTATATACTTCTGTCAGTTATTACAAGTAGAGTCTGTATCTCTATGTAAATACCTGTAATTTTTAAATCAAGTGTGGAAAGAGCTTCTGTTTTCCAAACTCCAAGGCGCAGACTGTTCTCCTTTTGCATAAACATGTATTTTACATGCAAAAGGTTGAATAAAGTTATAATTCAAGCCTGAGAACATGACAAGAAAAACCAAGAAATAACTCCTTCCAAAAACAAAATAAAACAACAAAAAAGAAAGGTATGCGGTCTGGTCAGTGCTCTCTAACTCCCAAAAAGTGTACCAGTTTTTGTGTATAAATTAACCTTGTCCAACTCTTTCTCATAGACTAGGCAAGAGACTTTTATTGTAAAATACTGACAAAAATATTTGTACCTTTACCACTAAATGTAATTGACTTTAAATTTCAGACATGGGAGTATGCTCAGCAGTGGATGCAAAAATTTTATGCATGGGATGCTCATCTCTCTATCTTGCATTAGCTTGATGCATATTATGTAGAAGTTTGCTTTCTGTGTACAGATCTGCCAGGTACCTCTTGTTTATAAAATTTTGCATTCTATAAATAATTATTTGACGAGTTTTCTCTCCACTGCTGAGTTTTGTAATCTACTGCTATATTTTAGTAGCAAATTTGATGTTAGGTCTTGCATCTCTTTTTCCAGTAAATGTCAAACATTGCCTAAATTTCTTGGTTTTCTGTACCTTTGCATAGTATCAAATACTAAACAAATGCTTCACAACCTCCAAATGTTACTCAGCACTATTCCCTCCCTGAACCAGACTCACTCTATCAACAATACAAATAGCACGGGGAGTTTCAAAGGAGCTCTTCAACTGTCTATCTACTTATGCTTGCCTTGGTTGCTTTTTGTAATGATTCATACATTTCTAGCATCAAGTATGATGCATACTAATATTTCTCTAACGTCGAAGTCTGAGCTTTGAACAGCAATTGTCATGTTTCCCACCAAATTCCTGCCTGCTTTGAATATGCTGTTTCCTTTCCTCATGTGAGATTGTTTGCCCATCTGTTGCTTTTCATTTGGCTTTTTTCAACTCTGTCTTAATGCTATGAGAGCATATTTATGGAAAACTTATCCATCAACACATTTTTCAGTATATATTTCACTATGTGTAATGTATTTGACACCAGCATCACTAGCTGCTTCTCCAAACTGAGATTTCAGCTTGCAGTAAATAGTTCCTGTTCAGAAATTTTGTTCACTGAGTTTTATGTGGTATCTTAGGTGCAGCTTGCCTTTCTACCACCTACTGTCAATTACAGATTAACAAAAATGTTGTTTTTGATCGGTGCAAGGAATTTATGGTATACAGTACTGTCTATTAGAGAATATTCAGTACTTTCTCCCATGCTATTTTTGTTCTTCATCTTAGTATATAAAACCATAATGAGGATCCTAACAACCTGCCAATTCTGACAGCGTTTAGATCTTATGCAATTGCACAAGTTTACTGTGCTTAACTGTCCTTCCATCTCTTCTTTGCAGAAGAGACATTTTATCTCACTTGAAATTAAATTGGCTGGAACCCTTCTTTGTCTGTGTCCAGCCTGAAGTAAACTTCTCAGCTTACTCAGCAATCCCAATACTTTAGCTGTTCAGATCAGAGTCTGAATGGTGTGTGATTTCTCACCTATATGCTTGTGTTTCCTTCCCCTTGACACCAATGTACGATCAACCTGGTAATAGAAAGGTGCTGTTGTTACTGTTGAACTCAAACTTGAGAACTGAGATTTGAATTTTACCTGCTTTCTATGATCCTATGTCTTGTACCCCCATCTTCAGTTTCAGGTCAGCAGACATGAACCAAAAGATATTAGAGTATTTTATACAGTACAAAAAACATAATCAGTCCACCATAAGAAGAAGTAGTAGCAAGCATGCTAGAAAATGTATTGTCCAAATCAGGTGCCTGTTTTACACCTTGAAAAATCTGTAGATAAGTTGGATAAGCCACTAAGAATGGGTTGTTATCATGGGCAGATAATAAAATTATGCAATGAAATAAGTAAAAAAAAAATGACAGTTAATGGAGCAGATGTCCTGTAGTTCCTTGGCTCTGAGTAATTTCTGAACAGCACATAGTACCTCAACAATAAAGGTAGAGCAGCTGAAATCTCAATATAAAAAGGAAACACATTCTTTGAGGTCATTAAATTCACAGAGAAAAATGGACCTAATCAAAACATCAAACTATCAACCTAGGAGTATTAGTATGCAATATGTTCAATGGAAATGGAGAGTTGGTGCTGTCTTGAAGAACTCAAAGAGGCAGTAAGGTAGTGCTATTATACTGGATAATACAAAACTAAATTGTCCATGGACAGCTCAAGAACAGGCAATAGTACTTTTCTTTCAACAGAAGTGAAGACCAGTAGGTTATGCACCACAGGCATTAATAATAAATAATTATCAGCATGCTCACAAATAAGATGATTATGTTGACCTTAATCGATGATCACAGAAAGATTCACCTTCTTTATTATTACTATTCTCCTTACTATTACTATTAATTATTACTTATTCCCCTTTAGAAGAGTTGTTTTACTGAATGATGTCCTGTATATAAGAAAGATGTTTTTTTAGCTAAAAAAAAAAAAGTGATTTGTGAATTTAATAAAAAGCCAGGAGAGATTTTGATTCTGATCATCTCTTCTAAACTATTTAACAAATATAAAGAGCAACAGGCTCTAGTAAAAAAAATTGACTTTGAATAAATCTAGTTTGATGAAACATGGATTGTGACCATCAGAGCAGTTCTGATAAAAAGTTTCTGGAGTCAGGAGTTAGTGTTATTCTATATGGCAGTTGGCCAGCATAGTTCTTTAGGAACCTTGGGAGACCTTTAGGAAACGTCTCTCAATACCATATAATACGTTTTTCAAGAGCGTAAGATTATGGTTTTTTGAAACTAAAAAAGAAATGCAAACATTACGCAAATGCATACATTTGCTTAATAGAAACTAAATGCAAGAGTGCCAAAATGGGTAGAAAACAATGTCTGGATCACCATGGCTATGGACATAAAGAAGAGAAAATCTATTGCGGGAGATCCCAAGGGTTGAACCACTGTGTAGGCATTGATCAGATACTATCATTATAAAGAGCAACAGCATCACAAAACAAAATCATATGTTTGTATATGGCTGATATTTTGACACAGATATTTTTTAAAAGCAGGAGGCACAGCAGGAAATGATGCTCAAAGTTCTGTGAGTAGGCTTTGAAGTAGGCAGCCTGCAAAGCAGGCTGAAGTAGTTGTGGATCAAGACAGCACGTAGAATTAATGGCTTTAGCAACATCTTGAAAACTGTATGTTTGGGTATATAGTACCCTTAAGGTGTGTTTGGTATTAATACCTTCTGTTTTATTGCAAATTAGGCTATACAGGATATTTATTATGGTGAGGGAACAAAAAGGGAAAAGAGGACTGTATAGTCTATGGGAACTTTTGAGGCAGGGCCTGAACCACTGACTGATCACCTGAAAAAGGACCAGGTCAGCCCTGGGAGCACAGGTGAAGGCAGTTCACATGTGTGACCGGAAGGAGTGGAGCCTGACTGCACCTGTCTTAGACCTCATTTAAGGGCTTACTGCCACTGGAGAAGGATATTTTTCTGGAGATCCCTCCTTGGTGAAGCTTTCCCCTGCAAACCTGGAATCTTCTGATATGGGTAAGCAATCTTCTTCCTTTATAGTATCTTGCTATTGTATCAATCCTTCCGTCCTTGCACTTCTGCTGTAATTCCTTTCTCATCATATTTATCCACCCAATTGCTATGTATATTGTAACTGCTTTATAGCAGCTTTGCCAAAATAGAGGTCTTCTAAACTCTTCAAAAATCACACTCACCTGCCAAGTAATGCTAGAAAACAGAATGTGTTCTATAATTATTTCCTTATTCTTTATGAATAAGTACAGTGCAAATTTAAAAAAAAAAAAAAAAAAAAAAAAAAAAAAGCCTTGTGATTTACTGCTTTAAATGATGACTATTTAAAAAAAAAAAAAACACACACTTTCTTTTTTTCTTGGGAATGTCATAATTCCCTTGAAATAGATGAACCACATGATGAAGCTGAAAGGCATGAGACAGACAGAGCTGTAATAACTTCCTTCCAAGGTTCAGGCCTTATCATCATAACTCAGAGTACTTCAAACTCTTCACTGTTCTTAAAGGTATTTGAAAACTCTTGTCATTGCACACCACATGAAAACTTTCCTCAGTTCAGGTTCACAGCAGCTAAACAAACTCATTTGATTTAATTTTCCCTTTAGTTATTAAGCTGAAACTTTAAGCATACATTGCTGCAAGAACTGCATTACATAATGCACAGTGTCTTTCTCTGTTCTTATATCTCCCATAATGAGACAACACCTATTCAAAATATGAAACCAGGAAACTTGTTATTTTTTTTTTCTCTGACACTATAGAGAACTGGAGAAAGAAGTCTTGAAGTTTGTCTATTGAAGGGTGTGAGCTGCATCCCAAGTTACTAATTTAGCATCAAACAAATGATGGTTTAATTAGAAGCAGCACATTGTCTTTGATAAACAGATGTTCCCTTTATTTAACTGTTGCCCACAAAGTTAGAACTGAGAAATCTTTTTCTTTCTCGCAACCAGTTAATTTTCAGCCTTTGGTCATTGTATCCAGATACAGTTCCTAATTAATATGTCATGCCATAAATAATAGTAATTCATCCTACCATGTCTCTATTATTTCCTTAAGACACTACAGTTAAGTTGAGCTGCTCTGTCAAAACTGCGTAACAGTTAAGTAAAGCCACACCCAGTTGTCAGTGGTCCAGAATTTGGGTAAACATGTCCAGCCCAGCACTCATGTGTCCGGTGACTTGGTAAACAGTGGAGCATTCAGAATTTTAGGGTCCTACCTACTGAGTGAATAACACCCCACCTTGCCATTATTGCCTTTACAGCAAGGTAAACAAAAACTCGACAGCAACTCAAAAGAGCTGCCATTGGGTCTACTTAAAAATAATTCTGTGCAACTGCTTGCTAGGTCACTAAGCAAACAAAGGCTTGGCTTTGTTCTACTTTTCTAGCCCCTAGGTAAATAACAAGTATAGAAAAGCACTCATGAGCCAATAAGCAAATACAGCTTTTAACTTCAAAAATTATCTGTTAGATAATGTAGCAGATGTTATCATGAAAACACTACCTCTTTCCCAGTTTATGAAGAATGCTTTGCTTTATTTTTCACATTGTTTTATCTCTGTGCTCATGAACTACAAACGTTCAGCATCAAGTAAAAGGCAGAATGTCCATCTGTGTTATTTGCAAGTGAAAAGAATGACTAAATGTATTTTTAATTGATATTTACTTTTTTTTTTTTTTTTTTCAGTTCAGTTTCTATTCCTGTATAGTCACAATGTTCATGTAGCTCCAGATGTAATACTATCCAAGGATGGGTATGAGCAGATATGCTTAAGATGCATTCTCTTCTAGAATGCTATCTAAATGAACTTTGTTCAATGTACATTTCTGGTTGCACTGTTCCTCACTTTCAAAGCTTAGTGTCTTACATGCCAATCAGTTTGAAAAGCTCTCTTTGTGATTACAGCTTTAAAGTTTCACAGAAAGACTACTGGAAATCTCCCTATTTCAGATTCAAATTCTGCACTCATATTCATTGACAATGGTGAGGTCTTGTGGGCGGGAAAACTTCTTCTCAAGCCCACAATCTACCTGAGCATTCACTTTAAAAGTATTTCCTGTAGGTATATAATAGTATAGTTTCGGTTATTTTGTGCTCAGGAACAGTTAAGTACCTATGAACTGATCTTTTGGGCAGCTGAGCACCTCCTTGAAGGTGATGAATGTTCAGGTCAACACGTTAATAGCCACTTAAAAGTTGCAAGGTAGAACTGCTGCTGTAGTTTTGCTTGCTCTAGTGAAATGCAGAGAAGTAAAAGTTCCTTAGCTTTCCTTTATTTCCCCAAGTAAACCTGCAGCTGAAGCTTGTGTGTGAACTGTTACAAAGCAAGGATTCTGTATATTCTACATCCTGTATTTATTTACACCAATGGGACTTCTTGCTTGAATAAGGACTCGTGACATAAGCATTTCCAAAATGAATGAGATTTTTCATGTGATCGTTTTTTTCATGACTGTAATCAACTGAAAGATCCAGCACAGATGTTGCATAGGCTATAGGAAATATGACATCTAAAATCTTCTGTAAACCTTTACAACCAGGATATATACATTAGAATTAAGCAACACCTAGCTAGTTGATGAGCAAATCAGCACTCATAACAGCAAGTAACTCTACTATTGCAAACAAACACTGCTCCTCTTTTAATTACATAAAACAACATTGAAAAACAAGTTATGCCACCAATAGGAACATATTTTATGCTTAATATGTGATAAAATATCTGTTTCATATCTGCTGTACTGTTTCTGTTGTCTCTAAACTGAACTGGCCTGAAGTCTCACTTGCAAATGAATTTTGGCATTTTATGTCACTGTTGGTATGAAGAGGGTCTATATAGGAAAGGGTTTTGAAAAAAGCACTCTGAAAATTGTTTTTCCAAAATGAATTATGAAAATAGAGGATTCTTCATTAATAGACTAACTTCAGCTAAGCAGATGATGGAGAGGAAGACCCCTAACCTTTATTAGAAGGTTGCCTTGCAGTTCTGCTCACACTTAGGTGAATTCAAAGGTTTGCAGGTAGCCTGCAGCCTCTGTATGATTTTTGCCTTTAATTTGCCAGCAGGCTGTGGTTCTGTTTTGCAAAGTAGCCAACCAACATATAAAGTGCCCATACATGCTCATCTACGCTATATTTTAGCTTCAGTCTGTGCTTTTGGCTCCTTAGGCTGTTACAGACAGGAAAATATTGCTCGATAGGAAGGGCTGTTTTTCAGTTGCCAGAATTCCTCCGCAGCTTTAATGGAAAGAAGCAGAACGTTTTCAGGGGAGCCAGCATCTCATTTCCATTCGGCTCTCATACAGCCCCTGTTGTATCTGCTGGAGTTGCGAGTGCAGTGGCTGTGGCAGGGAACAAAGAGGCCATTCAGCTTGGAGCAGCTTTTCTTCCGCACCGTGCTCTGGCCATGGTGAGCTTGGCTGGAGCACGCTCCCCAGCAAACATGGGATTTGCTGGCTGAGCTGAATGAGCCTGCTGGGTGAAGACTTCCTTCTCAGCACTGGCATGAGCAATGAGGATTAGCTGGGCCATGTCTTCACCCCTCCACTCGTTGCGTGCAGAAATGTGGGACAGTGCTCCCCAGGGTCACTGAGCTTGATAGCAGCTGTGGCAAACCCCATTGATTATCTGGAGTGGTATGCTCCAGAGCTACAGAAGCTCTAAGATAACTTTGTATCTGATCTGCCACCTCTGAAACATTGCAAGGGTGACTTTGGGGTTTCTTGTGTTGCTGCAGTCCAGTTCCTTGAAAGATCCCACCCACTGTGGCTTTGTAAACTGAGTATAGAATTAAGGCATTTCCCCATATCTATTTTCTAGGTTATATACGTGAAAAAAATTAGGCTAGGATTTTGCTTAAGAATATTAATGTAAGTATTTGATTATTTAAATAATCAAAATGCAATGAAGTTCTAAAGTACATGTTTACCAAAAAGAGAACACCTTATTCATAGTGTTGATTCATGTTAAGACTTCAAGGAGATGAAAAACATCTGTTTTCAATGAGCAAAGCCAGGTCACAGCTTTCCTTTTCAAGCACAAAATTATGTGGTACCTATTTCTGTGATTCTGTAAGTCTGGATTTGCAAGTCAAGCTTTGCTTTGCAAATAGACAACAGATATCTCTGAGAGAGACTAAGCCACTGTGATCATAAATATTGTTCCAACACAGAGTCACTGTTATAAACTGTGGCAGAACAACATCAACTGGGGAGAAAAATGAGTCAAGCTAGGATTAGTGAACCAACTTTATTCCTAATGAATTATTACTGAAGCAGTTGAATTTTAGATGATGGATGAATAAGGCCCAGAATGTCTCCAATTCAACTGCACATCATTATCAGAGATGACAGAAGGCGTCTTCCAGATGAACCAGTTTATCTCCATTGACTTCAACGACATATTCCCAGGATCACAGAAACACCAAGGTTGGGAAAGACCTACAAGATCATCCAGTCCAACCATTCGCCTGTAATCAGTAGTTCTCACTAAACCATATCCCTAAACACAAAATCCAAAAGTTCCTTGAACGTTTCCAGGGTTGGTGACTCCACCACCTCCCTGGGTAGTCCACTCCAGCACCTGACCACTCTTTCAGGAAAGTAGTATTTCCTAATGTCCAGCCTAAATCTTCCCTGGTGCAGCTTGAAGCCATTTCCTTTAGTTCTATCACTACTACACGAGAGAAGAGGCTGACCCCCAGCTCACTACAACCTTCCTTCAGGTAGATAGGGAAAACAGTAATCTCCCCTGAGCCTCCTCTTCTCTAGACTGAACAATCTCAGCTCCTTCAGCCGTTCCTCATAAGGCCTGTGCTCCAGACCCCTCACCAACTTTGTTGCTCTTCTTTGATCCTGCTCCAGGGCCTCAATGTCTTCCTTGCAGTGAGGGGCCCAAAACTGAACACAGTACTTGAGGTGCAGCCTCACCAAAGCTGAGTACAGGGGGGGCAATCATTTCCATGTTCCTGCTGGCAACACTGTTTCTGATGCAAGCCTTCTTGGCCACCTGGGCATACTGCTGGCTCATGTTCAGCCGAGCATCAATCAATACCCCCAGGTCCATTTCCTCTATGCAGTCTTCCAGCCACTTTGCCCCAAGTCTGTAGCGTTGCCTGGGGTTGTTGTGGCCAAAGTGCAGGACCCTTGTTGAAACTCATCCCGTTGGCTTCAGCCCAGCTATTCTTTACTTAAATTGTTCAGTGCAATCAGAATTACAAATTAGAATCCAGTTCTAATCTGGAGAATAATGCAAGCAAATTTCTGGCTTGTGCAATGTTTCCTACATTCTTTCCCAAAGTAAAACTGTTTTATTTCTACTCATCTCCACAAAACTTGTGGAGTAAAGCATGAGTCACAAAGATCTGGTGGTTCAGTTCAGATACACATCAGAGAAGTTTACACACAGAGAAGTTTATCCGACCTCATCAAAACTTCTCTAGTCTGGAAACTGGATGGCAGTCTCCTTCAAATAGACTGTCTTGTGATTCTGCAGTACTTCCTTGTTTCATTTGGGTCAGCTGTAATGCAGAACAGCCCTTCTCACAATACTTTGGCATTTCCGATTTCAGTTCTGGCTGAAACAGAAATGTCGAGATATGAGAAATAACTTTGCAGTAACTTTTAAACATTTAAAATACTAGATTTGCTTTTTGTTGGGTTGAATTTCAGATTAATTTTATTATAGGTAGACTGATCCAGTGATTTCCTTCCCACACAATATTTTCTCTACTTACTTTACTGGCCAAATATATTTTATCCAGTAGCATTTTCCAAAGAACAAAGCAATTTGAACCAAATACAGAACCTACCTGGCACATAATAGCAAGATTACTGCACTGTTGACAAATGATTTTCTGCATTTTTTTTGCTTAGTTCTAAGTTGTTGCACAGTGTTCTTAGACTTCAGTGGCATAGCTAGATTTATTAAAAGTACTGTTACTGTCTGAATTATTTATACTACAAAAAACAGTTAACAGAATCCTGCTGCACCTTTCCCAGTAACATTCTGAAGTGTTAGTAAGTTCTAAGTAAATCCTGAGTGAATAAGTATTTTTGCATCAGCATTCCAGTTCAAGATTGGTGAATAATATTTAGCAGGGATATTACCAAAAACTTCTGACTTTTGATTTGTTTTTGTTGTACTACTTTTTCTATTCCCCATAGAAGAAGAGTCGTCGTCATTACCAGAAATGATCAATCATTGGCATAAACTTATTTATTCCCATCTGGAATACTGCATCCAAGTGTGGAGCCCCCAGTACAAAAAAGACAGGGAGCTGTTGGAGACGGTCCAGAGGAGGGCCACCACGATGATCAGGGGACTGAAGCACCTCCCCTATGAGGACAGACTGAGGGAGCTGGGCTTGTTCAGCCTGGAGAAAAGAAGGCTGCGGGGTGACCTCATTGCAGCCTTTCAGTACCTAAAGGGAGCCTACAGAGGGGGAGGGGAATCAACTCTTTGAAAGGGAAGATAACTGCAGGACAAGGGGAAATGGTTTTAAGTTGAGGGAGGGGAGATTTAGGTTGGACATCAGGGGGGAGTTCTTTACAGAGAGAGTGGTGAAGTGCTGGAACAGGCTGCCCAGAGAGGTTGTGGATGCCCCGTCCCTGGAGGTGTTCAAGGCCAGATTGGATGGGGCCCTGGGCAGCCTGGTCTAGTATTAAATGAGGAGGTTGGTGGCCCTGCATGTGTCAGGGGAGTTGGAGATTCATGATCCTTGAGATCCCTTCCAGCCCTGGCCATTCTGTGATTTGAGTAATCAACTTTCATACTCTTCAGAAACAGCTGAGGGTAAATGGCAAATGAGCATCTGAAGAAATAGATGGATGTTTGATTTATCCTTCATTATTTAATTTGCTACTCTACTTTTCTACGTTTAGACATTAATATAGACACATGCATTTTACTTTTTTTTTTTTTCTGAAATCCAGCTTCTGCAGTCTTCACTTGAAAGACACACACCTACTTTCCTGTTAAACAGCAATCTCTCACACAAAATGTTCAGATATTATTCACATATGGCACTTTACGCTAAAGAAAACCCTGACCATGTGGCAGGTGTGTATTTGCTGGATGCAAAGATCCAGTCAGTGCATTGTAATGGAAGTTGACAGGGACAGGACTATCGGCCTATAAGAGAATTGTGACTTTTGGCGACTACAAAGCTCTCTGGTTGTTTTGATTTCTTCTGAATGCAGCTGAATTCATGTTTGGCATTTGTCAAGTAGAGATATGGGAAGGAGAGAGTTTGGCAAAGAAAAAAACATGCTTAGATACTGATAGCGCTTAGGAAGCCAAATGATGTAGCCAATATGATGCTACTGTAGAAAAGATTCCTTATCTGGTTTGAGGAGGTGCAAAGACCAAGGAATTAATTTTCCCTATTTCAACAAGATACAGAGCATAAATAAAAAGCATGTCTATTCTATAATCTTTTCTGACCTTTTAGATCATTTATAAATATAGTTAAAGCTTGTTGTTACCAGTTGATTTACAATACTTGGAACACAAATTCTTTTCTTGTTCATATAAACTAATTAAAGCAGTGAGAATGGAAATGCAAGCTTTTGCTGTATTGTCTATTAATTACCTGAAAAAAAATGTTGTAAGATCTCAGACCACAGAAAGTTCAAGTGAGTGACTGACCATCTGACAGACATACACACACACACACAAAAAAAAAAAAAAAAAAAAAAAGAGAAAAAGCAGCTTTGAATCTTTGCTAGCCTGATGAAAACATCTGAGCAGTAGCCAAAAAGCAACTCGTTTTTGAGTGCTGTTACCAAATTTTGGTTCAGAAAGTCTCCTTAGGAACCTATTGTATAAAAAAGATTGACTAAGTTTCTGGAGTCCTGCTGGATCTGTTCTGTGCAGCTCAAATGAATTTTTAAATACCTTCAGATACCTTTGAGAGATCTGAAGATTTTCTGTTTAAATGTTTTGGCTTCTCTTTTCCTCCTTATGGAAATTGTAGTGTTGCAATATCTATTTTTTATTTTTCCATAGGAAAAATCTTTTATGTAGATTCTCTCTGTTTTCTCATCAGGAAAACCAAAAAAAGAAATAGATACTTTCCAGTTGGCTGAATATGAAACAAAACATTCTGGTTCGCTGAACTAATCTGAAATGTTTCATTTTAAGTCAGTATATACTGAAATGTGTATCCCTCTGCAGCTGTTTTGCTATATGTCTCATAGCCATCTCTCTCTTGTGGAGTTGGGACTCTTTTCAAATGCAATGGGTGGTGTTTCATTAAAGACATGTGGTCTGAATGTTAAATACACCACTTCAGTTCGGCCATATGAAAGTGTTTCAGTTGTGAAAAAGCTGAAATTAAGTATTTCCTTACTTCTGGACTGTATTTTTTTCTAAATATTCTGTTCAGCACAATAAACAAGAATTTCAGCTTTTGTTTCACTCTGAGATGAGAGAATGGATTAAAATGTTATAGTCTCAAAGAGATGATGTTCTGATTTTAATTTGCTGAACTACTTCTGAAGACTCCAGTCTGTGTACTTTGGTCCTGAGTTTTCTTAAGAATCCTGTGGTTTCCTTAAGGTTTCCATACTCAGAAGAAGATAGTAGCTCATACGGTTCTTGCAATAAGGCCAGAGCCTGCTCCCACTGAAATGAGTGGGAGTTCTGTCTTCAACAAGAAATGATCACCTTAAGTGAATATTTATGGATATGAAAGAAAAGCCACTGGGCATGTTATCTCCAAAGAACCCACATCCTGCTGTGTCATTTTGCTTATAGATATTACAAATGAGAACTGTATATATAAAAAAGGTCCTTTTAAAAGTAGAAGTACTTCTATTGTAATTAGATTTGTTGGCCAATCTAGGTTAATATAGAGGGTAGACCAGTAAGAATCTGTCTTATCCTATGGCGATATACCTAGGCTTCAGAGAAGGCAGTGAAACAGAACTGCAAGGCTGTTCTTTATGCACGTTGATGACTTTTTAAAATGTATTACTTGTGACAGAAGGACATTCCACATGTTATACCTTCTGAACTGATGTTGCATTGATTTTCCTTTTTGTTCAGAACAGTTTCTTTGTAAGAAACAGTTTAAAGTGTCTGCTTAAGCACTTCATAATTTCTTTATCAAAACACTTGCAATTATTTTTCTGTCTGAGCCAGCAGCATTTGTCTTGAATAAATCATGTGATTTGGGGTTTGTTTCAAATATTTTAGAACAAACATGACCAGAAGTTCATCAGGATGCTTACATGAAGTCCTTAAGCCTGAGCTTCCTAGTGTTGAAATGATACCGGATAATAAAATAAACTTTTAAATAAATAAATAAAGAGGAAATGTTTGTGCATTAAGAAAAATATTCATGTCCAACCATTCTATCTGTTCGGGGTAATCCTCTAGTTTTACAGTGAAGCAATCTCCTAGTTTTACAGAGATGGTTTTTTTCTTAGCTGGTCTCTGAGTAATTACTATATAACGTACAGGTCTTTGCTTTCATTGAATCACATAACTCTGAAATTTACTGGTGCTTTTTGCTTGCATAAAGGAATAATAATACTTAACTCAGCAGCACATCTTGTTTGGTAGTGATGAAGAAGTGTAGATAAGAACTTTTAGACATAAAATTTTTCAATGTGGAGCTGTCCCTAGTGAAAACTCCTCCTTTATTTACTTGACGTGTAGAAAAATATCTTTGCCTACATACTTAATGAATTGCCCATAGCATTCCAGAAGTTCTGAATTTAGCTTCAAGTGGCTTTTGGCAATAAACTGTGGTGCTCATAAACAAAATACCATTGGCCCTACCAAAAAGTATGGTGGTTCATTCCAAGTTATGAAGAACATATTTATTAGTTTAATTCAAAAATCATTAAACAAACAAAAAGATGTTATACTGAAAAAAAAAAATACAGAAGAATTTCAGCATCATAAGAGAAGATTCAGTAGCTTATTCTTAAAAGTGTGTCCAAGTATCTACAAAAGACGGAATTAATGAATGTTTTTGCTCACTGATTATTACTAAGAATAACCCAGTGTATCATGTGTCATTGTATTATATGAAAGTACTAGTATTGCATTTTGCTCTAAATACAGTTGTTTGTATCACATTTTATCACATTTTTTTCACTACACACTTCAGCTGTGTATCTGTGTAGTCTATTTTCCATAAATTTACACACTTCTGGTGGGAGAGTGAATATTTTGCATTTATCATTGTGATATATATTAATGAATAATATTCTTAACACAAATCCTGCTCTCAACTGTCAGGTTGAATACGTGACTTTAGGATTTGGCAAAACAGATAGTTATTGATGGTCACAAGTATGAAACCTCAATAACAGACCTCAGTGTGTGTCTTTGGTCTGCATATTCTGTTTTTTTTTTTTTGGTTTTGACTGTGGATCTGCACTCACTGTGGAGCACTTCAAAAAAAAGAAAAAGATGAAAGTTTTTCCTATATATATCTTGTTCTTCCAACTACAGAATTTCATTTTGATTTACATATATCAAAAGCAAAAATTCAGATGATAATAGACTCTTTAATATTCAAAAAGTTGAGACTATGTGCGGAAGTCCACTAAAGAAAAAACACAACAATGGCAGAACTGACTGTGGAAGCTGGGAGTTCTTACACATTCTTCTCTAACTGCCTTTACAGTTCTTTATTTCTACATCATGTAACCTGCGTGAACAGTAACAGGAGGATTTGAATATCCAATGTTTCTATATTCTCTGATAATTCCCAAGGAAGTATTTTTTGATAAATATATCACTTGTGTATTTGTGGACTTATTTGTCTGTGTTTTTTTTTAAATTCCTTTAAAGGATACAAATCCGAAGGTGTGCATACTGTCAAAACTAAATTATAGCAGATTTGCTCTGTTTATTTCCCCTGTTCTTTCTTTCTTTTATTTGCTATTTTATCATTAATAGGACTAGAAACTAATTGAGGGAAGCATTTTGTCTCTCTCTATGTTGTTAAGGTGTTCTGTATGTTTAAATTTCATGCCTGTGTTATGCAAAAGATTAGATTTAATGTTAATGATGCTTCTGGTGCTACAAAGACTAAAACAAATGGGCAATCCTTGCTTTTTTGCTTGTCACCAACTCCAGTGTATCTGGGATTTTATCTTTTGAACCTTCAAATAAGGATAAATTTAAAGTATATTCTTAGCTGCTGTATTTTGGACACGAATACATTTAAAATCTGTGTATTTTTAACTGTTTTGTGGCTGTCTGTGACATCATCACATTAGAAGGCAGTGCATTGGTGGACATCCATTAATAGTTCTTTTTTATATATTCACTTACCTATTTTATTTGGGTAACTATTGATCACGTGTTGTGACAGTGGAATTCTGTGACTGATTGACTTTGAGACATCTTGAGGAAAAGCGTTTTCTTTAATGGCTTTTACCAGTTTAACACCTTTTTTCATTCTCAGCCCCTGAATTTATATCTACATATGTCCTGTATTTTCTCCTGAAAATACGTCAGGGTGAGAAATTTTAAATTTTCTATAGCTATATTTAATTTCTTTTTTTCCAAACGTGGAAGTATTTTTGTACACGTGGAGCTGTATTTAAATGATATGCATCTTTTTTATCATTTTTGTCTTTTTATGGGTGTCTGAAACTGATCTATATTTTCCTTTTCATATGTCTCTTCTGAGCTTCTTCTTCCTCACCATATCATCTGTTTAGCAGATCCTTGGTTCTCCAAAGAAATATTTGTTGTTAATTTTGAAAAAAATCACAGCTTTGAAAGAATATCAATTCTGCTGGTAGTGAGTATCTCAAAAACTGTAATGTATCCTTTGGAAATATCAGATCACATGATAGTAGATAAGTAATATATGTAGAGTAAAGCTGATAGCATTATCGTGAGAGAACTATAGGAGGAAGATGAAGTACTCTGGAAGTAGAGAAACAAGATAAGGAAAAGTCAATAGTACCACGACAGAGGTGCACTGAGAGCAGAAAAGAGAAGAAATTATTGTGGGAGGGTTCAAAGAGGTGCTGGAGGTATCCAGAACAGAAGCAAAGCAGAGCTTTTGGCTATCGAAACAGAGCTAGAGGCTATCGAAAGTGTTGTGAGCAGTGATATGATATAAGATATAAGTAAGAGACTGAGGCACTGAGCTGGGAGCACCTACCAATGCACACAGGGAATCAAGCTTCTTTCATTCTGATGCTCACAGAATAATTAATAACTGTTTAATTTCTTAACTTTTTTTTTTTTTCAATATTATTTCCCTGTAGAAGCAGGTATTGTCCTGTAAGGCTTTGTAGCTATTAAGACTTAAGCTATTAAGTTCTTGCATCATGATTAGCATTTATTAACCAAATCTCTAATATCTTTATTATTATTACTGTATTCCTTTTTATTCTTAAAGTGATAATCTAATTTTTAGCACTATGTAGAATCAGGTTCATTCAGGAGGAAAAAGTAGGCCTCACTGTGATAGTCTTGAGCACTTTCTGGAATAAGCTAGTGCCCTATAATACTCATATTGAATTATATTGATATGAATATGCAGTACTGAGTCTTGGTTGTGGATCATTTCAGGTGATAGGCACTCCACAGGAATTGCTCAGTATGTTGTTTCAAAACAGAGGAACATGAATGATGAAAGCTCAGTAAGGTGGCAGTCATAACATGCCTATCTTTTTTAAGGTCTAAAATCTCACTACACTTTTTTTTTATTATGGACTCTATTTTAAATTCAAGACAAAATGATAAAAATTAAAAACTAATTAATTCGATGTCTAGCAGTCAGAGGGACATAGAACTTCATGCTGGGGGAAAACCTCACTAGACACTTAGACTGGGCTGTTTTAGTCTCTTCTGTAATTACATTTGCTTCTAAATTTTCTCACAGAATTATTTATTGTATTGATTATGTATTCAGTCTGGTTTTAAACACATTGAAACTTGGTCTCTGGTACTCTGGTAGTCTATTGAAATATCTCTGTGTTCTCAATAAGCCTCTAACTCCTCACTCAAGCCAAATGAAATAAAGCTGATTAGTTCAAACTCTAGAAGACAGAAGGCTGAAGGGAAAACTCTTCTAAACCTAAATATGCAAATCTTGGGCTTCTATATATAAAAGATGTATATGGTGTGTTCAAAGACCCTCGTTTTTCTTTAGTATAGTTTGCCTCTTATGAAACATATCCAGCTTTAAATATTTAGACAGTTTTTTCAGAAAAGGTCTGCAGTTGTTTTCAGAACAGAATTAACTGTCATGAACTTTGTAAAGATTGTCTAAGCAACTGGTGTGAGTATTGAAAACTGCTCTAAGTGAGCTTCTTGTTATTGAATTGGAATTCTTTCGTGTTTCCCTGCTTTTGTGTATCAAGAATGATTTATTTCCAAGCATTGTGAACTTCAGTGAAAAGTACTTCATGTTTACCTTTATTTGCTCATGTCAAGCAATTTTGAAGTTGTTCTGAGGCAAAACTTGTCCAAGAAGTGGAACTTGAGATTCCATTCTGCAAATCATTATTACCATTCCACAGCAGTAAAAAGCCATCTTTTAATTCTTTTGTAGCACTGGAGTACTGCATTTTTGGTGAACTGAATTCCTGAGACTAATATTGCAGCTGACCAGTAACACCAGGAGCAGCAGCCTCCACTTTTTAGCATTTGATGGGATTCTTTTGGGTAGTTTACATGTCTTTGAAAGGACACTGCCCTTTTCTTCACGGAACCTTAGAAACAAAAATGGAAAACCTTAGGGCTGTAACATTATAAAAGGGGGGGTGCCTATCCACGTTAAAAATAAGATCCATGTAATACCGTTCATTTTCTTATATCCTGTTTCTATAATTATATCAGACCAAAACATCTCTTACTGAAATCAGCTTAACACCCACACACATACTCAAACAAAATCCTTGGATTTTCATTTTGAAGGAGTAAAAGATTCAAATCTTTGACACAGGATTGGTTTTAACTATACAGTGCTATGAGCATCCTGCATGTAATTTGGGTAATTGGCAATTAAAGAAAAAAAGCTACCTAACAATTTTTGGGTAGTGGAGCCATTTTACAGTCTGTTCTACTATGTTTTCTTTTCCTACTTCAGCTTTTTTTGACAGACTAATCACTATTTGTCTTTATAAGTATAGAGCATCAAATGAAACCTGGATAATGTTGTAACCAGTGATTTTCTTTTTACCTGTTTTCTGACTCTTGTGAATGGGGAAAAGGAAAAAAGATGATTTTGAATTTGTTGAGTTACTGATTTCATACTATAGTCTTCATCTTTTCCCATTCATATTTCCACGAGTATTTATAACGATGTCTTAAATTATTCTTGATTTAAAAGTTATGTATTCTAGTTTAAAGGGCCATTCACAGCCTCACTGAGCAATCTGTTCCAGTGTCTTACCACCCTCACAGTAAAGAATTTCCTGATATCTACTCTAAATCTACCCTTTTCCAATTTAAGACCATTTCCTGTTGTCCTGCTACTACCTGCCCATATGAAAAGTTCCTCCCCAGCTTTTCTGTAGGCCCCTTTCAGGCACTGCGAGGTCACTAGAAGGTCTCCTCAGATCCTTTGCTTTTCCATGCTGAAGAGCCCCAGCTCTCTCAGCCTGCCCTCACAGGGGAGGTGCTCCAGTCCTCTGATCATCTTTGGCCCTCCTCTGGATCTGCTCCAACTCTGTGTCCTTCTTGTGTTGAGGGCTCCGGAACTGGACACAATACTCCAGGTGGGGTCTCACAAGAGCAGAGTAGAGGGGCAGAATCACCTCCCTTGAGCTGCTGGTCACACTTCTTTTGATGCAACCCAGTTGCATAAGGTTGGCTTTCTGGGCTGCAAGCATGTATTGCCTGTTCATGTTGAATCCTTCATCAACCAGCACTCCTATATCCTTCTACTCAGGGCTGCTTTCAAGCCATTCTCTGCTCAGCCTGTATCTGTGCTTGAGTTTGCCCTGACCCAGATGTAGGACCTTGCTCTTGGCCTTGTTGAACTTCATGAGGTTGGCATGGGCCCAGCACTCAAGCCTGTCCAAGTCCCTCTGAAGAGTGTGCCTTGCCAGACAACTGATACTTGTTACTGTACTGTCCTGGACAATACTGCGTAGATCTGTAAGTTTGTCTTAATTCTTCTTGTACTTTCATGGAGTCCAGCAAATGGAGCACCCAAAGGATTTTACTGTTTCTTATCAGCTACACAGTACTTTATTTTAGGGAAATACCAGTATACATTTACTTTGCTTGAGAAAGAAATGTGATTGCATGTGGCATAGTATAAACTTATAAAAAACTGAAATTACAGATGAAAAACTACAAATGGTCCACACATTTAGTGTGCATGAGTCTTTTTCAACTCAGATTCACAAAGAATCCTGATAATAGTGACAGACCCTACAGCTTTATTGTGTTTTAGCCAATATTCCATATTCAGGAATTTCATTTTTCTACCAAATCCTGTATTCATGTATGCACAATCATGATGTTATTTTTTTACATGTCTTTAAAACTTTTAAGAACAATATTACAGTATATAAAATAAATTATATAAAATTATAAAATAGGATTTTTCTAGATACAATAATAAAAAAATCAAAATCTCACAACTATTCCTACGCATGGAGGCAGCTGCATCAAAGGGCTTTGTGACCTTGACTCCTCCACTGAAAAAAAAAGAGGTCAGTGAGAGCTATTTATCAATACTATTTGAGTCACTGCAACAGGCATCAGTCAGAGATCAATGCTTTACCATCCTCAGTATTATAAACACATAAAGACTGTCCTTGCCTAACATTTCATCCTATTTTTTCATCTGATGTTGATAATTTGAAGGGATTTTTTTTTCCTGTTTGCTTCTGTTTAAAATTTTATATCAGCATCTTTTATGGTGGCAGGGATTCTGTATTTTGATTCATGTAAACAGATCCTTACTTCCATGAATTCAGCAAAGTTCCATATAGGAAAAAGAATAGAATTAAAAGTTCAAGGCTTATGTGAGCATCATCACCAAATTGTGGTGCCCAGCGCAGCTGAGGTGTCATGAAAAAAAACCTAGTTTAGTTGAGATAGGAAGATCCTGAATGCTCTTTTCCTACCACTCTAACTTCAGCTTCTTTCTTCTGACAGCATGCATCTGTTGTTTGTTTTGGTGTTTTTCTCCATTGTACTACTTGTTGTGTTAGTAAAGCCCAAGGCAAGCTTCAGTCTAAGTCCTGCTTGTTAGAGCCAGATAATTACTTCAAAAACTGGACATCAAATCCTGTTTTTCTTCCAGATAACTGTAAAGTTGGTTTAATTGGTACTTGATTGCTTCTCTGTAATTAAAAGCTTTCCTGAAGGAAGCTGACATTAAATAGATATCAATAGTAGAGATCATTTTCCTATGGTAGCACAAACTAGGGGCAATGCTGACTGATCTCATAGGTGAGCATTCAAGATGAATAAATAAATGTTTATATGTGATTTTTGAATGTTTTTGAAAAGAGGAGGATATTTTAGTAGAATGAGAATAAGACAAAGCCAGACACAATGCATGGTAGTATTGCATATGTGCATATACAGTTACTAGATAAAGTAATACTTTATGTGATACGTAAGTTATCACAGTCACTGAAATCTCAGCTCCTTACAGAAAAAGAAAAAAAAAAAAATTAGAGAGATTTCAGATATGAGAGTATGACTTAGAATCCAGTTTTCCTCTTGAAGGTCCTTTCTGCTGTCTAGAGGTTCCACAAAAACAACAGGGGAACAGACTTTATAGGCGAAGAAGTGAAATTGCTGTCAAAAGCTAATGTAAACAAATTTAAAATTTGGAGCAAAAATATGTGTTTTGCCATTCTGTGTGACTCAGTGATGTGTTACATTTAGTATTGTCAAGCATATGTGCTTAAGATAGTGTGGTTATGGTTCAGCTGATGCTCTTTCTTTGATTCCACAATGCACTTGAAATCTGCTCAGCTCTGCATCATTCACTGAGATTATAAAATAGTATAGCAAAGAAAATGAATCTACATCATTTACTGTTAAAGACAGTCAGAGCAATGTAATCAAACTTCTTTCTTCTTTTCCAGTTCATCTCCTTTAGTGGACACTTAATGAAAGTGAAAAATAGTTTGCAGGTAGTATAGTGCAATATGATTTTTACTGTATCTCTCCAGGCCACTAAGTATCATGAGAGTGATGCTATACAAATTTTTCACCTCAGTCCACTTCCTGGCATAGCTTCGGTGTGAAAAATGGAGACACAGACTGATTCAATAGAAAAGGAAGCAAGCAGCAGCAACAAAAATTAGATCTATGTAGAAGAATCTGCACAACTTGGGAGGACAGTCTCTTTTCCCTGAACTTTCTTCTTTTCCCTGAGGTCCTCTGGATCATCTGCTTCTTAGGAAGTCACAGCTGTCTGAGTTTACAGTGATTGAAGTTGGACGTTTGGAGATTTATGAAAAGCTGACTTAAGTATGACAAACAAATAGTATTTATAGGATGATGAGGGCAGCTCTTTATTTGGTTTACTGACAAATAGTGCTAATAGGTGTTTTTCAGTCTCCTAAATAGCTAATATATGATAAAGGCAGGAGCGATAAAAGAGCATTAGTTATTATTTAATTTGAGAGTAAACATTTTTAACATCAGTCCAGTGTAGCTTCTGTGTTTCAGCTCAGAGGTGGCTGCAGTGCAGTGGCAAATATGTAAGTTCTGGTTCTGAAGTATCCAGAAGAAATGCTGTTTAGGAAACCTTGCTTTCCAAAGTATTTATTCAGAAAGCAGGAAAAAAAAACAAACACCAGCAAATAGTCAATAGATTTATTTTTTTACAAAGCTGGAATAGTCTAGCCATTCAAAAAATGCTTCTCTAGTTTTTTGATAATTGGAATAGTATAGGTATATCACCAATGAGCTCAAATGCCATTATTTCATACTGATTATTGAGGATAAAAAACATTTCTTCTGAGTCAAGGTTTATATAGAAGGGAGTTTACAACATAATGTATTTGAGTTATCTCTAAGGTAAGGCTTAAAGGAGGCTTTGTAATCAAGCCTGATGACTTAGTTGAAATCCTAAAATGAATGTGCAAGAGAAGAGTGCAAAGGGTTTAAAATTAAATAGGAAAGCTCTTAACCTAAACTTTATGATTCAGTATTTTTCCTGCAAGTAATTTACTATAATAGAAAAGAGAACACTGTGTCCTTACATGCCTGATGTAAATTTGGGTCTAAAACATGAAATGTTCCTCATAATGAAGTATGGGTTTGGGTGTGTCAGATATGTGTGTGGCTTCATTTGAAATTAGGTCCATGGCTGAATATGACAGAAAAAGAATTTGCTGAAGTTTCTTCTCATGCCATAGCAGAGAATGTCACAAACGAGTGACTCACTGGCTGAGCTCTATTTTCAGTTTGTGCTGTGTTTGGTCATCATTCTCCTGTGTGGGAAGGATGGTATGTCCGGTCTCCAAACCCCTATTTTATATGCTATATCTGAAACATATCCAGATGCAAAGGTGAGGCAACAGTGAAAAGGAACCTTTTCCTCTTATCTGTCCACTGCATGTATTTGGACCTATGTTAGAATGCCAGAAAATGTACAGTGCAGTTTTGTTGAGTGTATGCTCTCCAAAATATATTCTTCAAAACAGAGATGGTAGGATTCTTCCCATTCAGTGCAACCCAACAATGTGCTGTACAGAACTGAAGACCTTCACCCTTTCATCACCTGTGACAGTTTGTATTCTGCCTTTTTTATTATTTATTTTAAAAAGATGGAATATTTATGAAACTTCAAGTAGAAGCATCCTCCTTCTAATATGAATAACTATATTCTCATATACAGAAAAGACAGCTGGTAATATTTCTGATAAAAAGATGATTTTTCAGGGAAAATAATTATTTCACAACCCTTCAGAGTAACTGGGGAAAAAACATCCAAAATGTCATCATTGCAGTGTGGATTTCACAGACCACATTCACTCCAGTATCTACCTTGACCATGACACAAAAGTAATTGAATTACATGGATTGAAACCTGAGACAGAATTTCTGTATTTCACCTAACTTTATTTAGCTAGTTGCATATCCTGACCAGAGCAATCATAGCATGTGAGCTGGAGTTGAGTATGTGCATCCACATACTCTGATGCTTACATTTTATTATTCCAACAGAAGATCAATCAGGTCTGCTTCAAGTAATGCTGTGAAGCCATCAACTGCAAAGGTTTTCAGGTGAGAATGAAACCGTGGATTCCCCACAGGCCACTATTCTTAGTGCAGTACTACAGAGCGTGAAGAACAAGCTCCCTTATGTAGTCATACTTGCTGGTGATAAAACGGCATTTCTCCTCAAATAATCTGTTCAAATTAAGTGAATTAGAGCAACAGAAGCAAATCTGCAGGCAATTTGCATGTGAAATAGGAAATAATATTTCCATTTTATGAGAGCTTATATCTATTGCTCTCATGCAGCTCACTCCTTTTATTCCTTCTTTTTTCCTCCTCTTATTGTCATACAAGTTGGTTGAGTATTTTACCATTCTATATTCTGCTATATCCAAGTATTGCTCGGCTTCTTTGTGGACTAGAAGCTGAACTTGAACTTCCTCCCTGAGTGTTGAAAAGATGAATTGTTTTTGTACACAGAGATTGAGTAATTTAGGGGTTTCCATATTACTTATACTGTTGGGTTTTGTTTTTTTTTTTTTTCTTTCTGTTTCTTCTTTCAGGCACTGATTGTTGTCTTCATAATATTTATTCTATTTGGCAAAAAGTGTAGTAGAACAAAGAGGCAGATGTATTTCATATTTCTTCAACACCTCATCTAACTGCTTTATATTTTTCATATCTTTTTTATACTTAACACAAAGTGCACCCTTCATTCTTTGTTCTCACGACTCTCCCTCCCTGCTGAGATATGATGCAGTTCATACATACACCTACTTCCACCAGACATATTTTTAACTAGTGCAATGATAGATAGTGGGACAGTTTGTAATAGGATGATCTTTCTGGCTCATTTCATTGTTTTCTCTTCTTTGATGACCATTTTGAGACACATTTCTTTCTCTCTGCTCACAAACTCATTATTTCTTCATACCTAGATGCTGTTCCTGTGTGCTAAATCACTTCCTCTCAGTGGTAAATTTGTTAGACATAGATGCAGTCACTCATGATATTTCTTAAATTCCGTTGAACATTGCATTTCTGACAAATGCTACATGTTAACTCCAAGTCATGATGCAGTGCTAGTCATCTTTATGTATTCATACTAAAAATAGTCAACTCCAAAGCCAGCTACCTCTCTGCCAGTGCAAGCCAGCTCTATGACTGTCAAAGGGTGACTAATTCATAGTGCAAACATTCTCCAGAATCCCTCAGCTTAGTCAGCTCTGCTAGGACATTTCCTCTACTCTCTGGATGATTAATATGTTAACCATTGTCTTAAACATTAGCTTTGTATTGGCAGTAATAATGAGAAACATCTAATGCAAAATTATTCTCCGAATTTAAAATACGCTATTTAACAAGTTATAGGAGATATCCTTGTCATCTGTGTTGTCTCATGTTCCAGTTTTGCTGAAGCACATGAAATCAAAGCATGTTGTGAGGCAACGTACACCCCTGCTGCATCTAAGAACTGAGCATTGGCAGCAGCTAGCAACTTCTGACTGTTGGATGTCCAAAGCCATGACTGGATCACCCTGTCACTATGAAACTAATGGAGTCTTTCACAGCCTTGAGGTATGGGTTGCTAATTATCATCACTTTGCACTTGCCCCACAGAAGACAAAAAATAGATAATTTGACAATAACTACACTGACTAATAATCAAAAATTTAAAATTGGGTAGGTTTATAGGCATAGAGTTGTTTCATGGCCACTTCTAGATAAAAGCAGATTAAAACAACGTAATCAGAGAGGGATGGTGCTAACTTGTAAAATAGACAAACATGAAACAAAAGGAGGTCTGTCAGATTTCAGCAGGCATCAGAGAAAGGATCAAATTGACAGAAAATTTGAATATTTGTCAAAAGAAATTGAGAATTTTCCTGGGAGTTGAAAAGACAGCTGCAATAGATTTTTCTGTTCTGGACTGATGCAGATTTCTGCAGTGGCAGATAATGATTTCAGTAGTAACAAAAAATGAATTTTAATGTATGTTATATATACGTATCTGTATACATATGTATATACACATGCTTATGTGTGTGAAATATCTCCATATATGTGTATACATATAGAATTCATCTCTATATCAATAGAGATAGATATATGTAGACATACAAAATAAGAGTAATTCATGTACATTTTAAAAAAGATATGTGACAAAAAGGCCACAAAATATCTCAGGTCCTTGTAAACATTAGGGAAAAGATTTTTAATGAGTTAATTGAATTTGTATAGTTTTGTCCAATTCTTACCATGGCAAACTGCATCCAAATTCTTAGCTCTGAGTTGGCTACCATAGGTCACTATTTAGTAAAACATATTGTTAGAATCCAAGCTAGCAGATGTTAAACTGAACTGATTAATCAGAAAGATTAAGAAAATACCAGATTGAGCTTCTGTCCAGGAACCTGACAGACTTGAGGTGCTATCTGTAGGATTAGAGCCATAAATACCTAAAAATAATAAGTTTGCAGGAAACAGATGAAAAGCTATCCTATACATAGGATTATTTTGAAGAAGGTCATTAAGGAGTTGTGATTGCAAAGAGAGTGCTAATATTTCAAATCTCACATTTAGAATTAAGTATGTTTTTACATTATATTACTATTTGAAATGAAGGCTTAAACACTCTCTGAATCTTGAACATTTGTCTTCAAAAATTTGAACAAATAGAGAAGATGAGAAACTGCTGTTAGATCATTCCTTTAGTGTTACTGCTTCTAAAAACAGATTTCTCCACAAGGATCCGAGAAATGAACAATTATTGCTTTTACTGCATCTTCAAAGTAATTATTTTTTACTGTTACTACATGTACTTTTTGTCAAGGACACACCACTGTTGACTAGTTTCCTGACTGCAGTTGACACAACAGAGACCTAGAACAATACTAGCATGACAAACAAAAATAACACTGAGAAGCTGATAAACTGCTGGCTTTTACCTCACTGATGGCCCCAAATGTCTAAGCCGTTATACTCTGGCTTCTGTTCAAGCCCCCTGCTTGTGGTCCTGATGTCAGAGAGCACTCTTCTATGTATGTACTGACAAAGATAGATACATAAGCATATATATATGTATGTAGGAAATCTATATTTAGTTACCTGAACAGAAATCATTTCATTTGGAGCAATAAGGAGAAAAATGTCCCCCAACTGGTGTGTGTGATGCAGTTTTAAAGTAGTATACTCCAGAGGATCAAATTGTACAGGCAGCAGAAAGGGGTGAAGCAAGCAGCCAAGGATTTTGAATAAATACTACAGCTGCGAGAAATTAGTTGTAGAAATAAAAGGAGAAGGGATCAGCTAGAGAGTTTTGAGGGTAATAACTGTATTAAATCTACAGGAAACACTTAGAGCAAAATTGAGTCTGATTTATACTGTAAATAACTCCACTGATTTCATTGAAGTTCCATAGGATATCAAATATCATCTCAGAAACTGGTTACTGTATGATGGCTGTGAGTAAGGAAAGGGAGTTCTGCTGAAATACCACTGCTTATGTCTTACCATTTTTATATTCCACTTTTTTTAGAAAACTTGGAAATGGATGGTCTCAGAGTGGTAGCTAGAGCCAATGGTATTGCAAGCATGTGTTGCACAACTCCCCAGCTCCCAGAGCTCTGGTGTTCTAACTTCTTCCACAGCTCCTCTGCTGCTCTAGTTTTGGATTGTTCTTGAAGGGCTCTGGGCTGTTAATACTGTGATGAACTGGCTATTATTCATACAGATGTAGAACAGTCACTAGAAATAAATCTCAAGATTGAATTCAGCTTAGGTATGTTGACCTTCTATTGCCTGAGCCCTTCTCTAAGGAGATATGTTTTCCAGACATATATGCATTTAAGGTGAAAAATAGAATGGGCTGAGCCACCCAAGAGTGATTTTCACATGGGGATTCTCTGCTTCTGCAGTTCTGTTTTATGCCCCCTTCCTTAACTTCCCTGCTTTGGATCTCTCAAATTATTTGTCCTATTGTCAGAGAGGGTTTTGTTGCCTTGGTCATCCCAGTGGATTTTAGAGAGTGACTGCATTAGCATTACTTCGTTCAGAATCTTACCTTCTCTCTGTCATGAATAGAATGCACCTCTCTCTTCAGTCAAAAAGTGAAGAGAAACAAATAGTTATAAATAGTAATTCTGATAAGCATGGAAAGCATGTTTTTTTTAAGATATTTTCTGACTGAAAAGATATATACTTCCTACAGCAAGCTTAAATGTCTCTGTGCCTGAGCCATCTATCTGAAGTGGTGCTTTAAAGTTTTAATTATTTTAATTATTTCTCATGAATCTTCTACAATTTTTTCATAGCTGTAATAAAGACTGGTGATGGAAATCTGACATAATCCCAAAGAAGGAGGCTTTGCATTCAGAAAGAGCAACAGCTGCATAGGATTATTTTCAGGTGTGCTCTTGCCTGATTCTTAAACCAGATGGAATCTGTGCCAAAACCCTTCATTCTTGTTCAAGGGATAGTCTGGTGCAGATTTATCACAGACCTGAAGTTCTTAGTGACATTTGCTTTTTGCATACAACTTAAGCCAAGTCCAACTCTCCAAAATAGATTAACAACTAAATATAATTCAGGAAAGATTGTATAGAAATAATGTTTTGCATATTTTCAGCATTTGTCTTAAAGGTGAGGAAACTGCACAGTTCATTGGAAAGCAGAAGTCTTCTAAATAATATTCTACCTTAAACCAGATAATCCTAGAAAGTTCCTGAATTGAGAAATTCAAGGTTACTTCAGCCTTGTTCTATATGAAGATTCAAAGCTCCAGGCAGGTTTATGGATGAATTTCTCCAAAATTTAGTATGCTAAAAGCTTGCTTAAAAAATATATATGTATATCATTGTTAAGAAGGAACTAACTGGGACAATAAAGATATAGTAATTGAAATATATCCTGATCTTCTTGGATACTGTAAGATTCTTTTGTTATTTGCATTAAGACAAGACTATAAGAATTAAATATTGGGTTGGATAGCAGGGCTGGGGTAGAAATGCAATGAGAGATGTCTTGTTGGAAAAAGGTACAGGAAACAAAACACACTAGCACTACACATTGAGAAGTCATACTTTCTATTGCTGTTTACTGTCCAAATATTGCTTTTGCTAATTCCCTTGAATTTCCATAAACTTCAATGTGTACAGAATAGCAGAAACTGTAAGGCACATACATATCTAGGATGACTAAGTAATTTTAGTGGTCTGGGTATTTTAGGCCAAAAAAAAAAAAGTCTGGGAAAGGCTTAATAATGTAATTTTCTTATTGATTCATGCTGATGTTCAGGAATAGTGCTACTTGTAAAAATCCTCTTATCTGTTAGTCTGGTTCTAAAACACAGGTAGTGAACAGTGAGGGCAGTGGAAATGGGATAGTGCTTGAACACAGACTGTACTGTTAATATCACGCAGTCAGGTTAAGCTGTTACCATTTACAGCAGGCATATCCATCCTGTGGCCTACGGGCTGCATGCAGCCCTGGGCAGCTGGTAATGTAGACCAATAAGATCTTAAATTTTTGGCATCATTAAGTGATTTTTAGTGATATTTTTCATGAGTTGATTGTGTGTAGGTTGAATTCAGGCTGTATATGCAACAATAGAACTCTGTGAAGGGGAGAGCTCAGTGCAGTGCTGACTCTGCCTCTCGTGCCCACCACAAATGCTCAGTCAAATACATACCATCGTGCATTGCACATTACATGCACTTGTGCTACCTGGCAAACAAAACACAATGATTGCCAATAGTATTATTTCAACCCGCCTACATGTATATGCGCATGTGATGACAAGAGTTTTTTGTCATCAAGCAGACATGTAAGTTTTCTTATTTAATTATTAATCTCTGCCTTGAGTTATTTTCTAAAATAATTTCAGAAGTTAAGACATTCACTGGGGAAGAAATATCAAGAGTACTCGAGCTGCACTGAAAATTTTGTAATTTTCAACATCTCAAAAAACTCACAAAGAATATAAAATAATTTGCAATATGTTTTTAACTGGTTTTGTTATATGTATTTAATTAGTGTTTCTGCCAGTTCCAGGACTTCCTTTAAAACTGTAAATGATGATTATAGGAGTATCATTTACTTTTCTGAAGCAGTGTGTCTAAGCCAGGATAAAATTCTGAAAAGATTTTACAATTTGCAAAATGAAATATGCCATTCATGGAATCAGAAGGAAAATTTGTGCCAGAACTTGAAGATGAAAAATGGCTCACAGATTCAGCATTTTTTATGGATTTGACCACTCATTTAAATGAGTTAAACACGCACCTTTAAGGTGAAAATCGACTTACCTGTGCTGTGTTTCAACTTATCTGTGAATTAGTTTTCACAAAATCAAACTTTTGTCTTTTGTTGTCCTCTTTTTTATGTTTTAACAACAAAACTTAAAAATATTTCTTAAAATAAGTTTTACCACTCATATACATTAACCATATGTACACTAACCATTATGTATTTTATATGCGGCTCAAGACAATTCCTCTTCACTCAGTATTGCCTAAGCAAGCCAAGAGGTTGGACGTGATTTAAATCGAGTTTAATCTCTCCAGTCTGTGCTGGAGATTGGTTCAGCTTCAGTGCTAAATGTACTGCAAGCACAGCCTAAGTCGTGTAACAATGTGTTGACTTTTGCATGCAGTTTCTTCAGAATGAGAATTGACTCCATGTGTGATACATTGATCACAGCCATAAATACTGAGAATCCAAAGTGTTTGGTACTTGGGCAAAGGATTAGAACAAAGAGCAAATTAAAATAGAGGAAAGGATAGTACAAAAAATGTTTCCTACTTATCACATACATTTTTATTGAGATTTCATCTTCGCTAACAGTGAAAACATGAGCTGGAAAGAATGTTTCCTCTTGAGCTACTTATTTTCTGCAGTAAACTGCTAAAAGGCAATATTGGTAGCATTAGGATCATAGGAAGTAGGAAGGAAATAGCAATTGTAAAGTTAATTGTTTAGGTGGGAAGATCTTTTCAAGGTGAACCAGCAATCCAAAAGGTTTACCATAAAGGGAAGAAATAAACGTAAAGGAAAGAAAACACTGTTTTGTCAAATATCCTTGCAATGTGCCTGATTATGGTGACATCTAGAATCAAGAAATCAAGGTGTAATTTGTAGAAGTGAATGTGCAGGACTTTCAGGTGCTTGCTTTGATGAATAAATGCAGAAATACAAGATCATCTTTAAATATAGGTGTCTTTGTACAGCATTCCATCTTGTCTTCAGACATTCTAATTTGTCAAGATCTCTCTGCAAGACCTCTCCACATTTGAGGGAGTCAACAGCTCTTCTCAGTTTAGTGTACTTTCAAATACTTTATCAAAGTAATTGATTTTTAAAAAATTAAAGGGAAGTGGCCCTAAAACGAAGCCCTGCATAATCTCAATTGTGACTGGCGGCAACTAGATGGGATGTAACCCTCTTTACTGTAATGCTTTGAGCCTAACCTGTCAGCCAATACAAATTGCCACTATCTGCCTGGGCAGGAGTAAGAAAGTAATAGCTTGTATTGGATATATGAAAGAAAGTTAGAAGAACTTTATTCTTTTTTAAAGCAATAAATATAGGTTTTTATTTGTTATTCTTCTTTATATTGCCATTTAAAATATTTTCTGCATAGTTATTCTTGAAGAATATATAGATTTATACACTGAGAAAGTTTACAGTCCACATATGGGAATATGTTCATGGACCTCACAAAAAGGAGCAGATCTTACTCTCACATCTGGCAGTCATTTGTTCATCATGGAGTTCTGCATCTGAAAGTATTGCATAATAAATGTGCAGGGCCAAAATCATTCTGGGTGTAACAGTACTGACGTCAATTCCCTTACACCACCAATGAATTTTTTGTGTGGAATGCAAACTGTTTTCATGACAGACAGGGAAACAATTCAGCATGGATGCATCTTCTTATTTTCCTTTAACAGCTGGCAGCTGGTAGACATTGGTGTACTGGCCAAGTACAATAAATGAGATGGACAATGAAAAAGAACAATTACAAAGAAAAATGAAGAAGGTTGCTCAGATAAGAATGAGTCTATATGATTTTTCTTGCTTCGAAAGAGAAGGAGAATAGGGGGAGATGGTGAAGAGGAACGATCATTTTTAGGAAGCAATTATTAAGTCCTATTTTTCACAACAAACAGAAGCAGATAATCATTACCCATTGCAGCCACTTCCAGACTAATTTTCTTCTTAGTGTGGTCATAGAATCATAGAACTGCTCAGGTTGGAAAAGACCTTAAAGATCAAGTCCAACTGCAGCCTAACCATACTACCCTAACTCTAACAATTACCGCTAAGAGCTACAGCTAATGCTTCATAGTGTTTAATATCTTCATTAATGATCCAGATGAGGGATCAGAGGATACCCTCAGAAATTTTGCAGGATAATACAGTTTGGGGAGGAATAATTGACACAACAGGCGATTGTGCTGCCATTAAGAGAGATCTCCACAGGCTGACAGGAATCTTGTAAAGTTCCAAAAAGTGAAGTACAAGCTCCTGCACCTGGGGAGGAATAACTCTGTAAACCAGTGCAAGCTGGGGCAACTGGCTAGAAAGCAGTTCTGCAAAAACTAAATTGTACATACTGGCAGACAACAAGTTGAATAAAAGCCAGCAATGTGGGCTTGTAGCAAATTGGTCCAAAACAACATCCTGGTATACAGTAGAAGAGCATTGCCAACAGGCTGAGGAACATGAACTTTTCCCTCTTCTAAGTATTGGAAAGGCCATATTTGGAGTATTAGGCCCAAGTACAAGAGACATGGACTTAGTGGATTGAGTCTGGCAGAGGGCCATAATAATGATTCAGTGACTGGAACATCTGCTGTGCAAGGAGGGTGTGAGAGAACTGGGATTTTTCAGCCTAGAGAGGAGTAGGGTCAAAGTGGAACGAGACTGTTTGCAGTATTTCTCAATGAATAAACAATGGTCACAAATTGAAATACAGGAAATTCAATTTACACATAAGAACAACCTTTCTGCAATTGAGTGAATTATCCAGCGGGGTCATCTTGGAGATACTCAAAAGTCAACTGACAAAGCCCTGAGCAACCTGCTGTAGCTGGCTCAGCTTGAGCAGGGGGCTGGACTAGATGATGCCTAGAAATTCCTGCCAATGTTAGCTATCCAGATTCTACAAAATGCAGCTAAGTTTTCTATCAGGCTCTGGACAGCATAGGAATCATTACAAGGTCATATGTGTATGGTCAACACAGAGTATAGGACAAAGATTTTATTTATCTTAGATTGAAATGGAGTGGCAGCATGATTCTGTTTCCTTCCCTACCTCTTTATGCCTCTGGGCTACTGATCCTGCACAAAAGGAATTCCTGAATTTCCCAGAACAGAGGCAGCAATTGCGACTGCTACTTACGGTAGCCACAAAATTAAGAGATTATGGCAGTCACAGCTTAATCCAAAATGTTAAATCAAGTCCTTGCAGATAGGAATACAACTGAATTTAAAACATTTTTTAAATTATGTGTAAGTCCTTTGTAAAGACCAGTAATTGTGAATACACCTGATTTGTGTTTACTTTCTTAAACTTCAGTTGCTTTAGAATGTTCTTTCTTTAATTCTATTTCTACTAACATTAAGCAAGCATCAGTGAATGTCAGTGGGTGCCATTTTTTCCACATGGAGGAATTCAGTGTCACTGTTTTGCTTCATATGCACTTCCATGTGAGACACCATTTTGTCAGACTGCCCCTCTGCTGCCATCTGTTGCACGGCAACAACATGTCATGAAATATTTGTGGAAAGGTTCAACCTCTACTGCCATACCACCACCATCTGCCTCTGACTTTGTCAGCCAACATAATAAAATAAGAGGCATTACTTTCAGGGCAGAATATGTATGCATGTATATATATATATATACATATAGATACACACACAAAAATGTATACAGTTACATACGTATAAATAATATATTAAGGATATAGCCTTAATAATGGATATATTGGAATTGGCTTATGAACTTACATTTTTATCTAGTTCACCTGACTTATTTCAACAAAAACTTAATTTAATTGAGCTACAGCAATATAGACCAGTAATAGGAAAATATTTCTGTGTGCATACACATAACTTTTAATTAAAACTCAGATTTTTTTTTTCTATTAATTCAGCAATTTCAGACTGCAAAATTCAATGTTTGCAACTTCAAACACTAAACAAAAAAATAACATCCTCAGTCTAGTCACAGTTAACCACATAGTGACTAAAAATAGCATCAGCTAGTCCTCAGGATGTATCCGCAATAACAGACTACTCAAAATGTTCTGCTGCTATTCCCTACCTAATATTATGCCTACAACAAAATGCGGAAGTTTAAAATATCTCTGTAATTATGGTAAACAGACAACAATCAGTAAAATTGCAGAGTACTGTCTGCTGTTCCTAACTTACAGGTTGTATATAGAAAGCTAAATTAAACAATTCTGCCTGCTTTGGGTAGTCACATACCTACTAGATCCAAGTGCCTGTAAAGCATAGTGAAATTATATTTTGAGTTGGATACAAACTCAGCCCAGACTTTCTTGAATATTTGTATACAAATTTTAATTCCAAACAATTGCTGTATCTTTTGTGTTTCCTTGCTGTGTCAAGAATTTTCACAGATATTTTTAAATGTAGGAATCATTAAATATAATGACAGTACTTCCTTTTACTTGCTTACTGTGGAATTGTGATATTACTCAGTGTCCAAAAACATTTCTGCTGCACTCAAGCCAAATTCCGTGTTGAATTGAACACAAGAAGAGGCACATATCTTGATGTTCCCCTCTGCCTGCATTCTGAGGAAAGTACTTATTTTGGAGCATGGCTTCCATCCCATACGGCCTGTGACCTTCTGCTTACGTACTGTGGCCTCTGAGTGAGAACAGGAAGAGGTGAATCAATCAGCTGCTCTCTGAATCACAATCCTCTCTGGATTTCTCTATGGAAAAAAAAAAAAAGAAAAAAAAGAAAAAAAAAAAGGAGATAACTATTAGAGCAGAAACATTCCTTGAAGCTACCTCTGCAGCTGCTGTGAAGAGGATTCACCAGCATGATTATAAAGATGGGTGTAATTGTTGGCAAAGAAGTTTTGCAGTCACAGATTGAGAAAATCTCTGCAACTTATCTGCTTTATTCTGTCTCCAGAACCTTCCCTTGTATCTCACTCTGAATAAAGACTTCCCGGTCTGTGTTGCTGGCAAGTTTAACCCAAGAATAAATGGAGCAAAATTTCATTTGGGATGTCAGCATCCAGTAATCAAAGTGCAACTCAGATTTGGTAGAAATTCATATTCATCCTATGTAGGAATAAATGGCTACACTTTGTGTAACAGAGAAACAAAATCGTGATTACAGCATCTCAAGATGTATGTACCACATTGTTAATAAGACTTTCATCTCTACTGACACATTCCTTGTTGTTCGGTCTAAAGCAGTAAACATTATTTTAAAAGTATAATGTTGAGAGACAAATTTTTGCAAGTTATGTGGGGTTTGGAGCATCCAGTTTGTGTTCTTTTGTCAGATATTAGAATTCTTTAAGAAAGTGATAATGTGACTAGAAACTTACAAACATACTTGCTCTATTAAGGATGTACAGTAGGCTTCAAGGGTACACAAGTCTGATTCCTGGAAATCTGTGAGGTGTGTTGCATACCCATCATAGAATGCTTTGCATTGGAAGGGACCTTAAAGATCATCTAGTTCCAACACCCTGCTATAGGCAGGGATATGTTCCTCTAGACCAATTTACTCAAAGTTCCATCCAGCCTGGCCTTGAATGCTTCCAGGGAAGAGGCATTCACAACTTCACTGGGCAACCTGTTCCAGTGTCTCACCACCCTCACAGTAAAGAATTTCTTGCTGATATCTACTCTAAATCTACCCTCTTCCAGTTTAAAGCCATTTCCTGTCTATTCTGTTGCTACCTGCCCTTGTAAAAAGTTCCTCCCCAGCCTTTCTGTAGGCTCCCTTCAGGTATTGGAATGCCACTATAAGGTCTGCTCGGAACCTTTTCTTCTCCAAGGTGAAGAGCCCCAGCTCTGCAGAACCTTGCACTTGGCCTTGTTGAACTTCCTGAGGTTGGCATGGGCACACCTCTCAAGCTTGTCTAGGTCCCTCTGGATAGCATCCCTTTCCTCTAAGCGTGTTGACTGCAACACTCAGCTAAGTGTTGTCTGCAAACTTGCTGAGGGTCTACTCAATCCCGCTGTCCATGTCTCCTACAAATGTGTTAAAAAACGTCAGTTCCAACACCAATCCCTGAAGAATGCCACTTATCACCAGTCTCTACTTGGACATTGAGCCACTGACAGCAACTTTCTGATAGCTATGAGAAGTGTATAGACTTTGATAACCATTCTTCTGCAAATGTAGGAAAAGCTGTCCTTTCTCATTTTAGAGGAGAACAGCTCGCGCTATATTCTTCTGGAGACAAAAATCTGTCTCCAGAAGAATCTGTCAAATGTTTACTTTATGAATCAGGCTGTAAGATATACTGAATTTCAGAGTAAACATTCTTTGAGTTTCACCTTACAGATGAATTAGACCATTTCTGTATCAGATACTCTCAAGATTTTTGTAAAATAGCCAAAAAATCTGAGCCATATGTTCAGACATGCCTAAAAACAGTAGTGAAATCGTAGTATCCAAAAATAGTTCTGTTTTCCTGGTCTGAGGAATTTTTTTTTACCTGCAATTTTATCACTATTTTGAGACAGATAGCAAGAGCTAACATAGCAAAATGACAGTAAAAACTACATTATCAGTGCCATAAGTGACTATGCTTTTGCATTTTATTTCAGGAAATTGTACCAAAAAATTGACAAGTACATACAGTCATAACTGATCGATTTCCATGCAAACTCCTGAAAACTTCTTGAAATTGATTCCTTCGCTCAGCTGCTGTTTCCCTAGGGCTATTTTGAGGAGAAGGGGGAAAAAAAAGTCCTTAATGGCTCTGCTTCCGGTAGTTCCTTCCTTCCTGCCTGCCTTTACTGAAAAATTGTTTTTCTTATGATCCTGTTGAAAACTAGAATAATATAGAAAATCAATCTTTGTATCATTTATGTATAAAATCAAATGCAGGCTTAGATTAAGAGATTTTAACACTCCCTAGTCATGCTACTTGTGATGTCTTTCCCCAATATAGCTGTTAGTTCTGAATTTCTGTGTATGTTCTCTCTCTTTTCCATTTGACCGTATTATCTCATAGCCAAGTACGTTTTCATTAACAAAGTCCAGGAACTCATTTCAGTTGATATAACATGAAAAGAACTTCATATCTGTAGAGGTTATGTAGAGAATGCTAAAATTATATGTTTGCTACTTTGTTGCTTACCATCAGTAAAAGGAACTTTGGTTTGGAGAATCTTACTCCCATTCACTGTGTTTTTATGCATGGATGTAAATAATTCTCACAGTGTAGGAGACAGTGAAAAACCAAGTCTCTCTGCATCTCTATTAAAATTGGATTTTTAATTCCCATTCTGGTAATTTCCATAGACTTTTTCCATATATTTTGTATGTGGTATTAATATTGGTAGAAAAAAGCCTTTCCTACAAGTTTAGTTGGTGATCACAGATGACACTATATATTCCAGTTTGAAAACAGTCCCAGTTAATTACTTAAAACATTTATTTCCTTGATTAAACATCTCATGAGGACATTACATAAATTTTCATTGGGACATAGGCTTCTGAATGTAGAAGTCACTTTTGAAAAAGAGCTTAGATGACTGACCTGGATATGTTCTGAAAATCATCCTTTGTTAGCTTTAGCATTAAGAAAAAAAAAAATGAAGTACACATTCTCGTAATACTTCATCAAGTTCTGTCTAACAGAGAATCAGAAATCTTCTAAAATGTGCATTTACAAAGAGGTATAAACTTTGAGACATTTTTGTGGTTTCAGAGAAAACTGACTTGAGTATGTACATCTGGAAAGTCCCACCAAGAAGCCACTTCTGTATTTTCAGGAAATTAAATAAAAGGGCCCACTACAAATCTTCAGTTGTCCTTTGTTTGTTTATTTTAAGTCACATAATAAGCAGACATTTGTACATCTTAGGTACAGGATTTGTACCAAAAGGCATCATTTGAACATAAAAGGGTAGTTCATATAAACAACTGTTCTTAACAATTTTGAGACAATTTGTAATGGTCTTCTATTCTGTGAGACTGTGGATAGAGGGGGGATTTCAGAGCTCTGCAGCTTTGGAACCAAGCCACAGTCACAGTCCTTTTTCTGAAATTACCAATTTCAGAGATAACCTGATGTTTGAAAAAGATATACTAGAAGATGTCCCTGAATGGTCTTGATAAAAAAGGTGACTGAAAAGGTAGTATCCCAAGTTAGACAGCTATTCTTGAGTTTGAGAACATCTATGCTAGATCAGAAAGTCTCTGTCGCACCACATCCTGTCTCCAGCACTGGTCAATTAACAAATAGTTACAGGAAAATGTAAGAACAGGACAAGTATATTGTCAGTACTAGCTGGTACTTGGAAAATCCTGATATCCAGCAGCTTGTAATTCAGAGATTTCTTTACATAATGATAGAACAGCCTTATTGGGTTTGTCTCAACAATGTCCATAACTGGTGCTTAAGAAACAGTAGAAGCAAGAAAAATACATACTTTCCTGCACCCTCCCACCCTCTTGATACATTTAGATTGAAAGACTTCATAACTCTCATACAGTTTGCTTGTTCAGTTCCTTACCAGCAGATCTCCAAGCATGAGTAAAAAAACTTCCAGTCCTGAGACAAGAGTTCTGGAAGAGTTGAAAACAATTTTTTTTGTAATGATACTGATATCAGGCAGTTGTTGCTGAGCCATCTTTGCAGTTTTGTGAAGAAAATGGGAATTCTGTAGGATAGAAAGAAAAGGGAATGGAAAGAGAGCATTCCTCACATTGACATGACTAGTACACAGTGTTGAATGTCCAGTAGTAGTCATTGACATTGTTCCTTTGTTCAACAACATCTCTAGTGTTGTGAAAAGCTATCTTCTGATAATGTAAGATGCTTTACTAAGCATGAAGTATTACTTAAAGTAATACTTAATACTTAAATTGATACTTTACGTTTTCTCTTTTTAGGAAAATAAGCCTAAAGGTAAGAGATTGCTTGGAACAAGTACTTTCATAAGGCTTTAATTTTGCAAAATGTAAGTAGTGATGAGGATTTACAGCAGAACCACCCTGTCATACTTCTGTTGTACTCTGCTACTCCCACATAAAGCATAATGCTATGTGCAGCATGATGTCTACACCTCACATAAGTCTCCATTCCAATAAGATGTGACAGCTGAGCTTGCACACAATATTATGCCTTACTGAAATATTAGGGTTTGTTTTGCATAGTGACATGCTGATAAACTCTTAATTAGCTGCTATTTATGAGTATCTGCTTTTACAGTAGATCCTAATTCATTGGTCTCTACCTATACTATGTCTACATATGCCAAATTTAGATTATATTGCAACTCGTATCCTCTTGTGTATGCATATACAAAGGACGATTAGCTGTAAAGCCTTCTGTGAGACATTTTATATGGAAAAATACTTACAGAATATATCAGGTTGCACAAGACAGCTGCCTAAATTCTGGAATTAATATCTGCTAACCATTTATATGCCAAGATTCTCATATCTGCTAACCATTTATATGCCAAGATTGTCATTCACAGTTAATTTGTAACTGTATCCAGACCACAAAAGCAAAAACATTATTTGGTGAATAAGACATTTCTGATCCATGGTCACATGGGTACTAAATAGTATACCAGCCTAACACAAGCATGTTATTATGCTTTTTCCTTGCTTTAGCAATCCCTGTAGGATGCCATACCCTCACTCTAAATTTCAGATGTCTTTTTCTAATTGGATGCTTCCTTTTGTGATGATAAAGATGATTCATGCAGTCTCCTAAGCATACACAAGACTTTTCAGAACAGAGTGGATACTTCTGCTTTAAAGCCACTCAACGTTGTTCTGTAATTATATAGGATTTTATCAAAAGGGGACTGGGAAAGGCTGTACTTTCCAGAGAACTGAAAATGACATGATCTCTAACGACATCAAAGTAAAAAAGTTATAAATACAGATTTACTCTCTTTGCAGCAGAATAAGAGGTAGCATTTCTGATACAATTCCCTTTGTGATGGTATGAAATATTCTACTGTCTTCCTCCTTTCAAAGAAGTGCAACTTTCTTTTAGAAAACATTATTCTATGAATTCTATGAAGATACTGAATAAAATTCAACTGTACCTAAAAGTTGGAAGCTCTTTAGGGCATTTGTAATCTGTCTTTAAGCCTTAGTGAACACAGAGGGAATCTGTACCACTGCTGGAGTCCCTTTGTGCTACTACAATAAAAACAAGAGTGATTGTGGTGAGTAGATGTGACCTGTATTTTTATCTATATTGCCACTTTTGTATTTACACTTGTATTTAAATTTCTCTCCTCTTTAAACATCTCTCCCGTAGGTCATAATTTGTGTTTCCCCACCCTGTCCTTTACTTCGTATCTCAATCATAGTAAGGGTTGTAAAAGAGTACCCTGTTGAGAGAAATGAGAAATACCACAGGCTGTTTCACTAGAACAAGGGAATTTTGCCGCTTCAGATACTAAGAAGCTTTGTCCAATGAACTAATCATGGCTTTATTTCTCTAAATGCATAAATGCACTGAACTACTGATTCCCTACCACTTAATAAGGTTGATGAGAGTCAGCAAATGGCTTGTAGCTTAATTTATATATCCAGTAATTCCTGTGGCTTGTAGCTTAATTTATATACCCAGTGATTCCTCTGAGAACCTGAAAGGATAGGTAGAAATAATATTCACCCACCTTGCCACCCACGTGCATTGCCTTTTTTTTTTTACCCCTGCACAGCTTTTCATTGTCTAATGAGCGTGGTGGTCATTACAGTGCTTCCGTAGTTCAGCTGCCAAGCCATCTTTTCCTGTAGGAGCTGGGAGTTCTGTTAGTAAAGGTATCTTCTACATATTCAGATTCAAAGGTTATTATCTGCTTTTAAGTTCAAGACAACAGCAAGTACAGCAAACTCAGTGCTGCTAATACAGGATCCTTTCTTTGAAGTTTTAGCCCCAAAAGACACCATTTCCATTTGGCAGCAGTAGCTGATTCACATGTTATCTGACGCTATGCTTCATCTTCTGGGAACTGGAGAAGCCTAGATTTGTCACTTGAAATGTCAGCAGCTTTTTAGGTCGCAAGAATTGAAAAGGCACTGGAAGTAAAGCCAGTTCTAACTTTTATAATAACAGTAGCAAGATCTCTGAAACCAGGAAGAACAGGTCTTGGGATGTTTTAAGTGCAGTGCCAGCATAGTTTCAGCCTATATCTATTAAAAAGCGTATGCCATTCAAACAAAAAACACTAATGATTTATGCTTCGTATTCTCCTCACAGTGTCATATTATTCTAATTGTACAGTTGGTGCTATGAGATCCAGCCAAGGACAGTGGAAAGTTCTGCATAGGTATAGACACACAAAGAAAAGGCTTGTCTTCTCCCTGAAGAGGAACCTTATTTTATTGTTATGTGAGAGTGGAGCCGATCAGGTACTCATCATTGACAAATATGCCCAAAAAAAGAATCAAAAAGAATCAAAATTCAGCACAGAATATCTGTAAGATATTTTGAAAACAATCTGAGAGCGTTATTATTACATCCTCATCTCTGAATTGGAGGGGATTTGAATAGATTTGAAGGCTGGAATATACAGTGGATGAAAAATTGGTTGGACAGTTGCAACCAGAGGATTGTGGTCAGCAGCTCTGTGTCCCGGTGGAGGCTGATCACAAGTAGTGTCCCACAGGGGTCCAGTGCTCGGGACCAGTGCTCTTCAACATCTTTATCAATAACACAGTGGTATTGAGCGCACCCTCGGTGAGTTTGCTGATCACACCAAGCTGAGTGATGCTTCCTACAATAGAAGGAAGGGATACCATTCAAAGGGACCTAGACAAGCTTGAAAAATGAGCCCACATGAACCTCATGAGGTTCAACAAAGGCGAGTGCAAGGTGTTGCATATTATTGGAGCAGTCTCAGGTATGTGTACATACTGGGAGAAAGACTCATTGAAAGCAGCCCTGCAGAGAAGACTTGGGGGTCCTGATGGAGGAAAGCCTGGGTTTGAGTCAGCAGTGTGTGCTTGCAGCCTAGAAGGTCTAATTGTATCCTGGACTGCATCAAAAGAGGGATGGCCAGCAGGGCCAGGAAGGTGATTGTTCACTACTACTCTGCTCTTGTGAGGCCTCATCTGGAGTATCGCATTCAGGTCTAGGGCCCCCAGTGCATGAATGTCAAACAGCCGTTGGAGTGCATCCAGAGGAGGGCCACAAAGATGATCAGAGGACTGGAGCATCTCTCCCACAGAGACAGTCTGAGGGAGCTGGGCTTGTTCAGCCTGGAGAAGAGAAGGCTCCAGTAGGGAGACCTTATTGTGGCTTTCCAATACTTAAAAGGAGCTTACAAACAGGAGGGAGGCTGAGTTTTAATATGGTCTGATAGTGATAGAGCAAGGGAGAAGAGTTTTAAACTAAGAGGGAAGATTTAGATTAGATGTTGGGGGGAAAATTTTCACTCAGAGGGTGATGAGGCTCTAGCATAGGCTGCCAAGAAAAGCTGTGGTTCTCCATTCCTGGAGGTATCCAAGCCCAGGTTGGATGGGGCCCTGGGCAGCCTGATCTAGTGGGTGGCAACTTCTCCCACAGCAGTAGGGCTGGAGCTAGATGATTTTTAAGGTTCCTTCAAACACATGCCATTCTATGATTCTATGATTCCATGATTCTATGATTATAATGCAGTCAGAAAATTGTTTTTTGGCCAGAATTAAGTTAAATACAAAATGTAAAGCAATAGCTGCATGTTCATAAGCATAACCACTTAACGGTAATACAAAGAATTTAATTGAGGGACAATTTGTGACCTATTGTCTATTAAAACGGTCTTATTTGGCCTGGTCTCAGGAAATGTACCTTGAATCAGAGCAGCAGTCGAGTGACCTCACTAACTACTGAACCACATAAGACAGACATGAAAGCGAGGATTCAAAAAGAATAAAATCTGTGGAAAATGTAGTCTGAGAGCAACACTCAAAAAACTAAGGTGAATGATGTGTTTGTAGCTATAGGAGTGTAACTTTGACAGAGAATGGCAGATGGTAAAAGTGTTTTACCTTCATCTGCATTGTTTGAGGATTAATCTCAGTATTACAAGTGAATCTGTGCTAGAAAAGAAAGCCTAAGAGGGATCATACGGTCTTGTGTTCAGAAAATAACAGGTTTACTGTCTTAAAAAAACCAAAAACTTTTAGTGAGGTATGTGGTTATGATGGCAGATTTAGAAAATTATTGGTAAACTATAATAGATTGTAATTTTAAGAATGACTGAATATCCTATATTGGTGGTGTCTTCTGTTGCGTGGACTGAAGTCTCAAGCTGACTTTAAATGTTTGTGTCTACTCGAAGTGCTCATTATATTCATTTTTTGGCACAAAAGTTATTTTTGTTTGAAGAAATGTGTAAAATGTTGGAGACTATTTTAGCTTACTCATTGAATGTAGCCTTATTTATTTGGAAGTCTATCTCTATAAGCAAATAATTATTCCTATTTGAAAATGCGAATAGTTAACAAAAAAAAATTCCACTAGTTTTTCATTAGAGTCCTTTTTAAAGATGCATAATGCAAAATTTGGAAAAAATGTAAGTTGGATATATTTCATCCAATTTTGGAGATGACATCACTTTTCTTCACAATACTTGAATTAAGAAGTTGAAGATAAATCACTAGTATGATAATTCTAACTATTTTTAATGTATACATAGGAAAAAATGTCTAAATTAGATTTGACAGTGTTTGTGAAAACTGGCAGTGACAGCTATCAAATAGTAAAAGCATAGTAGGGAAAAAAACCTGGCAAAATGACCTCCACCTCATAGAACGAGAAGAAAGAGACTTCAAGTCATACATACCTAAGCTGTCCAAGGGAATTTGTGTCATATTTTGGCTAGAAAACTGCCAGACAGCATGTGCATTTAGTCTTTTGCTTGGAGAACAACAGCGCGACTTCTTCCTCCTGAAACAGTACCCAAAAAACGATGGAGACCCAGCTGTAAAAGTGGCCCTGTGCCATTTAGGTTGGAGTGTGGACTTACAAACAGCAGCACTAATAAAGAAGATACGATGTATGGGGGAATACAGCCCTCAGAGTCTCCCTGTCAGAGAACGTTTCAATGACACTACATTTCCTGCTCAGCTAGGAGTGCATCCCTCCCAATCATACCTATATTAGCAACAGACATGAGCAGATTACATGTGTGAAGTCTGCCTTTAAGCAAATTCCCCGCAGTGATGGAGAGGTGACGCATCACATCTTCTCAATATCTCACCCAAAAGCAGACTTATCAGCTGAGGAAGAGAAATGAGCAACAGTAATTCCCCTCAGAATATTTGCATCCTCTTCCCAGTACTTCCTCATAGTCCTTGTTTGCCATATTTTCTTTCTGAATACAGAACTTCAAATATATGCCTGCACAATTCACTTTTTTTGTTGCACAGCTTCTTCTGGGATTTTTCCTACTCCCCTTATTCTGCTTTAGCAAGAATCTTTCTGTTTCACATACATGGGACTAACCAAGAAAAAGAAAGAGCCCTTATTCTCCAGTAATAACATAGAAAAATAAATATAAAGCACTTCCTATTAATTTTGGCACATCCAGAATGATCTTTAGTCTTCAGTGTAGCTCTAAAGAACCTTTATCTACTTTTTCTTCTGACCAGTTCTATAAATCTACCTGAGGTACCAACTTGAGCACATAACAGCAGTCCTAAGTGCCTCTAAATTACCTTCAGAAAATACCTGAGATGCCTCTCTTCCATTTACATGCCTGATTAAGTGCTTATTTGTTATGTAGAGCAAAGCTCTTGCTTTGAAAGTTCTGTTTACTTAACAATTATCTTTTTGAACTAGAGCAAAGCGAGAGGTTTCTACTCTGCTATTTCCAAATCCCTCCTTGGCAGTGTTAATCAATCTAAAAGCCTTTTTCTCCTTTAAATAGAAGGCAGAATTTATGAATGCAACAAATCAGGGTTGTTTTTGTGTTTTTTTTTTTTACTTTATGTTTGAGGAGTCTCTAAATTTCTCTTCTATATTATGAAGACACTGACCCCAGGCCAGCTTAGCAACTCTGCTCCACTCCAATGTGACAAAACTGGATTGCTGATAGGCTGTGTATAAAGGCAATTCCCAGGCAGTCAGGGGCAGCTTCTGTGGCTACAATATATTCCCCTTTCCCAAAGACTTGGCATAAGCAGTTCTCCGGGAGAAAGTGGATATGTTTCTGTCAAATTCATCACAAAGTCGTGGTTAAGCAGTTGGCCATGGCTGAACATAGTGGTTCTTTAATTTGTCTAAATAAAAAGTCCTTTTCTTTGCCCACTCTTTCTTATGTAAAAAAAAAAAAAAAAAAAAAAAAAGACTTTTATTAGCTGTGTTAATCTTCCTCTTACAAAACTCTCACTTCCTTGTGATTTGAAGTATATTCATTGTTAGCTGATATATATATATAAATAACTATAAATCAGTTGGAGACTGATCTCAGACAAGATCACAACTGAGATTTAAAACTCAAAATTATATAACTCAGAGCAGAATCCAATGTTTCAATCTCTTCTATCCAAAGTGATATAAATCTCTCATGAATGCGGCTAAAATTCTGCAACATAGAGACAGCTCCAGTTATTTCCTGTCTCTTCCTAGCTGTCCTCTTGGCCTTAGTCTCATTGCTTTAATTTTCTCCATCTTTAAAATGGTGTTAAACTTTACAACTTTGTAAAAGTAGTGTGGGATAAACCAGTTAAATATTTCAGTAGTACTTTAGTTTTATTAGTGCATATTGATTTCATTTCATGCAAATGTTCTTTCATGTTATATGAGACATGTATGGTAACTGTTGAATCATGGCCTGAGCCACTGACAGAGCAATCAGGGAAAAGACCTGGTCAGCCCTGAGAGCACAGGTGAAGGCAATTCATGTGACTGGAAGGGGTGGAACCTGGCTGCACCTCTCTTAGATTCTATTCAATGGCTGACTGCCCCTAGAGAAGGGTCTCTTTCTGGAGGTTTCTCCTTAGTGAAGCTTTCCCTTACAAACCTAGAATCTTCTGATACAGGTGAGCAATCTCTTCCTTTATAGCATCTTTCTATCATGCTAGTCTTTCTGTTGTTGCTCCCTTGTTCTTAATGCCTTTCCCATCATCAGTCCAAATGATACAAGATGCTTTAGTCCTCCAAACAGGATTTCAGTGCAAGGAAAAAGTCACCAGCTGAAGTGCTTAAATGGATAAGGATGGGCTTTGACCCAGTAAGAAGTGGGTAATTTGTGAAATAAAACCATTCTGTGTTGTAGTTTTACTTGATAGTGGGTTTATGTATGAGTCATAAAACATATTTGATACAAGATGACTACTTGCTTTCTGTTTTTATTTAAAAAAATAAAACAACAATTGTATCTGTTCTTTGGCTATGCCCAGCTGTAGAACCCAACTGCCTGTGCTGTCATATTATGCTGTCCACTGCAATATTCTGCCAGACAGCCTCTAAGTATAATTTAGGAGTCAACATAGGCTAGTGACCACTTCCAGTAGTGGTTTGCATATAGCCACTGACTTGGAATGGCAGAGAGAGGTGTTAGCAGTGCTGATAGGATGAGGCTGTGCCAGTTGGCTCAGGGCCTGGAGAATATACTACGGCACTGTGCAGTAGAAAAGAGAAGGGAAGTGACTAAAATCTGTTATTGGTGCAAACTTTTGTTTAGAAAGATCTTGTTTTCTTAAAAAAAAAAAAATTTGAATGTATTCACTCAGTTATTTTTTGTGGGTGGCATCATTTTTGAGCTGTGAGTGCCGTTGATACTCAGTTCTAAAGTCAGGATTTAGCTTCTTTTTAATTGACTTACAAAATAGGCAGAAGGAAATCATGTTTCAGGATATCAGAGGATTATATTAAAAGTTTCATTCTGGAAGCATTTTTTACCTCTATTATGCCTTGTGCATAAAAACTTTAAGGCGATTGTACAAATATTCTAAATTAAATCTTACAAGCTTAACATGAGATGCTGATAACGGTGTTTTGTATCTCGAAGCCTGCAATGAAGGAGAACGTGAAGGAAAGTGCTGACTTCAGCTTGGCTGGATCTAAGCTTTGACGTTTCAGTTGTAGGTCCACGCATCTCGGGTCCATTTTCAGTGCTAGAGACCTTTTGTCACAGATCAGCGATGCCTGATTTACATTTGACTATTTTTTTTTGTAGACGTGATTCTATCTTTCATGTGTAAGATAACAGTTTTTGAGTACCGAGAATATCCAAAGGTTCAATGTCCCTGGGCTGAGAAAAGTTGGGTGCCTGACCAAAGTTGACCTGCACTGACTTTCAGCAGTGTGGAAGGGCACAAGTTGCTGTGGCTATGGAATTCCCATAGCCTTGCTTGAGTCTGACTTTCATCAGAGGAAAGTATGTTGCAGGTTACTGTTTAGAACTAAGCACATTACCAGCAGCAGTTTTTGTAGGATGCATCTCCTGAACTATTAAAGGTATTAAGGTGAGCACAATGCATTTCAATCCAGATGTTCTCAGGATAGAAGAATGACTGAAAATGCTGGCAGATACAGAGTAATAAACCCTTTTCTCTATTTCTTTCCTTGTAAGCAATGTGATTATCTGCACAGATCTGTTTAAGAAATACATAATTGTCCAGGCATCAGCTGACAATTTACTGGTGTTTTAAAATGTGACTGTATTCTGAACTTCCGGCATAGCCTGATTTTATTTTTTTTTTAATCATGAATGAAATCAATTAACTTGTTTTTCATTGTTTAAATTAATAGAAGTACTTTTTGAATCCTCTGGTAACTGCTCTACCTCTGCTATTCCCAAGCTGTGACACAGTTACATTGACTTTTCCTCGGTGCTAAAAATTCAGGCTAACTGTGCAGCGCATTAAACCCCTTCAGTACCCTAAGTCTACCTTAAAGGGACTTGTTTGAACATTCCTATCCCAGTATGAAGAACAGCCAACCAACACATACTGCTTCATTTTGGCAAAGCTACAGATAAAGCTTTTGTGGTGTTCTTAAGATAACACTCTTTGTACACAGGTGTCCCATCAAGTTACTTATTTACGAGTTACAACATTCCCTTATGTCCTCTGCTGCATACCTGTGTGTACAGAAACACACATACATTAAGATGAAGAGAGGTAAGGAAGACTGATATTCTGTCCACGAGGGGCACCCTGGGTTTGTAACGCTCCAGTCTTACAAGTCCAACCAGCTTGACTGATCTTTGGTAGGAATCAGAAGTTCCGGACAGCCATATCATGCGCGTAGTTATTCCCTGCTTACTCTATCAGATGTGGAACTTAAAACTTAGGCAATCTTTACTGTATATTCTGTTATACTGAAGTATAGCTGAGATCTTTTATGCAGGAAGATAATTGTTAATGAACTGATCAGGTTTTCAGTTCATTTAATGTGTAAAGTATTTGCATGATAAAACATCATGCATTTCACTGTCATTCTTATGCTTAGCAGAGAATGTGCTATGCAGAATTAATGAAAGAAATTATATTATGTTCTCTGCAATGTTTATTCTCTGTACTATCACCATGTTATTTAATTATTCTGATCAGTTTAAGCCTGACTGTCACAACACTCATGCAAAGAAAGGGCAGATGTTTCAGAAATATAATGGTAGTATTTTATCTGTGTTGCACAAAATTATGGACAACATTTTAAATTGCCCTGTGAACTTATATATTCTTAAGCTGAATGTATTCTTTGTTAGCTCAGAATTTCAGGACTTGAGGCTTGCTTGTTTTTCTAGTGAGCAGAGTAACTTCCAAGGTAAATGTGTTCCTTCTGAAATTAGATTTTGCATGCATATAGATATTGTCTTAGTTGTCTAATAAACAGCTTTTTGTTTGGGAACTAAAGACTGGCAACTACTATCTACTGTTAGTATTGCTTGAACTGAAATAAGGAGGTGCAAAATTGCATGTGTATACAAGCACCTTTCTCAGAGGGCTTGATGACAGATAGGTGTCTTTACACAGATTTGAATTCATCTGCAACCAGTAACAATGAAAAGATAATCTGAGTAGCGAAAGTGCATTGGTTTAGATTTTCAATTATTTGCTTGAGAAATAATCTTGATCCTCTTGAAGTTGCTGACAAAATTCACGCAAACATCAGTTGTGTGGGAACAGCCCCTTGTATCAACAAGAACTGAATCTACATGCAGATGTCAGTTATTGGCCCACCTGCCAGTCCTGCATAAGAAAACATGAACAACCTGAGTCTCATTCAGTGTTTGTACTTGTGGCCCCAGGGAGAGTCAGGCTATACGACACAAGATTCAGCAGCCAATTACTGCTTTACACTTACTAAGTAATTCACTGAAAAATGGACAATAGAAGAAGTGTGCTTAATGCCTTACTCAGTTCTGAAATTTTGACTAAGATGTGTGACTGAACCAAGCAGAAGCTTGATGCTAAATCTGCTTATTTTTTAGTATTGGCACTATATATATACATACGTGTTTTTTTTAAGAGGAAGAAGCTCTAAAGAGCTGGAATATTTTGATTTGAGAATTGGCAATTGAGATTGCCTGGGGGGTGGACAGGGGTAGGAACTGTTTTATTGAGCAGATGAGAATTCTGAACGCAGCAGGAAACATAACTGACAAAGCTTTCAAAAAATGCCAGCACTGATATTAAATATATGCCTCACTCCTTTTGAGTAATAAGAGTCTTGTGAGTTAAATTTATTTCTCACTGTGGTGAAAAACATGTTCCACACAGATGTGATGTGACACTGGGAGAAAAAGGAGATAACCTTGAGGGAGAGTGCTGCCAGTACTGCCAACTCTGGGCCACAGCCCAGCCCCTGCCCCAGGCAAGGGGAATCACAAGGAACTGGTATTATATTAGAGAATATTAGAACTGAAATCTCTTATAGTCATGGCACAAGTCTATCAGCTTCTCTGTAAGTGCAAGGTCTATCTTCTAGAGCCTTCCTGACCCTGATCCTCAAGCCCAGAAACTTTTACCTCCCTAAGCACAGTCTGGTGCATGCCTCTGGCAGGAAGCTTGCACTGGCCCATGGCTACTCACATGGACAGTGTGGTTTTGTTGTCCATCTTTTCCAGAGTCAGAAGAAAAATGATGCTGTGTGAAGTGCTCTTCTAGGTGCTACTGGCAAGCATGCTCAGCAGTACCCCACATGCTCTTCTCTTTGTAGGATCTGGATGAAACCATAACTGGAAGGACCTAGAAGGGACAGCATTGCCTTGATTCTTACACAGTGATCTATCACTTTTTAAATCAAAACATGGGGAAAGCAACTGTCAGACACTTCTGTGAGGACAGTATACTTGCTGTTATGTTTCCCCACCAAGAGCAGAGGACAAAGGCATTGAAAATCAATAATTAGAACATATGGGTGAATTTTTTTTTTTTTTTTTTACCCCTTCCACTCCCAGATGCTCACTTTTTCTTGTGACAAAGTATGGCAAGAAAGAGCATTTGATCTCTTCTAGTCACCCCTCCCATCCCTTTGATGAAATTAGTTGCATATGTAGGTTTGTGTTTGTATGTTTCCTAATCTCAGATAGGATCTAAAACTATATTTCAAACAAGAGGAACATAAGTGAGTACAGTTAATTACTTTTTATTAAAGTCTTTCTCTGCAGACTTCTCACAGAACAGAGCACTGGTCTCCACAGGCTTTTTTTTTTTTTTTTTTTTTTTTTTGACTCTTCATGTACGTTGCTTAGCTTTTTTATATATTGACTTCTGGTAGCTCAGCCTCTTCTGTAGAAAACAAAAGGATTATAAATGAAAAAAAAAAAAAAAAGGAAAAAATATACAAATGACAAAGAAAATAGCAATGGGCAAATATGATTCCACACAATTTCCTGATTTGTAGTATACGAGAGAGTAATGGACTTCATACCATAAGGGTGTTATGACTATAACAAAAAAATAGGGTATTATTGAAGGGTTATTTCGGATCTTGATCTTAATGATGGCAGACCCAAAATAGCAGAAGGTGAAAATGGTGTAAAAATTTACTTAGGTGTTTTATAGGAATAGTCTGCACTGTATGATTACATGGCTTTATTACAGAAAGCTTTCTCATGCAAATAGTCTGATGGAAGTTCTCAGCCTATTGTACGCACCAGTCTTAGTGGAAAGGGATTGCATTTCTCTTCTTTCCAGTTGTTAGGAACTTGTTTGTTCATATAGTCAAGCATTATAAAACCTGGTAGATTTATATATCTTATTCAGGATACTAAATTAGTAATATATTGCAGAGGAAGTAAGTCTGAAGTAGAAATCTTCAATGAAACTGTTAGGAAAATATCAAATTTTCGCCAATTCCAGTTTTTGTATAAGAATTACAGGCCGCATTTGTTTGAAAAAACGTGTGGTATGCATGGGAGAATGATTCACAGAAGGGCAGAAAAAGAAGAGAGGAAGAGAATGCAAAATCAGTGTGAAGTGAGCTCAGGAACTATTTTGAAATCTAGAAAGATGGATTTCAAGTAAATGTGAATAAGAGTAGAAGTTATCTCCTGTGTATTGGATCTCTCCTTGAAATGTTTTCTGTGGATGGGATGATCAGGAAAGGGATTTATTTTAAATGCTAGTCACACTTTGTTAGGTGCAGTCTGAGAACCACGTAATATGGGAAGAGCTTCTACATGAATAACTATATAATTACTCAGTCTCGTGTTAAAAATCTAATATTAAAAATAGATTACTTCAAGTCAGAGAAAACCATTTCATCTTTGAGCTGTTCATCACGTTGGCTGATGCATGTTGAAACTCCTGCTCCCTGTGTACAGTTTGATACTAGCTACTGCATTTTTCAGCTGGTGATTATTCAGTCAACAATGGGAAGAGATCTATTATCTATTATCAGGATGGCAGTGATGTGATAGTAACGATTTTGTTCAGAAAGATTCAATGATTCATCGAAAATCATGGAATAGGGTATCCTGATCTGAAGGTGCCACAGAAAGGCGCCACCTTCTGAGTCTTTGTGGGTTTTGTGCTGAAGTAGGATTTATTTGTGATCACACAGCACAGGCAATGTTCTCAGAACTGTTTCTAAGAATAGCAAGATGACTTCTTCAGCTGTTCTGAGTAATTTCAGAGCAGCATATATTGTGTGTTTCTCTATCCCATGAGAGCCTTTCGATCGTGAAGATACATAATTTTACATCAGTGATTTTTGGATTTTTTTTTTCATTCATATTAGCTTGATTTGTCTGAGAAATTTACTGTGCTACACAGCGTTTGAAGAATCTCTGTGGAATTTGGAAAGCAATAGCACGCATCAGCTTTAGAACTTCACATTTCTTCACCTCAACTGAGCAAATGACAAAAGATTGTGGAAAACTAAATGGTAGACTTGAAAATGAAGGATCTGAGAGAAACAGCGAAGCATCTGAACCACAAGAGAACTGTCATCAGAAGATTCATTATGATGCTGTCAAAGCTTACTGCATGTATTTCAATTGATATAAATAATCACTAGCATCTTTGTGAGCAGTGAAGTATGGTTATGGTCAGCACAGGAGATGGCAAGATTGGTCTGGCAGATTGGGGTAATTCCAAAGTAAATGTCAGCTCTCACCAGTCCTGAAAGCCATTGATTGACTCTATTACTAATGGGAGATAAAACAAAAATCAACATTATTGACATTACGGGAGGAAGGAAAAAGAGTGGTGGAAAGATTAAAGAACAAAGGAAAAGCAATCTGATATATCTGAATCTAAGTGAATCCAGCTGAAATGTCCAGAGGTTTAGACAAGAGGAGAGGCTGCTTCCTTTACATTCCGCAGCTCTTGTTGTTTGTCCCAGGGTCAGATAGCTGCAGGAGTGCCTTAACTAATACCTAAAACACAAGGCTGATGGAGTAGTTTGGTTAGCAAATAATTGTGAAAGTATAAATTCCATGTAACAATATATCTCCTGTGATAACGTCCCTTGCACTGTTGGCCAGGCAAAAGAAGATTTCAAAAAGCGTATCTTCTAAAAGCAAAACTGAGGATTTACAAGTAAACACATGCATATTTGGCAGTATGAATATTTGTTTTAAAGTCCAGAAATAGAAAAAATGGGATAAAATATTTTGACAAATATTTATCTTATGAAACCATTTAAACCACGACACACCACATCAACACATTTCTGATGGTTTCAGCAGGAAGAGGAACACAAGCTCAATGTGCTGAATGACTGTTTTGTTTGACTCCTCCTCGTGCCAGAAGATAAATGTACTTTCTTTTTCTGTTTTGAAACTTGAACTATACTTACAGGAGTGCTGCTCAGATGATTATCAATTTGAATACAGGTAATTACTAGGTTCATTCAGGAGGGCACAGCAGCAAACAGACCATATCTCAAGACTTCACTGGCAGGAATCTAAAAAGACAGGAGTCTGAAATACATCCTCAGAACTTATTTTCCATTGCATGGCCTCTTGCAGCTCTCTATGTAGTCTCTGTCCTGCAAATAGCAAGATTCTTTCCTGTCAGGTAATTGAAGAAAACAATGGTTATTTTATTAGCACTCTTGCACTGGGTTTGTTTTGTTCTGGTTTTTTTTTTTTTTTTTGGAGTTATCTATAAAATCTGTCATTGACTGCCAAGAAAGTTTTGCTCTTAGATTTTCTCTTGAGGCTCTTAAAACTTCTTAATTTACAAAAAAAAAACTTTCCTAACCCACTTTTAGTATACTTAACTCTTATTGTTCTTAATTGTTTCATAGCCAGTCAAGATAAATAACAGTTTCCAGCAATCTCAGATATATAATATTTTCAGGTATATATTTTCTACTAACTGCAGGAGAATAATGTGCAGTTAACATATTAGATTGAAATCAAGAGGTCTGGAATCAATTCATGTTCTTACCACAGAGACTCAGTGCAACCTTGGGCAAATCACAGCAGGAAAAAATATACAACACAAATCTTTAGGCAAATGATCTAGATGCTTCAGCAATAATCTAGTCTCCCAATGCATTTCCTGTGAGCTGTAGATAGAGAATCATTGTTGGTCCCTCCTGTTTTTCTGCAAATGCTATCAGACTTCTTTATTTGATTCCTTACTATGTGTATATTCAAAGCTAGCTCAGTGAGATCCTTGAGCCCTGTAGACAAGTTGACAGTACCAGTATCAAAGACTGACCAGTAGGCATAATTTCATGATAGAAAAGCAGCTGAGAAAGTTTATTAATTTATAAATACCTTTTTATATTTTATATAATCCTTTTTATATGTTCATGCATATGTATGTATATCTGTGCATGTACTTGTGCATATGTGCATGGCTACACATGTATTTGTGAATGGCTGTATAGGTGTATGAAAGATTAAAACAAGGGCACTATGCAGATATTAGATTAATTTAGCGACAGAAGAATTCCACAAAAAACACAGAGCATAATTCCCACTATGTGTTCTGCCTTGTACTTGCCTACATTTTCCATCTAGAATGAGTAAGTGGAAACACTTCATCAGCATCCCAGATTACAAGAGGAGCAGAATGCTTATCAACTGCCACGCATTTCATAAAGGGGAAGAAGCTGTTTGCTGTAGTGAAAATCAGATGAGGCTGAAGAGAAGCAATCCTGTCTCTTCCTCCCACACACAGACAATTTACACCTGCACAGCTCAGCTATGCTGAAGCACTTTAATCAGTCTCAGAAAATCAAGAATATAATTTTAAATCCTATTGTCCTCTTAAACAAAGGGGAGATCCAGGAATTTCATACCATACGCATTGCAGCTTGGGTATGATGGAAAGAACTAAAAATAGCTTCTAAAACCTGATTAAATTTATGTATATTTGCAAATTGGATTTGGTCATTATATTAACAGAACAATGCTATTTGTAGAGCAAATATATGTACTTTATCATTTACCGTGTAAGATTTAAAAAATGTATATTTACAGAACATAGAGAATAAGAGGAAATATTTAAGATGTTAGTATTATCCATGATTCCTTGACAACAAGGCAGGTTTTGTCCATACTTCTTGAGAAATGGCATTTCCTACTATAGTGCCCACGAAGAATAAGACCTATTTTGCCAAGCACTATGGAAACAGAATAATCTTAAAACCAGCCCTACCTCAAACAGTTTACAATCTAAGAAATGAGAGAAAGCAGATAGTAGGTGTTCGTTTAGTCTTTATGTCTTGCCTTGTATACTGGAACTGTAAAGAATGATATAAATTGTTGCTAGTTCTGATGCAGTTTTGTGATTTGCAGATTAAACTGAAACAGTAAGGATGGCTTCTGCCCTACTGTTCCACGATGTGTTTGCCAGGTTTATTCAGATCTGTAGGTTCAAACTCCTTTCTCACAAAGTCTTTTGATTTTCATGGTTTTGATTCAAACTTGGATGGAGGTAGAGCAGCTATAGATCTTCCAATTGCTTCCAAACCAAATTCTGCATTAAATCAAGCTTCAGACTTTGATTCTGTTCTATAGCTACTCTGAAAATTAATACTATTTATTTGCTCTTAAATGTTCTGAAATCATTAAAATGCTCCCATTCTAACATTTGCTGGCAGTTCACTTGTTTGTGAGTTGTGAGAGTAGGGAGAATACTGAAGGACTGAAATGGCTTTAAGGCCTTTAGGTGAGAGAATCAAGCCTCTGTCTCTAGCATCTCTAATGATTTGTTCTACAAAATGTGTTTTAAAATCTCAAAAAAACAAAAAAAAAAAAACAAAACCAAACATAGGAGCAGTGATGTCTGTGTCCAGCATTTTGCTTCTCATTAAGTGCTGAAAGTAAAGCATGAAGCTGGAAAGGGACCAATCAGAGTTCCTCCAGCACTGTCCTTCAGATGAGCATTGTTTGTACCCCATGCATGTAGGTGTCACAGGTAGGTAGGGGACTAGTGGCAGAGGAAAGTGCTCTTCATAGAGATAGTGCAGAGAGAATTGGATAATAGAGAGGACTGGATTAACAGAAATGAAATTCAAAGGCCAAAAAAAAGGTTATGAACAATGGACAAACGTTCTACTCTAAGATCTGGCCTCTTTATCTAGAAACTGCTCAGGAGGAGAACTTCATGAGTGCATTAACTGAATACAAAATTATTCTGAGCTACTAACTTGCCATAACCAAAGAAAAAGAGAAACACATTCATAAGCTGTATTGAAGATGCAGGAAGATTAATACCTTTAGTGCAGTGCACATCCCTGCAGTACTTCATATGAAATATTCTGTGATTCACGTTCAAGTAGCATAAATTCAAGCTCAGGAAAGTGTTGGGATGAGCTGTTCAACCCATCTTGGAGATGGAGAGCCTGTCATACAGGAAGGGACAGAGAGACTATGGTCTGGATCATCCACAAGTATGGGGACTTGTGTTAACAAAGGTCTAGGAATGCCTCAAGGGGGAAAACAGCTGTTGAAGCGAGAGACAATAGTGTCTTGAGAACACGGATATAATCTGATCATAAATAACTTTAGGGTGGAAACTTGGATGTTTCCTCCTAATTAAGAAATGATGATAGAAGTCAGTTCCTGCTGTGAGTGTGGAAGTGAATTACTCTAGGTAGTTGTAATATGAACTTGGGTAGTAAAGGGGAAAAAAATATGGATGAGGTTGCTCATGTCAGCGCAGCTGCGTAACTCAAATTAATGTCGCACACCTCAATACTCAGTATTGGCTTATTTAATGCAAAACTGAGTTTTCAAATGAAAGTAGTGTCTCACCAACTGGACTGAAACCTTTTACAGTTATCAATATATCCAGCTCCCTTTGAATTCATGTAAGATATATATGCTAAAATACTGAGCGCTCAAGTACTCTTTCCTCACTTATTGATGTGAGCCATGCTGTGATATGGAAGTCAGGAAGACAACTTTTTATTCAGTAATCAAAAAAGGCTGTGATATTATTTCTAATAACAGTGCTTTCTACCCCACCCCCCCACCCTTCTTAAAGGACAGTAGCTTAGTTCTTTCCTACTCTGTATTTACCAGCTGTAGTGTAAAGATCATCTGTGCAACTGTTGGCGTATAACAAAATTTAAGAGTTATTATTTACTTACCAAAGATGCCAAATACTCCTAGACAGCTGGTGAGTAGTTATTTTACTGAAAAATTAATTTTTCTGAATTACATTGACAGGATCTAAGATCTTTTTTTTTTTTTTTTTTTTGCATTTGCCACTAAATCTTTGTGTCTGTGATCGCTGCGCTAACAGCACCTGGTAAACTCCAGATGACTTTAAAATCTTTTTCATCTGTAGCTGTCTTTGATGCCTCAAAAGATCTAATTTATCCATTATGGACTAATTTCTTTACTCATAACCTAGTGAGAATGATGCAAAAATACTCTTCAAGCCCGCTCTTTTTCAGATGGATTTAGTGTCCTTTTTCTTTAGCATTCAGCTCTCCTTAAGTTCTGAGAGTACCTTTTTATGGTTCACAAGTTGTTGTTGTAATCAAGTTGGCTGCAGTCCCACAGTAAGCTGTGTGACTCAGTGACAGTTGCAATCAGTGCACCAGGAAAAAGACAAAGAACTGATACATTGGGAAGCTCAGCCACGGATGAAAATATTTGGAGGGCTTTTCACAAAGTCTATTAGTTGGAGAGCTTCAGATTAATCTGAGCTTTGAAGTGTTCAATATCATTATTAACTAATGTATGTAGCATCTAACACTGCCAAGTTTTATATTTAACAAGCATTAAGTTTCAATTAGATACAATATTGTTAATTTCCCACAATAAAAAGTTTCACTACATTGCTGTGCACTTCTATTTGGGAAACACCTAGACATGTTTTAAGAGAGGCAGGAAGTTTTACTATTTAAAAGCCACAAGGCGGTCAAGGATGCACTTAACTTGACTCATTTGCTTAATTCTCAGAAATATCAATGAGATTTCAGTATGAGCCAGAAGGGAAATACTTTGATTTAAACATCGTCGTTTATCATTCCAGAGCCTGATGTATTCTCAAGAAAACGAGAATTTTCATTTCTCAAGTACCCTGACTAGGACTTGAAGAATGCTTCAAAATCAGTGATGTTACTTTAACAGAAGGTATCTATCATTCTTTTGCCTATAAATGATAAAAATCCCTTGATGTGGATCTCTTTTGTAGATTCTTTCTAATTACTGACAAGCATTTTGGTAGTATTTATCCCTTAAGGATGATCAGAAATATACACAAGCTAAACTCTGTAGGGAGAGTTTAGGTAATCTAAGGTAAGATGTGGCCAATATACAGCAATTATACCTGTTCCACTCTTTCTTAGAAGAGAAATGTACAAAGCATCTGAGAACAAGGCAAATATATCCTGGATAGCTCCAGCTTATGTAATAGCACTCCCACCTTCTCTGCCAGCAATTCATTGCTTCTTCATGAACAGCAATGTACTCAGAAGTCACCCACAATCACACACATGAATGTAGTCCCACTCATTTGCACATTCCTATAGCAATTCCTACAGTATTACCTTGCATCAAGCAGTTTTAAAATGAACTTTTAAGGAAGAATATAAAATATACATCTTAAATAGCCTTAGGTACTCAGCAGACACATCAGTAAGGGCGATGACATGTACTCGTATCACCGAGAGGCTTTGGTTACATAAAAATTGCCATATTGTCTCAGATTTGTTGTCCATTGAGTCTAGAATCCTGTTGGTGAAGGTGACAAGTACCAGATGCTTCAGAGGCAGGTGCAAGAAACCCCCATATTGAACACTTATGTAATAGAGAGGGTTCTTCCTAAAATCAGGCAGTCCGTGGGTGGTTTATGCTTCACAGCAGGAGAGTTTATAACGCCGCAAAATGTTTATCTTCATTATGTAACTGTGGATGTGATTACCCATCTATAGGCAGCTTGGGCAGAAAGTGCCATGGGGCTTTTAATAAACACTACTAATCAGGACCTTGTGTTATGTCTCAGCTCAGAGATGTTGAAGTAGTTTAGGATCTGAGTGAGCCAAAAGAATTGCACCAATTTGCCAGGCTGATCATTCTTTAAATCATAGAAAGTGCTTGCAAAGGCTCATTCAGCCGTCTCAGTGCTGGATATCTGCTCTCAGTCAGCCACTAACCCAGAGATCCAGACTCGTCCAAGAGTTGCCAGTTCACAGCGCTGAATTCCTACAGAGTTGCACGGCTGAGCTTGAATTGAATTGAGGAAGTAAGCAAGAGGACATTTTCCCTCAAAATTATCTCAGGAAAAAGAACAATCTCTCAGACAATTGGAATCAAAAGTAGTCCAGATCTGAAGTAATTTACAATTCTAAGATAACACTCGCAATCTCTATTATTTAAGAAAAGCAAGAGTTATTTATTTTTTTCATAAAGGAATTGATTTGCTTCGTCATAAAGAGGGAGGAACTAAAGCATCCAGTACAAATACCAAAAACCTTCTATGGTGGGTTCTTGATTTTTAAATTATATTCTGTTTTAAATTCCAAGTCTCCTCCCTAAGTTACAGCTTTTCCACAGGAGGCAGCATGCATTCATAACAATTTAATTGAGTTTGTTTGATGTTATAATCATGCCATTAGTTAATTTAGCACAGCTCTATGTGGGTCCTAGGAATAATGACACATGCAGCTCAATTGCTACCCTGCTCTGCAGCAGAAACAAGGAGGAACAAAAAGAAATAAGTCCCACACAGAAAGCTCCAAGTTTTAAGGTTTTTTAAATAAAAAGATGTCATTAAAATGGCAGCTAGGAGCATTATGGAAGGAGATCCCAAAGTAATCAGGTGGTGGGGTGGTACAAGGCAAATGCTCTCTTGGCATCATGTAGTGTTTTTTCTGAAGAACACCTATGATATTCACTTGTGTTTGAGCTACCAGTCCCTTTTCAGACATTGCACATCTGTTTCTGGGTCTCTTTTTGGAAGTATTGGAAAGGAAAAGCTTGGGAAAAAAAAAAAAAGCACAGGTATGTACCTGTTTGAATCTCTGAGACACCTTTAAAAATAGAGTGGGCATGTCCTATCACATACTGAGAGGTGAGAGAAATGAGGGTGGGGTAAGTATTGTCCTCCCTTGGAAGCTGAGAGATTGAGGAAGCTCCTTCCTCATGGCTGAACGTGCTGAAAAGCTGTGTAAATGATCCCTGCCCATTTTGCTTAAAAAGAAACAGGTTTGCTCTAACTCCCTTGGATGTTGGGTGGTTTAAACTAACCTCCCAGCTGTGCACTGAAATGAATTAAAGGTGCACATACAATGGACCATGGTGCGTGGGCTGAAAGATCTTCCACCCTTCCATGTTGCAGGCCCTCATTCCATCGTGCTGTGCTGTTTGCACACAGACTGCAGGTGGCTGTGCAGCACAGGAGCGTGGAGCTGGGGAAGGATCAGGAGTGCTGAGTGTGCAGTCTGCACCCAGCATCACACCACAGCTTCCCCCAGATAGCACACTGCTGCGTGTGGAGCAGAAATCCGCCTCTGTTTCCTATTTTCTAGAAACTGAAATGACCGCAGTGGATCTGTCCCCAGCTGCCACCCAGCAGGCCCTACTTTAATTTTAGAGTATATTTGGGACTTTCACTTTTGAGGGTCTTTGGACCTGATTTTCTGGGTATTAGTAATAATGATCCAAAAAAAGCCAGAAAGAAATATATAAAACATTTCTGTTAAGTTTGAAATGAAATTCTAAATAAGATTCATGTGCGTTCTCAAAATATTTACTTCTTAATATAACCATTAATAATTAAAAAAAAAATTGTCTGTTTTCTTCCCTTATTTTCCTAATTGTTTCCAATATTTTTCCTAGTTTCAAAGGAAAGGGTTGGAACTGTGGAGCTCTGGGAGCTCTTTTCCCATTTGCCATATGTTGTGTATGTGTGCATTGTGTATATATATATGGACACTGTGGCTTAGCCAAGGTAGTGGCAAAAATGCATCCACTGCCGGAACACTTGAGAAACAATAAAATATGCCTTACTCCATAAATCCACTACTCCAGACTCAGAATCATCTATCTTGGCTAGAAATCACTGTGGGAAAAGAAGAGGGAGATGGATGAATATCGTCTTCCATCCTTCCCCATCTGTGCTCTCCTTTAGCATACTTGACCTTCCCACAGCTTTGGAGCGTGCTGAGAGGCCAAAAGTCTTCTGGCCTGAATTCTCCTCCTCTTAATTTTAACCTGCCAAATAATCTAAACTAGAAATACACTTGCCTTAGGCTTTCTATGGAGTCAATGGAGACAGAAAAGCATCTCCAGAAGATGACTCAGATATTCCACAGGCTCTGGTACTTGGCAAGGCCAGATGTGCTCCTCCCAACTGGACAGCAGCGGGGAACCAGGGCAGTCCCAGGAGCCCCAGCTCAGCGACAGCACCTCAGGGAGCTCCTAGACAGATGTGAGGGACTCTCCTGCATGAATTGCAGTAATGATTATAGGCTACGAAGAGAAACACATCGAAAGAAAAGTATCTGTAGCAGAAATAAGCACTCCTATCAGCCTCTGTACAAGAGAGCCATTTTGTCTCTGCCTCTACCTTTGCCTCAAAGAGTGACTTGGAACTAAGTGCTGATGCACATGTGTAAACAGAAATGGGAGACTAAGAGCAAAATGTGTTCTTTATCATATTTTCTGATTTCTTCCTCTGAGCAAGGAAGCATTCCTTATTTTTATCCTGCTTGATCCTGACTGCAGCATTTAGCTGCTGTGCTGCAATCAACAGCACAGTCCTGAGGCCCCAATTTCACTCCAGTTTGACACACACACACAAGGGCTACGCTTCAGGCCAGCACAAATTAGTCCCAACAAAAGCAGTTTTGCACTACCATTCTTTTCTCATCCCCCTCTGTGCTATCCGTTCCCTCAGGCATTGTTGGGTGTTTACCCACTCCCTGTTTAACTGCACCTCACGAAGGGCCAATCAGTTCTTATTTCCTACACTTGCTTTAGCCTGAATGCATTCCCCAGTGTGGTTCACTGCTCAGCATACAGATCTATAGCTAGCACAGCCTATAACTACTATAATTTATGAAATGTTGATATTCTGTTGAGTTAGAGCCATCTACATGAAAATTCATAGATTTTATTCTAATGTAGTTCTGCATTTTGCTAGAAAACATCTTGGAGATAATTGGATCAAGTATCATAGAATCATAGAATAACTTGGGTTGGAAAGGACCTCAAAGCCCACCCAGTTCCATCCCCCTGCCGAGGGCAGGGCTGCCACCCACCGGCTCAGCTGCCCAGGGCCCCATCCAACCTGGCCTTGAATACATCCAGGGATGGGGCATCCACAGCCTCCCTGGGCAGCCTGTGCCGCAGTGCCTCACCAGTCTTTGAGTAGAGAATTTCCACCTAATATTTAACCTAAATCTCCTCTCTTTTAGTTCAAAGCCATTCCCCTTTGTCCTGTCACTATTAGGTCGTACAGAAAATTGGCCTCCCCAAAACCCACCATTTTATCCTGTATGCAGTAGCAGGATTCCTGATGAGAATTTAACAGAATCTGACTTTGTGAAATACTGTTATAGATTAAATCAGCTCAATTTTGTTAAATCCTTATTAGTACATGTATAATGACCACCCAGCGTTTAACTCTCACTCTGATTCTGAATGGAAGCTCTTACAAAAAAGATTGTAATGTTATCATTTACTTCAAAATGGCAGAACCTCCATACCACTTCCATTTTTTGTAAACTCAACATTAGAATCTAGATGTGAGTGCAACGATCACTGTGTTTTGTGGAGGCAGATTTCAACACTTTTACACGTAGGAGTTAAAACCTTAAGTAAGAATTGGTCATTTAAGTTCTGCAATGACTGACTGATCTGGATAGCATTACTGCTGCTGATCCTATTATGGATTTTAAGATGTGGATGCCATGCCGATCAGAATTATGCAACTTAACCCTTGTAATACATCTTCTCTATATAATTCTTCTGCCACAGATTCATGGCCCGCTACATGGCACAAGCACTGCTGACCATCTGTTCCATTGGAGATGTCACAGACATGAGTGCAACTATTTCAAGGAATGGTAAATAAGCATCCTGGGCAGAATATACACTGGTCCTTTGTTCAGTAGTAGCATAAGAAACGCACTTTAGACCTGCTTAGTAAATGTATTTACCAACATAGAGTGGACTGCTGCCTCGTTGTAAGTATTCCTGTTAACCACACATTTTTAAAGATAAGAGCTGATGAGCTTTACATTTCTCATTTAAAAGTATCTCTAGAACCAGGGCCAGAGAATATTTGCAGGTCCAAGGCCCACAGCTGTCAAAATGTCAAAGCAGAGCACTAATAAATTAGTTTTTGTAAGATGCAACTAAAGATCTTTTTCCGAGCATATAAGGCCAGATTTCCATTCATAACTTTTAAATAGTCAAGTCTGTAACAACCAACTGCAGTCACAGAATGTATGTCTATCTATTTGAGTTTGTGTGACTCTTGAAGGAAGAGAAGTCCCAGAGCATGTGGCACTTAGGACACGAAGTGGTGGTTTGTCTGAGGTTTCTGGATGGTGTCACCTGTGCCTGGTTTGCTTCTGCCCTGTTTGCATGGGTGGGGCTCAAACATACTTTTCAAATGAGCCACTGAGAACGAAACACCCGATTTTCTGCTCCAAAACACAAAACTAGAAGGCTCTGAAACCAACTGCTGCCCAGCAAAAGGCCACTCCATATCAGTGTTTTCTGATGTTCCCAATTTCTGCAGAGACAAAGAGGATTTCTGATTCAATATACAAACCAACAGTTTTTCTGTCTTGTTTGTCACATTCAGAGACAGAAATGGTTTGTAAGACCTCTGCTATGTGTATGGAGCCATGAGATCATGTGCAGAAGCTACAAGAGGTAAAGAAGCAGTGAGCTCTTCTCCACTTACCTCCTCCATGCAGATCCCTGAAAGTCGTGTGGCTGGTATCACATTTGCAGTTCATAAATGCATACACTCTATTCTTAATGTAGACATTCTTAAAAGCTTTAATTATTTGTGCCAGATTACAACGGAGTCCATTTTATTGAATTGTCAAAGTGAAAAGTGTTATTACAATAAACATATTTAAGGTATTTAAAAAAACCTAGCAGATTTCTCTATCTTTTTGTCATCATCATGTCTCTTTTTTTCAGAGGTGTTTGAATATAGCTGTATGACAAATGGAGTTGGTTCCTGAGCGCTCCTGTACAGGACATTGTCTGCACATCACAAGGCAGAAAGTACTCTAAAAGATTTCCCGCTGCCAGGTAGAGTAACACGATGTCCCCGTAGCTGAGTTTCAAAACACATTTTCAGGGCAGCAGGCAAGAGGTTCCTATATTCAAATCACGCATTTGAATTACTGAGAATTGTAATATTGTGCAAAATTGGGTTTCTGGTATATTTTTAGTATTTAGATTAGATTGTGCCATGAATAACTGATCCATTTTTGACTGTTCCATGTTAGGAAAAAAAATGTTTTTACTAAACAATTAGAAAATCTCCTCCAAAAGCTGCCCTGATAAGGAAGACAGCATCACAGGGCACGTTTAGGATGCGTGCAAACACGTGCCACGTGGGCCACTGAGCAGAGCGGCGTGACAGCAGCTTGCTGTGATTGCTCCATCACGCTGATGGCAGAGCCCCTTTGGAGTTTGGAACAGGAATGTTACAGTGAATGTTAACCACCCATGCCTTCTTTTGCCTGGAAGAGAAGATTATATATACATACGTATACATAAAATAGGTTCTATTTAAGATGTTTTTACTGACGATTCTATGAACCACCCCTCCAAAGAGAATTCCTCCTTCAAAAACTTGACAGGAACTTTTTCTTCACTTCAACTTTTTCTCAGAGCTTTCAATCACGAAAAGAAAAAAAAAAAAAAGAAAAAAAAAAGGAAAAGCCGTCCGGAAAATCCAACGATCGTCATTCCAACGATCCGCCCTCCAACCCCGGTAGGGCTGCGCTCCCCACCTCGCTACCGGCGCTGCCTTAGGCGCTCCCCCGCCTCCCCACCCCCCAGGGGCAGCAGCCCGCGGACGGCCGCGTGGGAACCGCTGCGTTTCCGCACAGGAAAGGGACAGCTCATCGCTGCTGTGCGGCAGCGGGAAGGGAACGAGCGGTTCCAGGAAAAACGGAACGGGGCTGGAGTTGGGAGAAGTGCCTCAGAAGTAGCGGATGCGCACCGTCAGCCCCCACCGCGCCGCTCCCCCGCTCTTACCTGCCCCTCTTCGCGCCTCCATCCCGCGGGCTCGGCGCAGACGGATCCCGGCGGGAGCCCCCGCTCGGGGTACCCATCAGCCCCGCCGCTCCCGGCCCGCGCGGCGCCCCACTCAGCGCGCGGCGCTGTGGCGCGTATCCCTCCGCGGCGGCTCTCGGGAATGGCGTGAGGCAACGCCGCGGGAACTACTTTGGGAGAGCCGAGCGGCCGCGGGGCTCGGGCAAAGCGCCGGACTCGGCCGGGCAGCGGGAGGAGTGTAAGCGAGGGGTGTGCGGGGGGGCCACCCGCTTCCCTCCGCCCCGCTCCCCTGCGGTTATTTTGGATCGCGCAGTGGCGGCGGAAGGAGCCCGAAGCCGACGCTTCCGCCCAGTTTTCCTGTGAGGGGGCGGCGGAGCGAGGAGCGCAGCGCCCAACTTCCCGCAGCCCTCCGCGGGCCGGGGGCTCTCCCTGCCGCACCCCCGCACCGCACCGCACCGCCGTGACGCAGCCCCTCGCTGCCGGCCGGCCCTCCCCCCCCATCCCCGAGCCGCCTTAAAACGCCGCCCTCCCCCCCCCACCGCCAGCCTCCTCCTTGGCACCAGCCCCCCCTCTCTCTCTCTCCTCCCCTCCCCCGTCGCCGGGCCGCGGCCGTCTGCAGGAATCCGGCGGAGAAGAGAGGGCGGGAGGAGGAGGAGGAGGAGGAGGGCGGCAGCGCGGCGAGCGATGAGCGGCGGCGGGAGGACGGCGCGGCGCTGCGCCTGGCGGCGAGGAGCTGTGCCTGGGCGCCGCCGCGCCGCTTCCCAGTAACTGCGGGAGAAAGAGCGGAGCGCCGCGCCAGCGCTGCATCGCCGTCACCGCCATCCGCACGGATACGGCGGCTTCGTGCTTCTGCGGGACCCGGACCGCTCCGGCCCGGCTGCGGCTGGGGGCGGGCGGGGGGGAACAATGGTGAAGTTTCTGGTGAGTTCTGGCTGCGCCCCGGCCGCCCCGCTGCTGCTGCTCCGCCTCGGATCACGGTGAGGGGAAAATGAGCGAGGAGACGGCGGCTGCTAACACCGAGTAAGCCCCGCGCGTGTGCGTGTGCGCGGACGGGGGCGCGGGTCGGGGCGCGGGGCCGTGGCGGTGTCGCCCCTTGGCGGCGGGGCCGGGCCGGTCTGCGGAGCGCGGTGTTCGGCGGCGTTCCGCATGGAAACGGGCGTGTGGGAGCTCCATCCTGCAGGAAACTGCTCCTGAATGTTAATTGGATGAGTCAGTCCGTGTAAATACGGCTTAAACCTGCCCCGGAGCCCTGCTTTTTCTTTTCCTTTTTTTTTTTTTTCTTTTTCCCCCCCCCCCCCTTTTTTTTTTTTTTTTTTTTTTTTTTTTAAATGAGGACTTGGGACTTTTATTTTTTAAGAGAGGAAGGAGGCAGCTCAGGGATCTCAGTGTTTCTAACGTGCCGGGGTTAGAGGAGACCTGGAGCTGAATGCGTGGACGTGCGGCTGCAGCCCAGCGTATGTAACGTCTTAAAAATACTACTAATAAAAAAAGAAAAATAAATCTCTGGGGCAGGAAGAGGAGATGAGCGTTGGGCAGAGAACACGGGAGTCCCTCCGGACGGTGAAACGCGAACGTGGGGCGTTCTGAAACTTCTTTTATCGCAAGAAAGTTCGGGTGCCCGCGGAGCTTCGGGCTGACGGCCCCGCGCCCGGGCGCTGCCACCCTTCGTTGGGCCGTGCGGGCACGGCTGGACGCTGCGGGTCGCAGGGCGCTGCGGGTCGCTGGGGAGCTGCGGGGGGCCGCTGCCACCCGGGCAGGAGAGCGCGGGAGCCGCCCCGCAGCGCTGCCCGGCGCGGAGCCGCGCGGCCCGGGCCCTCGGCGCCCCGCCGAGCCGCGGGAGCCGGGCCGGGAGCGGGGCCGGGGCGGGCCGCGCCGCTGCGGTGTCAGCGGGGCCGGGGCTGGAGCCGGAGCCGCCGCCATGTTTTCTTTTTTTGTGAATCGCTCTCATTTGCATACCACGATCTCCATTCATAAAAAAAACAACGCCATCCGACCTGCCGGCCGGGCCCGCCGGCCTCGCCGCCCTCCGCCTCTCGGGGCGCGCGGGGCCGGGCGCGGGGCGCGGCGGAGAGGGCCCGCGGGCAGGCTGCGGCCGGGGCCGCTCGGGAGCGGCGCGTCGCCGTGCGGTGCCGCGCTTGTTGACACGGTTATGTGGGAAATATCAGCCGGGGAGGTGCTGGGAGCACGTGATCGCTCCATTCATAAAGTACCTGGCCGTCCATTCAGGCGCGATGCCTGCACGCTGCGCGCTGCCGGGCGGCCCGCGGGACGGGCACGGGGACGGCGCGGCGCGTCTGTGCGGGGCTGGGCGGCCCCCTGCCGCGGGTACGGGGGGGGTCGCCGCCGGGCCGGGGTTGCGCTGCGGTTCGTGCTCGGCTCGTTCATACGAAGCGGCGTTGGTTCAGAAAATGCCTCTCGCGGCACAGGCGCACATCGCGGCACGGAAGGGTTTATTCAGAAAACGTCAGCGTGTTTCCCCCTGCCGAAAACGTTGGCTCAAAAATAAAATAATAACGAAAATCGAATCCATTCATGCGAACGCGTTTTCCAAACGGTGCCTTAATCGCTTCTCGGTCCTCCTGGGTGACCGACGCTCGTATCTTCGCGGTGCCAGCGGGTGAGGGAAGGCGAGCGGCCGTCGCAGCGGCGCTGGGGGCCCCGGCCGGGCGGGCCGTACCGGCACTGCGGATCGGAGCGGGCCGCCGCTCGGGGGGTGAATGGCAGCGCGTGCGGCACCGCTTCTCTTCAGCCTGCGCCGTCACCTCCGAGGTACCAGGGTAACAGAAATGTTGTAATGCGGCGTCAGCTGATGAAAGGTCAAAATTCTAACTTTGCTTTTAAACGTTTTTAAATCTTCTTTGCAAAAGGAGGGGAAAAAAAAAAAAAAAGGAGTGAAATGCGGCGATGCAGGACCACTGAAGCAGCCACTGTGACTGTTTGGTGCGACTGCTCTGCGGTTGCCAGTGCTAAAATGGAGCTGCTCGTTGCTTGTGAATACACCATTTCATTACCTCAACAAATTACACGGAGGTGATCCTTAATTATCCACTTGTGGGGTGAAGGAAGCTCTGTCTCTGGTGGAAGTGGGAGAATGCCTGAAATGTTACTGAGTGTTACTTGGAATAAGAGGAGTGAGCCCTCATGTAACGTTTAGTCCAAGTTCATTCGGCATTGCTTGCAGCTCAGGGCATATAACCTAACGATGCATTATCAGCAGCAGCGCCTTTTCTCTCACAGTGGATATTTTTACTTCCTAGAATATTACAAGCATTCTAACTTGGGGGGGGGGGGAGCGGAGGGGAGTGGTTGAATTGAAATATGTACATATATAATATATTTTCCTCGGTTTCATTTGCAGTTCTGCTAGCAGCTCTGGCAGGGCCAGAGTCGTTCCTCTCTGCTGATCGTGCACACAGCATTGGAGTGCTGCTGTGAATGGCTGGGAAATAGGATTGAAATTCGAAATTGTTTGTGAAAATAGGGCAGATCTGCACGTTGAAGTACATCGTATATTAGAAGATCTGTGCTTAATTTTATTATAATTGATATCATCAATGGCCTTGAATTCATTAACAAATTTCACTGCATGTAAGGGCGAATACGGGTACTTGGCAACATTTTTTGTGTCATCGTGGCTACCAGCAATATCCCAGTAATTGAGCATTATCCTGTGTTTACAAAGCTTCATTTTATGCAATAAGACATAAAGGTTTGTGGTGCCTGGAGTCAATAATATTAAATTCTTTTAAACTGTAACGTGTGGTGCAGAAGATTAATTAAAAAGCTGCATTAAGGACTATTAGGTTTCCTGTCAGTCATGAGCACGTGTCAGGCAGCCTTCTAAAATCCTGACTGCCACAGCTGGATTTTTTTGTGGTGATTTTTGACTGCTCTTGTAAAGCTTTCACTGCATTTGTCAGTGAGACGTTAATTAAATGAGAGTATTTCTGTACCTTTCCAGATCCATTTCTGTACTAGTTTTTTTCGTCTCGGTGCTGTTGTGTGGTCAGTGGGAACACAATGCAGCACTCACAAATGCTCTTAGTTTTCAAATGAAGGAATTAGTGGGACGTGTGGCCTCGTGGGTCAATCTGCTGTTCATGCAACTTAACATAATAATGTCAGAGCATGCAGGTCAGCAAGCACTGTACAGAATTCCGATCTGATGGCAGATTTTAGTGCTGTCTGGAAATGCTTCTGAGTTTCAGTGTTGTTACCCAACAGAAGAAGTGCTGCGTTATGTAGTGCCTGTTGAACGGGGATGAATGATGACAGGATTAAGATGGAGTCTGAGTTGCTCTATTGAGAAGCAGGATCGCTGCTTCCCTGCTTGTTTACTTTCCTCTGTGTTGCAGGTGGCCCCTTTCTCTTTGAGGGAATGGCTCTGCTCTGGATTTATATTTTGAGAGCACTTTTACAGATTTAGGCTGTCGTACGTTGTGCTCCACCAGCACAGGCATTCTTCTGGTCATTTTCCTAGGTAATTTGACTTAGGGTATTATAAATTAAAGAAGCACTGAGTATACATTAGAGCTGTGTGCTTAACCATTTCTACGTTATGATGGACTAAACAGCCTCAGGTTCTGTTGATTTGAAAGCAAAGGTGAACTGTGGTTTTTGAAATACAGTACTTGCTATATTCATATATTTTCCTTGAATATGAATGAAAATACTGCTTCGTGGGGGCTTCTGAATTTCTTGCAGTCGAAGTCCAAACGCTGAACAGTGAACATGAGATCGTATCTGAGAAAGCAAAGCCAACTAGTTTGTTTTCATTAGTTCTGGGAGGATTTTAACATGTTTCAGCAGGCTGATTTTACTTCTGAAGCATAAGCTTCAGAATTTTTCTTCCCTTTATGTAAGGAATTTGTGTTGTTTTTTTTTTTTCTTAAGGGGGAGTAATTTGTTTTGAAAGCAGTCAATTAATTAATTATGATGGAATCATTACAATTGAGATATATTTTCTTCTGTGGCAACGGCTCTGTGTTTAGAGTCCAGGGGAGGCTTTTCCAGTTCTGTGAACAGCTTCTTCTAGTCTCCTGGGCTTTGTGCTACGCTGTACTATTCTGAAGGTGAAACTAAATGTACATATTACATAATCTTCAAGTCAGTAATGGGTTTTTTTTTCTTTTTCTTAAAAGGTTTACCTTAGCAGTGTTACTTGAGTACTGTACTGATGCAGAAAAATACCTTTTGGCTGTTTCAGTATAAATGGAGCAGGTGTTAACATTTGAATTTTAAAAGGACATTTTTTTTCCTTGTTTGTTTAAAATCTGATGTGCTTGAACTGTTAAAAAGGCAGTGACGACATCAGCGCATGCTTCAGAAGTAAAGAGATTTCTTGAAAGGAATATAACTTGACAGGATCAGAAGTCACAGGATTAAAGCTGAGAGCATTCCTGGTGTTCTTAGGCTAACTTTTTATATTTGTTATTTAGCCTTTCTTGTGAGTATTCGGAAAAAAATTGTATGGGTTGGTGATAACCTGATGGGATACAACAAACACCAGAAACAAAAAACACTGTTGAGAACGTTGCTGCGAATTGAAAAGGGAGACACGGGAAGTACTTTTGTCGGTTTTGGTTTTTACTGCTTTGATTCAAAAACAAAACCAAAACCCAATCCTGTGGTACAGCATCTGCTGTACTGTCTGAAACCTCGTTGCTGTGATGCTGAAACATATGCTTTCTCCCTCTTAATATTCTTTCCTGATTGAACCAGTTGCAGTTTCCTTCAAGGACTCAGAGCTTGCTGGCAGTTGCCATGTTGCTGAGGTTCCCAGTTTCTTTATGGGTGTTTACAAAATGAACCATCTTTGGCTGTTTCCTTTATGTTCTCATGTTCAGCATTTAAGCAAACAAATTTTAACTAGCAGAGCTCACACAGCTACTGTACCGATGGAAGTGGTTGCAAAAAAAAATTGCATGGATTTACCATGGTTCCTCAAAATCTCCTTTCTTTCTGTTCAAAATATTCATTACTTTATCTGAAAGCACTTCTGGTGACAAAGTATTTGTTTAGTTACTGGGGATTTTTATAAAGGCACTGAGTTTTAATTTGGGATATTTGTACCATGTTTGCCACGTTTTTCCTATGCCTTGATACCTTGGTGTTCAGCAGAAATAGTCTTCATCATTGCTTCTTATTGAAGGAGGGAACTGGGTGCTTTTTTATGTATGCTGTATTAATAAATATTTCTAGATTTAAAGCAATCTATATTCTTGTTAAACTTTTTCTACATTAGGTGAGAGAATAGGTATTCAACTCATGGTTGAAGTATGATTGCATGAATTCTCTTGACTGGTACAACTCCACGTTGGTTTTTCATACAAGATGCAGTGTTGCATCATGCAGGATATTTTATGATATCTGGTAGGTACCAGGGTAATAAACGTGCTGTCTCTCCTGCTCATTGAGTGGTGTCTGTAATAGTGCTCAGTCTCTAAGGCTGTGGTAGTTTTGAATAGCACTCGATTGTGTTGAAGAACCAAACAAACGTGTTATGTGCATCTGTTCTCACATCTTTTCCGGTTTATCTTTTTCCTAGAACTCATGTAAGTATCTCTGATACAAGTCTGCTGAGAGAATACATATATATTTATTGTCACTGTATTATATTCACTGTTCTTTCTGTGACAAGAAAATATTTTTTAAAAAGCAAATAGCAAATCTTCAGATATGCTCGGGGGGGGGCAGAAAATGTACATTTAAGTGTTTTCAGTAGTAAAATTAAGTATAAATGTTCCTCTAATTAAATAATAGCAGAGTTGCTACGCATAATTGCAGGCCAGAATTCCCACTGCTCCAGATAAAGCAGGCACAAATAAAATCCCAATGTAATCCTGATAAATGCAGCTATGTGTGCAAGGAGCTCACACATTTTTGTCTCCAATAATTCAGTGTCTTGCTATAGTGAATACTGCCATCAGGGAAAGTATGCTCTGTTCAGCATTACTGACTGATACCAAACTTGTATGGATTAGGACATACTTTTCTAGTATGTGTTCTACGAGAATTCCCCGAACGTGCACTGTCAAAACATTTAAACCATGTTTAAAGATGAGGTGGTTAAGAATTTTTTTCTCCAGGTGTATTAATTCTTGTGCTTAAAAAATGTGACCGCTGCTGCATGTGGTATTTTTGTGAGGTGAGGAAGTCCTGTAATCTGTGCTCCTACTGTGAGTCAAACACTTCACCTGCTTAGAAGCCTGGCAGACATGGGAGCCCACATTGGCTTGAATGGTTTGTGAGAGCAGGCTTTGTTGAAGTCTATGGAACAAGCTGTCTCTTTTCTCTCTTTAAAAATTAACTCTAGAAAAACAGTACCAAGTAACTAGGTCTTCTCCAAGAATATCTGACAACTGTTGCCAGTTGCTCTTTTTCTTTGACTTACCCTGACAAGTTGTGACACTGACAAATTTGTCAAAGCAACAATGTAACTGGATTATTTATTTCAGTTTTAGTGAAGTCAAATGCTGTCAATAAACAAGTGTAATGACAAGAAGTATTAAGAATGTCATTAATAAAACAAATACTGAAAACTGGGTGCAGTTTGTTAAAAACTACAGCTGAAACTGGCTGTCTTCCCTAATTAAGGGCAGAATTGGCAAGATAGAGCTCTTGGTGAGGACTCCTGCCTGCAATTTTTTTCTGCGGAAGCTGTGTAGAAGAGTTTTGGTGAGATGGTATAAGCCTTGAGGGCAGAAGTGACTTCTCTTTTAAAACTTTTAAGGATTAAATGCTTGTGAAAGGTGGGAGCACAGAGCCTGCTCTGATGTAGGGGTGTTTACGTGGCTTCCTAGAAACTCCTCAGCTGGTGACATTCTGCAGTGACTGGTGCCCTGGGTATTTCTCTTCCTGTACGTGCCGTGATTGCTCGAGGTCCCAGAACACCGTCTTAATGTGAAATGTGTGATCAAGGCCAACACATTCTGAGCCTGAACAGGGACGTGGTTTTGAAAAGTGTAAAGAAACTAATTCGGGATTGAGCATTGAGTCCTATACATCTAAAATGCGAAATGGTGGTTTTTGTCTAAGTGGTGGTCCTTTTGTACCAACTCTGTATGTTTATAAGCACTAGTTCCTGTTGCTAATCCCTGGTCTCTTTCTCCCTTTAAGACCAGGAAAAATTGGAGATTTTCTAGCATATAAATTCACAATAGCATGTTTGTGCCCTTGTCAGGAGGCAGTGATCTGTGTTGTTACAGGGATCTTCTGTAGTGTGGGGGCTACTGATCTGCTCTACTGATGTCATACCAAAAAAAAAAAAAAAAAAAAAAAGTTTTTTCTACCTCTTTAATTTTGCAAGATTAAAAAATCTCTAAGAGGGATAATGAGTTCCACTGTTATATAATGAGTGTGCCAAGAGAATGCAGAGTTGTACAGTCAAATACTCAAGAATTTTCAAGCTTCAGAGCAGAGACTGTGCAATTCTAATCTTTGTGTCTGAGGGGTATGAATTTTGATCGTATTGATACTGAAGCAGAGCCGGCATGGTAATTAAATTGCCTGGGTTCCACTCAATGCTTCAAGGCTAGGAAGCACCCATTTTTGCTGTTTTCAGCCCCTTGCTTCATTTGCTGCCTGTCCTCTGCCAGGAACGAGGCCTGCATCCTCTGGCTGGGTACAAGTGGTTCTGTGTCATTGAGGACTCCATCCAGATAAAGGTGTCAATCCTATAACTGCTACCATTGAAATATGTTTCACTGTTCTAACAAGCTTGCTAGATTTTTGTTTGTTTCTGCACTTTTGCTTGTTTTATTCCTTTAAATTTTCAAATTTCAGCTATTGGATTATTTCAGATGTTCATGATGGTGTTGTAATTTTTTTCCAGTCATGTTGTATGGAGTTTCTTGTATTGCTCTGATTCTCTTTATCTGAAAATTCATCTGTTTTCCTCTTTCCTTCCAATTTGGAAGCTCTCTGAGAAGTTACTTGAAGTAGTGATAGATCTGTTGAACTTGCTTTACCTTTAGTCCTCCTGAGGCAGTACTGACTCGTGCTAAGGGAAGCTGTGATGCTATCAACCCTGTGCACATCAATCATAGTGCCGTCAGGCTGTTGCCATGCACAGGTGTTTGTGCAGCCCCCACACAGCATGGCAAAGCAGGCCCAGGGTTCAGCTGTGTCACAGCATGAGGCCTGCACCAGAACTCAGCATGCCGGTGCAAGGTACTTGCAGCTCTTCTTGAAACAAAAGTGCGTTAGGGCTTCTAAGTGTCCTGACTGAATATTGCTTCATCTTCTTTCTGCCTCCAGAAACTTCAGGAAATGTGCAGCCACTGCTCAGTGTTGAGCTGATCTCTAGCACAGTACCTTCATGTTCTGTGTTTGTGCAGAACAGTTCTGGCTCAGAATATCTTGTCTGAGCTGTGTTTGGCTTGAAACATCTTTCCCAGAGCCCCCATACGCACCTTAGCATGTACGTGCTTTGTTTCTATGGTGATGGGGAAGCATGGTGCGTGTTGGCAGCCCTGTGTTAGGTAATGGCGGACTTGCAGAAAGTGAGTGGTTCTCCGGGGTGCAGAAATAGGACCGCGGCCATGCTTGCACCCCCAGTGCCTTTCTGCCCAGGTCTGGCTTTGAGGGTAGGCCTGGCTCTGCTTTGGGCTGTCTGAGCATGTGGGCACCTCTGGAAACTGATCCCAGGAGAAGCTGAAGGAGTGTTGCCTTACCATATCCTCTGAAGTATCTTGTGCCATGCATGAGCAGGGAATGTGTACACATTTGTTTCCCCAATGGAAGGTAGAAAACACAGTCTCTTCATTTAGTAGTTGTAATCTGGATAAGAGCCTGTCTGTTAGCCAAAATTATTCCAGAATAAGACATTAATTGTTATTCTTGAGTAAGTCATGAATTGCTGTAGTTTAGTATAGTGTTATTTCCTGTTAAGATACTTTTATTCTTCTGGAATAAGTTGGGTTAGAAAGAGGAAAAATCATAAGCCTGATTATTGAAGGAGAGGAGCTTTTCAGGTCCTTCTCATCAAGCCTTTCCTTCTTTGCCATTCAAACTCTAGGGATATGGTTTGTTCATTTAATTTTCTTGCACTACACATTTTGTTACTTGTTTGTTTATTTTTCTCCTTAAAATGGCATATTTTTCTGTGTTCTGAAGTGCTTTGGCTATTAAAGAGACCCTTCCTTTTAAGTGATGTGTTTTGTTTTGGTTTGTTTGGGTTTTTTTGTTTTTGTTTTTTTCCTTTCTGTGTGAAAGTATTTTTTTGAACTACCATTCTCAAGCAGCTTGTCCAGAAAAGCTTGTCCAAAACAGAAGACACCAGATTACAGTCTCTTTTAAGACATTTTGACTTACCCACTTAGCATGTCTTAATACTAGGGTATTCTATTTAGGCTTTGTTTGCCCTGTATTGTGGTGATGCTAATAAGAAACCTGTTTTGGTTTTTTGGTGTTTTTTTTGTCACTCTGGACAACAAAAACATAACCCAAATAAAAACATGCATCTACTTTGTTGTAGGAAGACAGAATGCTTCCCACGGGCTATGAGTTCATCCTCCTTTCGGCAGTGGAAGTCATCGCATGAATGTTTAAAATCTGCATTGTGACTTCTTTATTACAGAAAATTCAACTGAACTTTTTCATGTTTTTGAAGTTGGTGAATAATTCTTCACAAAGTAAAATTAGAACTGCAGCTTCTTGTCTGAATAAAATCTTTAGATTAGATTTCTGGAATAACTAGAATGAGATTTACTGTTAGCGTTTCAGCTGTTTTTTAGGCCTGAATGATTTTCTGAGAGGTACAGGATTGGCTTTTCTGTTTTTTTGGCATATTTGTGCTGCACGAGCTTGATCCTAGGGTTGAAGATAAAAGGTGAAGTAAAAGATTTAACTACTGCTTGATCCTCATGTTCCTCCCAACTTGAGTGAGGGAACAATGAGCTTTGATTGATGTGCCATCCCACATAAGGCACGAAGATCCAGATCTCTGCCGTGTGCTTCAGGAAGAGATTATTTCATTGGAGGAACTGTGAGGGAGATCCTTTTAAATTTCTGCATGACAAAGGAATAAACGAGTGTCACTTCTCAAGAGCCAAAGTGATTTTGGCCAACTTTTCTGTGATAGCTTGTTTGTAAGGCAGTTGCAGGCGTATTTGGAAGGGGCAGCTAAGTACTGTTAAAACTCTTTAATGAATTGTTTCAATCATTTATATAGGTGAAAGATTATTCTGTTTAAATCATTACAGTTTTGATTATCTTGTATTTGCTGAAATGTAGGAGTTGCCAGGAAGGACACATCAAATCACAGTCTAAGCATTAAATCAAGTTTCATAGATAGTTTTGTTTCTCCATTCAGAGCTGAGAAATACTGCTTGTCTCCAACAAGGAAAAGGCAATTCCAGTAATATAACACATGTGTGATTCACGTCAGTTTAACTTAATTCTCAAGTTTCAGTGTCCAGGATACAAAGAAGTAATTCACTATTTTGAAGCCTAAAGTAAAAAATTACGAGTGTAAATATTTGATAGAACAGTACAAAAAATGTAAGGAGGCAATGCACCTTAAGCGTACATTACTAAAACATTCACTGCAAGGTTACATCCTGGGGCAAATCAATGTATTCAGGTTACCAATTGGTTACCAGCAAGTGCTGATTTTCCTTTCATTTGGAAAAGCAAGTAGTTATGTATGTAAAGAAAGATTAAAATTTTCTTGATTGTTAATGTAAATTAGGATGGAAATAATGATGTAAGTTGCTACAGCTTAAATCTGTTTTTCATCTGCTGATAACTTCTAGTGATAGTTATCTTCACTTTCTGAAGTGCCTGTTGTATTTTGGACACCACAACCTGAAAAGAAATCAGCTCCAGTCAGTGCCTTCAGTGGTATTGGAGCATTTTACATGCCTTTACTTTTTTTTTCTGTTTTTTTTCTTGTCTCAGTTATGCTTTCTCCAGTGTAAAAATGAGTAGCTATAACTGTTATTTCCCAATTTTAACACAGAAATACATGAACTGGGCTGTGTTTGGTGATAGAGATTTTTTTATATATATTTATTCCCTTATTTCTCTATATAATCAAAAGGTGTGTTTTATTCCAAATAAGTGCAGTCTTTTCAGTTAAATTGAAAGATGTTTATGCTTTTGTCTTTGACCAGGAAAATCAGTTTTGTTCTACCACATTTTCAGCAGGATGCAAATTTCATTGTTTTTACATACACTGAGAAGTTAGGTTCTTTGGAAGATTTTTTGATTTCCTCTGCAATGATCTCTTATTACAGATCAGCAAGTAGTTCTGTCAGAGATTGCTTCTTTGGAATATATCCTTTGGTAAAAACAGTGCTGGCCTAAAAGTAGGAAGTCTTAGTCTAACCTTTTCTTGGTGTGTTACTACAGTACATCTCAGGAATCTCAGACTGATACTTCTCAGGGTTTAAGTATCTGGGTAGTATTTGTATGCTTTTGACTTCGATGGAAACCCAAATCAGGAGCTGTTCAATATCTGACAGTGGAAGTGGGCAGGATTTTATATTACCCCTGTGAATCATTTTTATAACATTTGGTTTTTTTCATGATAAAATTTGTGTTCATCTCCAGTCTTGTAAACTCTGCTGCATACCATCTTTTTCATAAGTGAAAATGTTTCAGATGTGGTTTATTAATTTCAGTGCAGCAATTCCCAAGTCCAGTGGTTGAGGCGGTTACCAAGTGAGAGTACAAGACACAGAGGAGCTAAACTGAATTTAATGTTCATGACAGCATTTGGGGTCTGGTGAAATTTACCTCTTTGTAATTATGAAGGTCTGAAAGTTGATACTCCTCGGTAAAACTATGCAGAAGACGGCTATTCTCATGCAAATCTTCATAGCTGTGTTGGATTGTGGGTTTTTTTGGTTTTGTGGCTTTGTTTTGGGTTGGGTTTTTTTTCTTTTTTTTTCTTTTTTTTTTTTTTTTTCTTTTAGGTCTTAATCTCAACTTCTTTTTAAATGCCTTTCACAAATTGTATGAAGCACTGCAGTTGTGTGACTGATATCAGATATGTGCTATATGTGGTTTTGCTTTAGTGTTTTTTGATAGACTACTTACATAACTTTGAAATATTTAACTCTTCAGTGTTTATAGGGTTTTGTTGGTTTTTGGGTTTGGAGTTCTTTTTTTAGATCCTTTGACAACCTGTGAAATATTTTAGAATAAGCTAAAGGTGCGTAAGTACACAAGCAGTTTAAAGTAAAAATAGCTAGAGTTCCAATAATACCCTACATTTCACCAATACTAACAAATCCAGTTTCTCTAAATAAATGATACTGGTGCTGTCATTTTGACACGCAAAATAACTTTGCCTCCATGTTCTTCATAGCCACCTCTTAGAGTATCTAAAGCAAATTTACAGTTGAGATCAGTTAATGAGGGAGTGTGGGAGTAGATTTATTTGAAATCCTCTGAACTTGACTGCTCATTTCTTTGCTCTTTAATGATAAAGCAGATCTGTGGTTTGAAGTGGTTTGGAGACGTTTTGGTGACAAGGTAGATGAACTACCTTAAAACTGCAGAGGGGTCAGCTAACATTTCTACCCTCTGGGTTTAGCATTGCTTAGAAATGTCATCGGAAATCTCTTACTGAAAACGCTGAAGAAACTTGATACCTGGGATATTGAAGCCCTTCAGAGATGGAATGTTTGTCCTAAGCGCTAAAGGACATAAGTAATGATTTAGTACTGTATTTTATCATTTTGAGTTGTTAATGCTTTACATAAAAATACAAGAATTGCTATAAAGAATCTGTCAAAAATCCTTGCTGTTCAATGTTATTCAATCCATTCAATGACTTTTCTCCACCTTGGCATACCTTGTTAAATTCTATATGCTTGTATTTCTTCTTGTGGATGTTCAAGCTGAAATAGATTATTTATTCCTCGATTCTTTGGTGGAAAGCTTTACCTTATGGCTGTCTGGTGGCACTGTGTTTTACTGCAGCAGCAAGCTGTCAAGCTTTGTGTGGTTTATCTGTTCATCCAGGCTGTGTTGTGTTCTTAGGCATTCAGAAATTGAAATGAACTGAAATGGCTATGCTAGATTATTCAGTTTAATCTCTTAGTACAGTTGGTTTGCTGTTCGTGTTTCTGTGTGAGAACGTGAGGTTAGTTTTAGTATCTGAATGAGTTATTTCAGTGCATCGTGTACTGCATGAGTATGTCTTCTCTGGAAACTGCTTTGTTTCACAAGAACCACATGAATAAGGTGAGGAATAAAATGACAGTGTTTCCAGTACCTACACAAGGTTCAAAGGAAAAGCTTCTCAATGCACTTCCCAACCAAACTGAATTGCTCTGTCAGCATCAAGTGTAAAGTAACATCTCAGCAGCAGGAATAAGGGTGCTGGGAGTGCTGATGCTCTTGGGCTCTGGCCTGGAGCAAGCAGCTTGTGAGGTGGGCAGGGACCTCTGTCTCCTCTGCCAGTGCCTGAACAGTCAGAGCTGGTTTAGGACTGCATGGCAGCTGCCCACCTTCCCCCACAGCTACCAGAAAGGCACTCGTGCTTCAAAGATCATACGTTCTTTTGGTCAGTTCTAACTTGCTGCCATCGGAGGGGTAGCTTTACACGGGGTATGGACAAACATCTAAGATGCAAAGATTTCTTGATTTATTTTTTTTAAGTTAAATGTAATATTTCTGTGTTCCAGTCATCTAGAGGCCTGTCTGTCATTTTTTGTGCATGAGATAAACTGTATTTAATAGAAGTTGATTGAATGCAAGGAATTTGTAACTGTTGGTTTGGGCTGTGGCAGTGTGAACTGTGAATGAAGGATCGTACTGGTTTGTGATAGCTGCCAAGTGTTCTAAATTACATTTTTCCCCTCGTTGCTGCTAGGACTTTTGAACTCCTTGTGGGCAGTTCCTCAGAAGTAAATAACCCTGCTGCTATTCTCACTACACACAGCACTTTTTCAGCTCTACAGCCTTGAGTGAAAGTCTCACTTTTGTGGGATTAAAGAAAGGAACATGTCTCATGGGAAAAAGTGGAGTGAAGCAGCAGGGGGAGGGGAGGAAGGGGCGGGGAATGAGAGAAATAACCGAAATGTGCTGTAGGAGCTACCTGTGTGTACAGAGTGTTAATTCCTTCCCCGGTTGGTGCGGCAGGAGCAGGGCTGGCAGTGGAGGGACCGGGTCCCCTCACGCTGCTCTCAGTGGCGCTGGCGGTGACCAGCGCTGCCGTGCTGTGCAGAAGTTTGTCCTTCCTGATGTTAAAATGGAAGGCAAAGAGGGCAGGAAGGCAATGCCAAAAAGATGAAAAAGACTGACAAGTAAGGAGAGAAATCTAAGGCCTAGCTTTAGGTGTGCATTTAAAAGTCAATGAGGCAAACTACTGGCATCAGGTTTCTAAAATTATTTCAGATGCCTGTCTTGCTCTTTGAAAGCTCTTCTTGTAGCAGATTTTTGAGTTTTTTTCATTGAAGTTTAGTACAGGGAACGTCAGAGTTCTTTATTAAGCCTGCTTCTCATATTGAGTTATTGCCCTGTCAGCCAGTGCATTAGGTTCTGGAAAAATACATAGTAAACCCCACTGCCTAATTGATGTGCTGCTTGGAAGCTATAGATAGTTTGTCTAGGAACTGCTTCCAGTCCTACCAGCGGTATCCATGGCACTGGTAAGAAAGCATTTCTAGGCAGTTTTTAAAGGCTTTATTCGTTAGCTTTCTTCCTACTTTAAAAGAATGCCCATACACTATTCTGAGATTTTAAAGAAAATGCAAAGAGAAGTTTAAATGTCTCTGTGGGCTATGCAGCTGCCATTCTGTATATGACGAGTGACAGGCTTCACCAGAACTCCTGCTTCTGAAGGCAGGAGACCATGATTCTGAAGCACACTGTAGTGATGTTATTTATATCCTGCCAAAAGCAATTATCCTGCAAGGCTTATAAATATGTGTTAGCTTTTGTGCATGTGATAAACTCTGTAGACTTCTACAGAGATCTGTAGGTCTACTCAGACTGATATATTTAAATTTTTGCAGGACTGAAGCCCAAATACTTGCATAAAAAGATGTTTCTAGTTCAGGCATATGCAGATTATTCACCAGTGAGGCAGAAGTGTTTCCTTGGGACTGGTCTGTTGCGATCAGGTTTATTATACCAAGGTAAGGAGGTCTCGCATTTAATAGCATCTGATAAGAGTTGTTTTAAAAAAAAAACCGTTTTAGTTCACATGCATTAGTTCCAACAATTTCTTTTAAGATTTCAAGAACCCTTAACTGTTCGTGAACCCTATTTTTATTTTCTGTGAATCCTGTGCTTCCTTGTGAAGATTTATTAGTCCTTAAAGCATCTTCAGTTAGCTACTTTAAGCCCTAAAAGCAGCCTCGTTCTGAGCTGTGTCTTTTCGTCACTGTGTGACAGAAAATGAGCTCCACTGTTGGAGGAGAGGCCTGTGCTTTGGATCTTGGCTACCAAATAGAGCAGCTTTTCTGTTCACCTCACAGCTGCTGCTAATGTTTCATTCTGCAACTGCTAAAGGATGGGCAAGTAACCATCCTCGTATGAGACAAAAATATAACTCCATTAGTCAGCTGGCGTGGGCTGCTGAAGCAGAAATGCAGGCTGTATTTTCTCCTGGTGGAGAAAAATCCATCACATCCTATTAAAGTTGCCATTAGCCGACTATGGGGGAATGTACATTTCCTGAATCCATGATTGCCTGTTCTCCTTACTTTGATGGCTGTCTACTTTAAAACTTGTAATTTAGTCATAACTATTATAAGATCATGTTACATCTCTGGGGTTAAATCTATTTGACATATAATCTGTCTGAGAAAAGCCCTTAAGAAATAATGGTGCTTGACACTAACTGAACCTTAAATTATTGTGGCGTGAATTGGAGGAATTTGTTTCTGAGGGGCTTCAGTGAGCTTTCTGAAATCTGTGTCACCCTGTTGGACTTGCACATTTCTAGCATTTTAATTCTAACTTTTAAAGTACTTTATTATTTTAGTTCTTTGCTGTTAAACATCAATTTCAAAGTTTCTTTCAAACTGTTGTTTTTGGTTTTTTTGTTGATGGTGGCTTGTTGTTTTTAATGCCTGTCTTCTGTACGTTCAAGAAAGGCTAGTAGCATCTTTGACATCCTCTTGCCAGTGGGCAGTGTAGGGTAATAAGTAAGGGAGAGCTACCACTCCAAAGCTTTTTCACACTAACATTTGAACCCTTCAGGTTTTTGGATGTTTAATCTTCATAATCTGGAATTATGACAAAGTGCAGAACTAAGAAAATAAAGCTGCCTTTATTTCTTTCTTGCTTACCAATGACAAGAAAATTATTTTTCATCATTATTCTGGCAGTAGCAATTTTTAATTCTACCTATCACAGTGTTTCAACAAATGGTTTGCCATGGTTAGGTTTCCTCTTACTTTAGGGCTGGATTTTGCTGAAGTCTCTCAGCCACCTGATTGTCCTTTTTTTATGAACTGCGGACAAAGAGAAATGTTCAAATTTCTTAATTTCCTGAGCAGTAAGTATTTAACTGTAGCATACAGAGTGAGTGGTACTAATATAACTGTCACAGATCTCTGATCGCAGTTTGCAGGTATATTAGCACATGTAAATTAAAGGCAGAATAGCATTCAGTCTTGCCACGTAAGGCTCATTTCTTTCTCCATTCACTGTGTTTAGTATTAAAGTTGATTACCATTTGCCCATTTCAAGTTTCAGTTACTGTAGCTAGCACTGTTACAGTATAGGCAGGTCCTGGGTATATATCAAGCCTGTTGTCAGCTGTCTTGTCTTGGTGTTTTGCCTCTTTAGGGCAGGTAATGCGCAATGCCTTAAGCTGCTTTTGGTTTGCTCACTTCTGCCAGTGATTAAGTTACTTCTTGTTCTCAGTAAGCAAGCTGAGTGATAGTGAAGGACTTCAGAATGTAGTAATGAACAGTAAAGTCAAAGTAAGAAAATCACATTATTGTGTTACACAACTATAATTAAATATGTACTTAATGACTCTCATAGTTTAATTCAACTCTTTATAATGTAAAACTTACGCAGTTTAGCTGATGGGGCTATTTTATCTCAAGTCAGCTTTCAGCATGTTCATGTAAGTAATGTTTGCGAAATGCAGACAACGTTCTGTACTAATTTACACAAAATTTTGGTTGCTGAGCTAAAAAGTGCTGTAAACTTCAATGACTATTTTGTAAAAATTGAAAATGAAGTCTCCATAACAATCTGTTTTAACTTCTAAGACAAGGAAGTGAGAAGATCCTATTCCAGAGTGTTTGATCCCATAACCCTAATTTTATGTAAGAGCTAAACACAACTATGCATCCAGAGGTTGTGCCCTCATGAGATGCTTTCCTATTCTCGTTGAGCACGGGTAATGGGATTTCTCCTGCGTTCTGCATCTGAGGGTTGTTTTCCTATTGGATTTTTGCACTATGGAGTTCAATAAAACTTGAATGTTTTCCCCTTGTGAAGGGAAAATCCGCTGTGCCTGTTTCTGGTTAGCCTGCCTCAGCCCATCAGCATCCAGGCGGCTGTGGAGGATTGTTTTCAGCTTTCAACCTTTATCTTTGGCTTTACTCTCTTGTGAGCAGGATCATCTTCTGCATGTGTTGCTCATTAAACAGGCACCAGTTTTCATTTAATACAGTAATTTTCCTTACGTCAAAGCCTTCCTGTGTGCTGAGTTATGCATCCTAACCTTCAGGATCTTTTCTCCAACTGCTCTGAGTTGTATGTAGGCAGCCAGCTTGCTTTGTGTACAACTGAGGGAGAAATGTAAACATTGGTGTGAATGTGCGTGTGGATATGGTGCCTTCCTATCCCAGAGAATTCTGGAATCAAAATTTTACGTTAGTGAATTGATGGAATTTAGTAACAGGTCTGTTTGGATGCGGAAATGTGCATGTACATGGTTGTCTGTAGGCTCTCTTTTGTGGATCCTTTGGGTTGGGCTGCTGGAGAGCTTGTTTTGCCTCGTGCAAATTGAAAAAGATTGCCATATGGTCTGGTATAGTTCATGTACACAACTGTGATCCAGTAGAGGAAAGACAAACTCCCTGCCCCCCTTCTGCTGTTTCAAAGAGGAACAGACAGGAGGAAGTAGGAGTGAGAACAGATTTCTGGATAGATTGGTAGGCAGCGGGGTGAATTCTTAGCACTTCCCACCAGAAGTTTATTCTAATAGCATCAGTGCTTAACTGTGTAACTGCTGCTCGGGAGGCTGGAGCACAAGGACCAAGAACCAATGCATAAACAGGCTTGTGGGGCTAATTCCAAATCTGAATGGTAAAGGTATTTACTTCATATTCTGGAGTAAGGCTACGGCGCTCTCAGTGTCTTGTCGTGTGAAGCTGACTAGTTTTGTGAAGTTGATCATGGCCTGTTTTTTTATTTTATGTTCAACCGACTGTGAGCACTAGTGGATAGATCAGAAAAACGCTGTGGCGGTGTGCTTCTGAATGAGATTTTCCAAAGACACACCTGGTGGTGGAAGTGTGTGTACAGTACATCCATAGTGACTGAAATACTCAAATGCTAAAGGAAAGTGCTAAGAGAATTTTTTTTCCTGGTTTCTGGGTCTTTTAAAGCCAAAGGGTAAAATTTGTCTAGCTTTTCAATAATATATAGGAGGAACAGATAGAATTTCATGTTGAACTCTGCTACTCTACTGGTGATCAGTTTCAGACTGAGGAATTAAATAAAATTAAAAAAAGCACTTTAAAAAAAAAAGTGAGACTTAGAATTACTAAGCTCATACATGGAAAACAACTGTTACGAATTTCCTCTGGCTTAAAATTGAGTTTATGTGTAAGCACCAAAAAAGAAAGAAGAAAATTATTTAGATAGGTCTTGAAATAATTCTTCAAACCTGCATTTCTAATGATGAAACTTTGATCTTTGTCATTTTGGGCTGCCTATGACAGGCAAAGTTATGTGTATTCACCACCACTGCCTGTGCCTTAGAACAGAGGGGCATGGCTGCAGGTGATGTGGTGCACTGATCTGTCAAAGCAATCTTTCTGGGTTGTTGAATTTTCTGCTTAGGTTGCACAACCAGCTTGCTTCGCCATTGCATAACGGCCTGAGCTAACAAAGGAAGCAGCTGAATTGTGCCTCAAGACCGAGGGAGGAGAGAGGGACAGATTCAGTGAAGCTAGAGTTAGGTGAGCAGGTTTAGTTGCCTTCCCATTATCCCACAAAATCAAGTAAGTTTTGCTGCAAACCTGCTGGTGCTGAATCACTGGTAGAACTCCCCATATATGACTGTTCAAACAACTCATGTAAGTAAAATCTTACAATTAGTTAGGAGCACTCAAAATGAGGGTTCTCTGTATCGTTTACACACTCTGCATAGTATACTGTACCACATCCGTATAACTATTCATTGAGGCATCACCCTTTAATTTGTCTTGAGGTGCATCGTTTGTCTGTGTCAGAATGCTTGCCTGAGTATAATCTGGAAGCTGCTTTTCTTCCAAGTGCCTGTGTACTGGAACCCAGTGTTTAAAGCTTGAAATTTGTGGCGTTTGTATTTCCCTGCATTCTCAACAAATACTGAATAACCTTTTGTAAATAATGATCCTTATTAAAGGATGAATAGCTGCACAACTCTAAGGATTTTCATGTATTTTTTTCTTCTTTTGAAGAGAGGAGATTTGTATTTCCTCTCCCTTATGTGCCTGGCATAATAATGCAGGGGCACAAACTAAAGCAGTAACAAGTAGCTGTGGTTCGTGATGTCAGTAGCACTGCTATTTAAAAAATGTGTTGTGCCAGAAAATTAACTTAAAATGTAAAGAATCTTCATTTCAAATTGTTAATTAGTGCTTCAGATGTTTTATTTTATTTTGTTATTTTTTTTAATGAAAAATGTCTTCTAGCAAAAAAAGGCTCGGTTGTCAGATCAGTTTTTCCAGCTGGTTCTTAATGGCTGTTTTTCTTTTTTAAAACTTCCTTTGGGTGGTATTTCCTTTAATATTGGTAATTTTAAAAAGCATCTTTTAGCTGGTGAATTGCTTAAAACAAATCACATTTGTTTGTTAAATATTAAACTTTCTTCATAGTACAGATTGTTGCTGTAACTTCTTTCCAAAAAAAGAAAAAACAAAAAAAAACAACTCAGACTCTCAGACTTCAGTATTCTTAATACTTGCTAAGTCTTACTGCAGCTTGAAGTCAGACTTTGGAATTTGTACAATACAGTTCCAACCTTTACTATTACTTCACTTGAAAATTCTGAAGAGAATGAAAGCTTTAATCTGCAGCAGGGCAGTGCTTAATTTCTCTTGCCTCTTTGTTGAAGATATTTTGTTTTAGGTGGATTTATGATAATAAAATTAACATGTATGTTTGATGTGCTTAACAATTCAGGCTTATACTGTGATGTATTTATTTATTGTATTTCTTGAAAATTGTAATTTCTTTGCCTCTCAATTTTCACCATGTTGTGGGATAAACTTTTTGCAGTGTTCAGAATGTCCATTTTCTGTGTACCCCTTGGTCTCTGTCCGTACATAAAGGAAACTCGGTCTGTTTTGTTAGCATGTAAACTGGGCTTTAATAAATACAGTGAGGGCCAAAACTTACGGCAGTAAGAATTTGTATAAAGAAAAAATGTATGTTTCTGGGAGGAGGAAAAACTGCTCATAGCCACGTTATGTATTTGTTGCTCATTATTCCACATATGAAGCCAGAACAAGGAAACTTTAAGAGTTAAATTATGTTGATACTGCAGAAGGAGATCAAATGTGCCAAAATTTCTAACTTGAATCTTAAATATTCACATTTCAGGTTGCAGCTTAATCTCAAAATACATCTATAATGCAGAGAAACAGATGAGCTGTGGCTGGACTGTGACTGCTCCATCTTTTCCTGATCCGTATGGGTTAGTGGGAGCTAGCTTGGCAGCAGCCACCAGAGGTGAAGCAGGCTCTTCTGCACGTGGTCCCACTGCTTGCAACTTGTGCAGCTTGTGTGTTCTGACTTCAGAATCACTTTGAGACACTGTGAGAGCACCTTGAGACCTAAAATCAGCCTTCTGCTGATGAAGGTTGGCTAGCTATTCTGGTCTGAAGCGATCCTTTCTTCTGAAATTCTCTTGGTTCACTTCAGCATCCTGGTGTTGATCGCTGCCTGACTGCAGATCTCTTGGAGAAAGTGCATGGTGAGCCCAGCTGACTGGGAGGGAGGGGAGCGGAGTGCTGCTGCAGTGGTGCCAAATGGTGCTTCATGTGCTCGTGGTAATAGCAATGCTAGCACGGCCAGGAAAGGGGCTTCAACCTGCTGATAGAAAGTAGTGCAGAACTACGGTAGTTTTTTTATTCCCACAGCAGTGTTCACCGAAAGACTGTCTGAAATGAGGCTCTAGAAGGTGGCTAAGGGAAACATGGCAATCTGGTAGCTGTCATTTTCATCTGTCTGTTTACTGGCTATATTAATGCCTCGTGATCCTTAGGGATTTCCCACCTGTGTTATTTATAATGATTAACATGATGCAGTCCTGGATTGTAATAGGACAGCTTTTAGTTGCTGGATAGGATTTAATTCATATGCAGTTATAAATTTAAAACTTCAGTGTTTTACCTTTTTCACTTCTTCTGGAATCAGTTTATATTGGAACCAAATTAAACCAATTTTTACTGGTTAAGATCTTGCTACAAATTTTATATGCATTTTTTAATCAGTATATTGTAGAAAGCCATGACTTCAGAAGTACTTGCTTAACAAGAGTATGCATTGTGATTATGCACTGAGGAAGGGCATCCAGGTTTTCTTCCTGTCTCTTCTTGTTTAGGAAAATAGGATTCTGTTTGTTACTTGGTTTGTTTTTAAATTTACTTGGTAGGGAAGAACTTACGCAAGCAGCATTTCCTCCCCCAGCCCTGTTCGCTTCATGTAGCTGACTTTTGAAACATCTATTACTTCATTTTTGTTATTAGAGTTCTGGCATTTTTAGCTCCCCTTTCTTCCCCTTAAATAACTCTTAGGCAATCTTTTCTTTTTTGTGCTTCCTAAAGAAACAACTGTATCAGCTGTTTTTCTTTAAACATCAACTTTTTATGTGGAATAGTCAATACTAGTTTTTCTTGGTTTTTTTTTTTGTTTTGTTTTTTACAAAGTCTTTTGTGATAATGCCTCAATTAGATGGTTGCACCAAGTACCAGTCGCATAACGCTTCCCAGTCAATGTATGGATGAGGAAAACAAGTAGTAGCTGCTTTACTCATGGATGATTAAAATGTTGAGTTGATAGAGCTAGAAGCCTTAAAAACTAACCAGCATTTCTTTCTTGATTTTTCTGTCAAGTCAGTAAGATTAAAAAATAACTATAAACAAGTCTTTAGGAACACTTAGAAGAATGGATGAAAATTAGAGCTGAGTGAGTTCTGTCTAAGATTTATTGTATGATTAGGGAATATTCTTCTCTCTCTTTGAACACAGTTACTTTCTTGATGTTTGTGCAACTGGATTCAGGAAACAGACCCCTCAGAAAGTTATATATCTGGCATGAAAAGCTCAGGTGAGGTGAATTCATTCCTGGTCTCGGATAGTGAACAAAGTCTAGAGAACTGTCAGATTAATTTCTGTGATGCACCCAGTCCTTTAGGCTTAAACTGCTAGATAGGGAAGACTTTAGCTAAAAAATCAGAGATGATCTGTTAGCGTCACTGAAGACATTACTTGTAATGTGCTATTGGTGTTTTGATCTCGTTTCTTCAGATGCTTAATAAAATGCTGATTACTTTTCTTTAGCTAGAAAAGCAGTTAATAACTTCTGTCTTACCAGATTTATACAGACAGTCTCATTGCAGATAAAAGTACTCATTCAGTTGTTATTTTATAATGAGGGAAAATTATTTGTAATCCATAATGTTTTCCTGCTACACTCCGTGGTTGGGATATGAGTAGAGAAGGTCCTTCTTTGCTAGAAGAGCAGAAGTCCATACCAAAATATGGGTATGAATTAAATCAGTGATTTAATTCCTGTTTCTTGAGGTTGAGCTTTGTCTTCTACATGTTTGTCAGTTCTGACAGTTTTTTTTTTCTCTTTATATTTATTAAAAACATTTTCTGTCTCTCTAAGCAGGGGTCTTGGATTTTCTGTTTGTATTTCATTAGATATGCAGTGAGGATTCACTGTTGGCAGTCTTGTTAAATACTAAACCTCACCTATTTGTGGAATGGGAATATATATCTCACTACATTGACTTCAGAAAATTTTTCAGTTTTATACTTCATATTTTACAGATCATTTTACTGTACTGCGTTTTGTGTAACAAAAATGGCATATAGTTGTACTTGAAACATTTCAGAGGGGATTGCAGTCTGTATTGTACAGAAGGCTGTGTAACACAGGTGTCAAAGCTACTCAAAAAATACAATTTTCCTGATCTGACATTTTTGTCTCTTAAATCTACTGGAGCAGGAGGACTTTTTCTATGCTCACTCTTGGGTTCTGCTGCCTAAAACAGTTTTGATCTTGCATTATGTTGCGTTGCAGTTGTCTCCTCGATAGTCTGATCAGATCATATGTTTTGTGCAGTTGCCTTGCACCTAAGGTGAAGTGTCCCACCCCAGCCTATATCTTCCAATGGCATGAGTGGTTTTGAAATATCGAAAGAGGAACTATCAAGATGTTATCACTGCTCTAAATCATCTCATGATCTCAGAGATGTAACAGAGATGTAACTTTTTTTTTTTTTTAGCACTTTTTTTTTGGTGGGAGGGACTTTGTTGTTGCCAGAACAAGGAAAATCTAGCTCATGGATCCCTTTCCAGGTGCAGAGTAGACTACAGAGATTTAGTGATTATAACAGAATTCTCATTACTAGCTATGATTTTTGAGGTGTGATCTGATATATTTTCAGGGGAAAATGCATATGCAACTTGTGTTCTTTTTCTTGGGCAATTGTTTACAAGCTTTTAAGCTTCTGGAGCAGCAACAAATAATACAATTTAAATAGTCTTCATTTTGAAGTGAGAGGCCTTTCAGTGTTACTGTGCTACATGTTGTGTTCTTTCATGAACCAAGTATACATTACATACTGCTTTTTGTAGAAAATGGTGAACGCTGTTAATTTAGCAGCAGTTGGAGTAGGGAATGCAGTTAACAAGGATTAGTTAGATTTTTTTTGTTTTGATGCTCTGTTAACAATCCGATGGTCTCTGACCTTAGAACTTCTGAATCATTTCTGTGCTTGAGACTGCTGGCTAGGATTCTAATTATTACTGAGATTATCAGACTGATTACACAGTTACGTATTGGATTATCAAACTGATCATACAGTTAAATATTCACTCAATGTTCATTTTGAAGTATTGCAGATATAAAGGGCATGTTGTTAAAGCATTTTATATAATCTCGTTAATCTCGTTTCCTCTCCTTTGATGGATTACTGTAGCAGAATTCTTTGCATTTGTCTTTCACTTCTCTGTCTCAGTTTATTTCCTCTCTCCCAAAGATACAAGGTTTGTAAAAAGTACAAAAAGACTGATTCAGACCACAGAGTGTGGTGCTGCATAGCAAGGGAGTGGTAGCTTCCTTTCAGTCACCGAACAAAACCTCTTAAAATAGAGCTGTAAGTTCACAAGTTACCACGCTTAAAGCTGGTTCAGATTTTTGTATTTACTCTGATTTTCATGCTGTTTGTTGTACATTTTGTAGTTTTGCTTATAGTCTTTGTTAGTGTGGACATTTTGACTTGTTCACTTACGCTTGTTTGAAACATACTTTTGGAAGCTATTTTTTGTCTTTGTCATCTTATGTTTAAAAAAGAGAAGCAGTTTAGCATTAGGGATTTTTGGCATGGTAAATTGTGTTCCAGGACCATTTTCCTGTGAGCAGGTTAAAGTCCTTGAAAAGGCCATCTTAGTGCAAATGTTGAAACAAGCTTGTAATTTAACAATATCAACTACAATTTTCCTTCATGTGGTTTAAAAATACTTAGCAATGTCAAAATTCAGCACGACAGTAAAAGGAAGAATTTTATTTTTTACGTGTGGTGATGCTTTATTTGGTTTTAGATCTTGGCCCTTTTCTGTTGAGTGGAAATGCATGTCAGGAATGATGTAGGCCTTTTACAAACTTGTTTTAATGTCACAAGATTTAAATTTAAATGTTGTGGTTGCCTTCCTAATATGAAGTGTTGCTTGAGGTGAGTCAACTGAGTGGGACTGATGCTTTTTCTTCCCTGTATGTTTTGTCAAAAGACAAACATAGCAGCTTACCAACTGAACTTTATAGGTAGGTCACTCCATAAGTAATGCCTCCTATTTATTTCCATGGAAATGACAGCAGGTACAAAGAACACAGTTACGCTATTCGATAGAGCAAATTCTCATCTGTAAAACACTATTTTTCAACATAGTCACCACCATTAGCTTTGCATTTTCACCAGTAGTGAACAAGAGCCTGCATGCAATGCTTGTTAAAAAAAAAATAAATGGTGGTGGTGCAGATTTTTTGTTTTTATTTTTTTATTTATTTGCAATGTCACCATTGCTAAATTAGTTTGTTACAGATGGTTACTGTCCTAAAGAGTGCAAAGTCCAGGATAAACTGAAATGATAAAATTAACATAAAATACAACACAATATTTTCTAGTGTGTTTATAGAAGTATAACACGGTCTAGTTTGTACTTTTGCAGAACAGTATCTCATTGTTAAGTGGCAAATAATAGCTTTTCAGATATTTGTGGAACATTATTGTTAAATGCAAGAAACATATGTGTATAGGTGCTTATTTGAAAATAATATATATGCAGTACAGACTGTTCCACCTTTTTAGGGTAGCTGAAACTGTTCATAAGAAATCTTCATATGGTCTTATTTTAGTGAACTAGTTACCTTCATCTTATTTTACTGGTCAAGAACAGTATTACAAAGTGAATTGTTAATTAGTGCATTCATATCCTGATAACTGGGACTCTAGGGTCCTGTCTCCTCCATCTTGATTGCTGGATGACTAATAGCTTTGACTGTGAGCATGATCTAATTGTACTTGTATGTTTGAGTGATGCTTTGTATGTAAAAATGGAGGAAAAGGGTCCTGAGAGAGAATTCTGACTTTTCAGAGACAAACTATTCGCTAAAAAACTTTATTTAGATTGTTTATTATCAACTATAGCAAGCATTGCTATTCCAGGGAAAATAAAAGGCAGAATTTAATCTGTAATCTTTATGTAAACAAATAGAACAACAACAAAAACACCACTTCACCTGGACGGATGTTGTCTGGTAGCAGCTAATGAAAGTATTAAGCTGTCTCAGTTTTTGTGGAATCCATCTCAGGCTACAAACTTGTCCTAAGTTTGCTGAAGTACTGAAGCTTCTTCCATCGTTTCTTTAGACAGGCATGTGCTTTTACAAGGATGAGAAGAAATGGAAAAAAATAAGTCTCATTTTGTTAGTATGTGGTTTTTTGTTTTTTTTGTTTTGTTTTGTTTTTTCCCTATGGGCTTTTTCATCTCGATCTACATGTTTCTATGGAAAGCAAGTTGCAATCAATGCATGGCCTTGATACCAGCAGTTTGATTGATACATGATAAGAAACAGGTAGCAATTATCGATAGTGAAGTCATTGGCAGTTCTGTGCCATAAATGCAGTAAGGAGATTCCTCAGGATCTTCAGAAATTCCTTGGTTAAGGACGTGGAAGAAATTATGAGAATGTGTAGAGAGAGGAGAAGCAGGATGAGGATGAAGAGGGTAGATATTTCTGGCTGTCAGCTTGTAAAAAGAAGATGAATTTAGGCTTTTCTGGAAGAAGCCACTTAAGCTTGAGGAAGCAAGTTACTAAATCGGGTGGAATTTGGACCAAGAATCCCTGGTATCAACATTCCTCTGTTGTTGAGCAGACAGCTGTGGAAGTCCCACTCATTTCTGACTCCTCCAAGGGGAACTACAAACTGTATCAGTCTGCTGCTTCTCTTAATTCTGCTCCTTGTGTCAAAAGTGTGTTCACTCATCTTTGAATGTCACATTGGTGCTTTTTAACTTTGGGGAAGTATTCTTTACTTGCTTGTATATTTGATATCAGATGTAATCTTCTAAGTAATCTGCCGTGATCACAGTGTTACAAAAGCTATACCATTACTAAAACTTCATTCTACAGAAGGCATTTTCTTTGAAAGAGATGCAACCCAAGTATGTGATCTCCTTTGGTATACTTACATTACTTCATAAACTGATCTTCATGAATGACATACATAATTACAGGAACTGCCTACCATTATTCACAAAAATGTTGAATTTCTTCTTGGTAGTTTTCATGGTTTTCAACTTGCTAAACAGCTTCTTAGTTCATGTTTTATGTTCATGCACTCGGGTTTTATTAAAGTTCCTGCAGCAGTAGCCATTTTTCTTTGCAGCTTCACTTATTTTACACTGTTACAAATCTTAAGTTTTCTAGGAATGTGATTATAGAACACTAGTTTTAATTTTTTTTTCCTCATGTTATGTTTAAAAGAAGACATAACAACAATATACTGTTTTGACAGTTTCTCCTTTTGACACTTTTTTTTGTCTTGTTTTCAAATTTGAGTTATATATATGTTGTTGAACACTTTGTTTTTCAAGTTATAGGATCTCTCCTGCTAAATAACCACTGTGCGGTTTGGGTTTTTATTGTGTTTTTTTGTGAGCCTCAGTCAGATACCAGTTATTCCCTTCTTAGGTGATAGTTTCCAGTGTAGCCTTTTATTTCTGCCATGTTGGGTTCAGGCTAGTTTGCTCAGTAATTTGTGTTTCTATAAGAACTATTTTGCTCAAGCAGGAACATCCAATTCATTTTATTTAAATGGAAAGTCCAAAGTATTATGGAACCCAGCTTTTTGTTTTTCAGTCAGTGTGAGTAGTAGCCTCCTAAATGTACCAGCATTGGTCTAGTAATTCCTCCTGAAAATCCACGTCTTTTCTTGCTAATAAAAATGCATTTCTTAGTTATTGCAGCTATGCCTCGTTGCTGTAACTTCTGTCCTTATAGCATACCTTTTAACTCTCAATTTAAAGGAGAAAAATCAATAAAGTATTGCCTTCTGTCAGCATGACGGCTTGATGCATATTCTGATTTGCTGTTAGAATTTTGAGAGGAGAAAGGTAGCATTTGTGTCAGGCAGTCTCTTACATAGTTACTGCAAATAAAAATACATATATGCACAACAGTTTCTTTTGCATACATAATGATTGGATATGCTGTCATTTATATTATTGATGTTAATTGTCTTGCTTAGTACTATATTTGCTTCTCCTGTTGTAGACGCATGCTGGCGGCAGTCATTCTCTAAACTTTCAGTAAGAATGGGCTTCATATCATCAGCAGGTTACTGGTGTGTTTAAGTGGTACTGGTCAAATTACCTATTTTTTTCTAAATTGAGTCAATACTCAACAAATGTTATCTGCAAGTCAAATAGACTTTAGCTCAGCGGTTTGGTATTACCTTTTGGTATCCTGGGCATGCACGTACTCATAAACACTTCTGAAGTTGGGAATTGTAAAATTATCTGCTAAGCTGTTTGGATAATGAGAGCCATAAAAAGCCAAGTGTGGTTCACGTATGCTCTTTGGGTGAGGCTACAAACACCCAGGTGTATTGCACCAGAAGTTGGAGGGGTTAAAGTACGTGTGTAAAGTGTTAGTCAGAGGTATGGAGCCTTGATCCATGACAAGCTTGCACTGAGATCAGCCTGGAGCTGTTACTTGCACGCCAGTGATGACAGTGTATTTTCTTAGCAGAATGTGTCAAGAGTTTTCAGAATTCAAAATGCCTTTTTTTAAACCTTGTCAGAAGTCTTTATCTTGTAGTTGTGTGCAGTGACAACTCTTACTTCAAACTAACGTGAATTCTCATAAATTAAAGCAAATTAGTTAAAATTTTGAATGTATTTTTGAAATGGTTACGCTTTGAAATACTGCATTTAATAAAAGAACCACAGAATGGTTGAGAATAGAAGAGACCTCTGGGTCCATCTGGTCCAACCCTTGCTCTAACAGCTTTCAGAGGTCTCCAAGGAAGATGCTCGACAGCCTCTGGGCAGCCTGTGTCAGTACTCAGTCATCTGCAGTATTTGTGTTTCTTTTTGTTTTATTGTTGCATAAATGTTTTGATATGGGATACTGATAAGACCAGGACATTTGTTTATGTTTATGTAGCCCTTCACTATCCTCCTTCCAGCAGCTCCATGCCGCTCTTGCACTGGAGAGCCCCCCTGGGCTTAGCACTCCAGGTGAGGCCTCTCCAGGGCAGAGGGGCAAGGTTGCATCCCATGGCCTGCTGGCAGCACTGCTCCAGAACACTGCCTGGCCTTCTTGGCAACAAGGGTACATTGTTGGCTCATGTGGTGTCCAGCTGGATACCCAGGTCCTTTTCTACAAATCTGCTTTCCAGTTTTGAAAGAAACCAGAATACAAATTTCTTAAGCTAGGAGGATCAATTTCTTATGTAGTTCAGTTTTCTAACTTACAGAACCAGATTGTTGTTGTTTTTTAATAGCAATTGTAGTAGTTTTATAGTAATGCACTTTGGTTGTCTGTGCAAACATTTTTTGAGATCACTGTTATTTTTCATTCCTACAATAACTGCAATATAAAAGATGTGTAATGTTTAATACGAGTCAACAGTATGCAAGTCTTTTCCTAAAAATTGGGTTAAAATAAATGGAATGCAACAAGATAACTGGTTTTTTTGTTGTTGTTTGTTGCTTGCTGCTTCTACATCTCTTCCTCTTTTTTCTCTGGGAAAAATATTTTGGCTGACAATCCTTAGTCTTCAGTCTCTTGGATCCTTAATGGAAGAAAGGATAAACATAATAATAATAATAATTTGGTATCTTTCATTGGCTTGATATTGCAAATAAGAAATACCTAAAACTAAGAAAATCCCTTTTAAGGGAAGGGGGCTGAGAGGAGAAAAATACACCCCCTCTGTCCTATAGGGATTATTCATTAGTTGCTAGGCTGAAGATCTCTGCCAGTCAGGGCCCAGGGAGTGCTTTGCAGGCTGGAACAACAGTTTGTTCATTCAGGTCAGAAGTTACTTTGGGCACAAGTATACAATATAGATTTTGGAGAGAGAGGATTGCCTTTAATACCTGTGGTCAGATTTTAATGCTTAATGTTCTTATAGTATATTATATATATATATATAACATGAGAGAAGACTGTGGATCACCACAGTGGAACCCAACAGCAATTCAGAATTATGAGAATAGGACTTATCTAAGAGTAGTGTGCCTTAGGTAAGGAGGTAGCAGTATGGTATTCTTAAGTGATTACAAGAAATTATAAATTGTGATGAGCTGGGGTGGGGGAGTGGAATTTATCTACAGTATGATTTTCTCTGAGTAACTAAGTACCACCAGAGAATACAGCATCTCTGTTCTTGGGAAGCAGGGAGCTCTTACGACCAAAATGCTGTTTTGCCTTTCCCATAAACCTTTCTCTTACTTAAATTTCTAGTGGCCACAACCAGAATCAAAGGCTCTCAGGAAACCTTGCATGTAATACAGTAGGTTTGGGCCTGCTGTTGCAATGCTTCTCCTCCAACTGCATTTCACACTTGTGGTGGCCCTCTGAAAAGTTGAGCAGTGCTCAACTAATTTCTGTTTTTGTTTGGTTTTCTTCTGACAAGCTGCTCTATCAGCAGTGTCTGAACATGCAAGAGCAGGTAAATGTATCAGGCTGTAGGTTTTAAACGTACTTAAGAGATGGTGCAGAAAAACACTACTCGCCCTCTTTCCCACAGTTAAACTACTACAGCCTTTTAACAATTAGTAGTAGGTGTTCCCAGTTGTCCTAGATAGAGGGACATAGGAGAGCTAGCTGGTTTCAGTACCACCAGTGCTGTGATAGGCAGCTCTGTTTTGCAGAGATTTCTGGAAATTGAAATCCCTGTGAGTTCTGCTGCTGTTTTGCCAGCTTGTATTGTTACTAAAGATGACTATCGATAACAATTGTCAGGTTTTTTTCTTAATTATTAAAGCAATTTCTTGGTTTTGGCATTGTTATGCAAGTGCAGTAATGAATTTATCTAGTTAACTTATATGGTAGTTATCTGGAAAAAAATGTTTCTTCTCAATTTAAGAAGTTATTCAGTCAATATTACAGATTTACCTGCTGGGCACCTTTACTTTGGCTCTTGCACTAATAGAGTGGATTTGACAGTAGTTTCTAAAATGTATGAATGGATAAATATTGCCTATTGAAATAGTCTGAAGGATAGAAAATATGGAAGGAAAACACAAGATTGTTAACTAGACTGCGTTAGGTTTCCCACTATGGGAAGGGGAAGGAAAAAAAGAAATCCAACACTCCCAGAAGACTTCTGGGAAATGGAAGGAGCTAAGCTTCTGAAGTATCATGTGCTACTTCTACCTTTTCCTTCTCCTTCAATTTTCAAAAAGCAAATGTGTGTGGGGTGTAAAAAATTTCATTTTTTTCTGATTTTTTCTAAGTGAAGTTCTTTGGCTACCTCTAAATGATGTTTATCTGAACTATTACTGAATAATTCAGTAGTTCTACTGGTATATAAAAGAGAATTGTAATATCCAGGTTGTCAATGAAGTTTACAGAATGAATAACTTCTAAGCTAAATTTGTAGTTGGTTTGAAGAGAGAATAGTGGAAATACAGTGTAGGTTTAACTAGTTAGTGCATCCTGTTTGCTATGATTCCACAGGAAGGTTCAGGCACCCTCTGTTCTTCAGAGGAGGCTCGTGTGAGACAAATAAGAGACAAATGATTATTTGTACCTTAAGAGCATGGTTGCAATCTGAAATTATCACTGAGTTAAGTATAGGTACAGAGATGAATGAATGATTTAGATATCAGTAATATTATTAAGCATCAAGGGATAACCATTTTTATTTTCAGACATTAGAACGGATAGATGCATGCAATGGAGGATTGGGGTTTTTTTTGTCTGCTGTGTGGGAGAAGTAACTTAAAGATACTGGTACAGAAATGGTGAGAAATGTTGAGTGAATTGTTGCTTTAACTACGAGCTTAAGAGGAGGAGGTTAGTTTTAGTTTTTTGTTTGTTGGGGGGTGAAGAAAGTCTCTGTAAACAACTTAACTTGTTTGTAAGCTAAAATTGGATGATCTTGTTTTTTCCCCCATTCTGTAGACCTTTCTGTATTTAGGCTTTAGATGCTTGCAGCAAAATTCTTAATATAAATATACATACACGTGTATATGAATCATATGTATGAATCATATATGTCTTTGAACGTAATGTATTAATTACACACACAAAAAAAAGCCTATTTTCCATTATTTTGGGACATTTCAGGAAATCAGACTTTTTAAAATATGAATTTGTCCGTCATGGTTTTATGATTTTTGGCTATTGGTATTCCACATCCTACATGAAGTGCACTAGGAGTTAAAAAGTTAATGCTCCAGTTCCAGACACCTGTCTGGAAGAGAAGAATGGCTGCGTTCCCTAGAAGACTGCTTGCTGTTCTGTTACCATTCCTGCTCAGGGGGAGCACACATAAGGCCTCGGTAGGTCACCTGATGTCCCTCTTTTCGATCATCAGGCTCTCTTGCTGCTGCTCATCCCAACTGCACACCATTAGTATAAGGCCTTCAGCTTTTTCGGACACTCCCTCTCTAATTTTATTTGATTGAACAGCTCCAATTCAATTATAGTGTATTATATTCTATTATGGTGTGTTACCATGCATTCTGATACCATATTTAGTAAGTAAGTTTGTTTCTCCTCAGATCATTGCCGCTGTTTTTAATTATTTTGGGGTCCCCTGTTTCCCCTTTCTGGAGGCACGGATCTGCGGATCCCTCTGCCCTGTAGTCACAGAACCGGGCCGAAACAGCCTGTAAAACATTGATGTTGGTAATGGTTGTATCGCAAGTATTTCTGTATGGAAAAAATAGCTTTGTCCCCTTTTAATATTTCCTATTCAGTCCTTATTGGCATAAGTACTCAAACTGTAGATCAGAAATACATTGCAAAAGATACCTTGGGGCTTATTTTTCTTGAAGTGCTGGGATACTCATTCATGCAGTAAACCATATTTAGAATGTAAGGTAGAGTCATATTTCTTCCTTGACAAAAAATGCAGTTTTACAACACACGTAGCATCAAATTCATGCTCAAAACTAAAATGTGTGATTTAATTAAAAATAAGTAAAATGTAAGAGAGAAGGCTACGGACTATTTTTTTTCTGAGATTCTGGAAAAGAAATCTGGATGGAAAGAAGCAATAGCTGTTTATTTTATGAAAATACTAAGTGATGAAAATGGTCATTAGATTGTAAAATCCAAGTAACTTTTCGTACGCTGTAAGTATAGGCGAGAACTAGTTAATGGATACTAAAAATATTAGATTTTAAGTAGCCATAACCAATTTTACTGTCAAACCCCATGTGTTCTGACTTACCCCCTCCAAAGGAGGGCTTCTGTACATGGGAGGGAGGGAGCAGCATTTCTGGCCGGAAGCCTGTTCTTGTTTAGATTTCAGTGGCAGAAGGCCTGACCTCTTTCTGCTTTCTTGTTCTCTTTTCTGTGTGATTTCATGGTGAATGACTCGCTTCATGATTAGTCTAAAATAAATCAGGAGTTGATTCATACTCTTATCCTGCCCCCGGCCCTCTAGCTAGATCACTGACTGCGAAGTTTCTAGAAGAATATAAATGTTGACTCTAAGGAAGTATGTTGTCTGATTGTTTCTCTAAAAAGAATCACACGTAAGCTCCAAGTAAAAGCGCAAACTCCTGAAGTAGCCCTGATAAGAACATGAAACTAGATGGGAATGTTTGAGAGACTTTTTAGAATGGTTTCTTCTGGGTAGCAGTTATGGAAACGCTCAGCCTCCAGAATGTGAATTTCTTGGCTGTGGGTTTGTTGAGGTGTTTTTTTTTATTACTATTTTCTGTGTTTTGCATTATTGTTGTTGCTAGTTGGTTTTCTTGTTTGTTTAATTTGGGTTTTGTTTGCTTGTTTATTTCATCACGTTTTCTTATCTGGCTGTTTTGCATTTATGGAAAACTAATTTCTTCTTCTGCATCTCTTCCAGTAATAGTTATGCACGAGTGCGAGCTGTGGTGATGACCCGAGATGACTCAAGTGGTGGATGGTTACCACTTGGAGGGGGTGGACTAAGCTGTGTCACAGTCTTCAAAGTCATTCCCCAGGAAGAGAATAGCTGTGCTGATTTTCTTATCCATGGAGAACGACTCAGGGATAAAACGGTAACAATTTACATCTGTTTAGTGACATAGAGCCTAAGAATAGATGCTTGCATATTGTTGCTTGTAGACTGGAAAGTAAAGTTATAATCTCAATCTAATACTGTTACTGAATGCAGTTCGTATGATTGTAGACCTACAGATCCAACTACTTACTTTAAGTAACAAGATACATTTTTAGAATTAAACATGTATCTTTTAGAAACCTTTAAACATAATTTTTCATTGCAGATTTTCATCTGCTTGGGAAAACATTTGGGTATTCTTTTTTTTTCTTCTTCTTTTTTTTTTTTTCTGGTGGAGGGTCAAAATAAAATCTGTATGTTAACCTGTTCATACATGCTATGTATATTAACAGTGTTGTCAACATAATTTGTTAAGAACATAAAGTCAGAAGGAATTGCTCAGTAATGATTTGGTTTTTTGAGGAATTTGACTATGGCAAGTAAAAGGTCCCCTTTTGATGTAAAAAAAAAAAAACCACAACTTTTCTGTATGGGAAGAAATCACAAAGTTAGCAGATCCAATAATTCATCTGGTTTGATGGAATGCATAGGCATTTATTTATGAGCTGCAGTAAATTAAAGAACTTTCTTACATAGCATTGTGAAAGTCAGTCTCAGAGAAGGAAAACCAGCATAGAGTATCAGCTGTTGCTGCATGCAGATCTAGGGAAGACAAAATTGACTGGATAAGGCTTGTATGTATACTTGTGTGACAAACAGTATTCCAAAGGGGGGAAACACAAAATGTCTATCTTATTGCCTTCTATCAAAGCCTTACTCTTTTCTGCCAATTTACAATTCCTTAAACTTAAGCTGTGTAGGCTTAAAAGGTAGGATTGCTTCTTACGCTGTACTGCTGATTCTTCTTAAGCATACCAATTTCTCCCTTGAGGCAGGACTGCTGAGTTTTCTGCCTTGACTGTGACTGCTGTAGGAAGAGAGCATATAAATAGAAATTCTGCTGACTCAGTTGTTTCAGCGAGGCGTAGTGCTATTAGCAGAGTACCCTGTGTTCCCGCAGAGCTATGTGCACCTGCAGTTCCTTCCTCACTTTGCAGTAGTTCCCTTTAGAACTTTTTTTAGATGTATTGAAGCTGGTTTTGAGCAGCTTAATTGCATTTAGAAGTACTTGACAATTTTCTCTTAATTCTTAATGCTTTCAGTGTTCACTCCTTGCCTTCAGAATCTAAGGGAAATAAAATGCTCAGAACTGAAGGCTGATTTGATGTTTCTCCCACATGCATATGAAAATGTTGCAGCCATCAGTGTCCCTGTTTGTGTTCTCTCTCCCAGTTCCCCTGGGCAAGCCTTGTTTCATTTCCGCTTCTGGTAGAAAGCTTAAATGTCTCTACACCTTTTCCTGTCCAAAAGCCAGTCTGTGTTACTATGAATATGTTTCCAGACCTTTTTAGTCCTGAAAATGCACCTCCTCCCCCACACTCCCCCAGGTTGTTGGCTGCTGGTCTGTCAAGGCAGAGTTTGATCTTACTTGGAAGTCAGCCACTCAAAAATACAGGATAAATAAGAAATGCAGTAAGAACACCTATCCAGTTTGCACTGAATGAAGTTCAAGGACCTAACACATACGGACTTAGACTGTGGGGAGAAATACTGTAGAACCAGCAATGATGATTTGGTAACAGAGTAAAGAGATGCATGTGTTTCCTCAGGCTCCAAATAATACAAAAGCTAATGTGTAATGAATTAACAACAAACTTGCATGGTATGCAGCAAGATCCTTGTTAGCATAAAAGAAGCAAGGTCCTACACCAAGATACATAAAGATATCATGAGGTCATGACACTTTTTCAAGAGGGCCGTCATAGAGGTAGAGAAATTTTGTTGGATAAGTATCAGATCACTGATTCTAGCACCATTCTGGGCTTGTCTTTCTATATAGGTAATGTTTTATGTTTCTTCGTAGGGATATTCCTGAGGATTTGCTTTTCTAGCACAACTTTAAACTTTTTTGTTTATGAAGCCAAACAGTTAATTTTCTAGTCTGTATATCTTTGGCCATGCATTATTATATTTTAGAATATAGGGAGGAAAAAAAAGACTAGATGAAATGTAATTCTGTTTGATAAAAATTTTTTTAAAAATACAACCATTTCTTAAAATTCCTCTTTTCAAGGAAAGAAAAAGCTTATCCTTACAGATGATCTTTCTTGTTTTCTCTTCTGCTGTCACGTTACACACTTAAAATCTAGATTTGTAGAAGTATTTTTTTTTAATTTCCTCTGACTGGCAACTCTTCCTTTTGTGAATTTGTCCACCTTCCAGAAAAGATATGAAAATTCCCTTATCCTGTATTTTTTATATATTAACAACAACAACAACAAAAAGCTATATGATGGAAATTTGAGCACTTTTCTGGGAGATGGGGAAATGTGAGTTCTGAAATACATCAAGTTAGAGAGCAGATATAGTTCATATCTGTGGGTTTTATCTTAGATACATGGTAATCGTAACACAAATATAACTGTTCAGGCCTACGTGGTAGTAGAAAGTGGTTCTGATTGTAAAACTGGAAAATCCATACTAGAATACTAGGTGGAGGTATCCATCTGTCTCTTCAGTGGCTGTACTCAAAATGAAAGAGAAAGCTTTCTTTTTTCTTCTTGTTAATTGACCTTAGTTGCATCTTCTTTGTGTATTGCATCTGACACTACTGACAACTGCAATTCCATTCTAAAATGCCAAATCTCTCCATGTATGTTATAGCATACATGGCCTCACAATCAAGGCTGTAGGTCTTAATCTTTCAGCTCTATAAATCAAATGTTTTGGGACTGAACATCAGAGTACTGGGGCTCCTTGTTGCTGTGGCCCTGAGGTTTTTCCTCATCGTTTCTTTATATGCTTGAGAGTTAGGTTACTGTCAGTACTGTTAGGAACCAACTTCAGACAGCTTGTAGAAGATAACAAAATTTGTGTGGTACGTAGCTGTTTAAAACATTTCATGGGGTTGACAAAAAGCATTCTTGTCAACTGAGAAAGAAATCAAAGTGGTGGCACCACTGAAGTAATTTAGGAGAGGGAATGCTCCCTGCTGGTTTACCCAGGGTGTTTAGATCTGTGTTGGAATGTAAAGTCTTCACAAAATATCCTTGACATAATTACATGTTTCCTCCTTTATTATACCCACCTTTCTAGATCTGGCTCCAGCCAGTCTGCTGGGAGCGATTGCACTCCCTTCTAACCTGGTCACTCTACTGCTCTGTTTTACTGTGTTTACAGTAGCTCCCTTCTCTCTTAGTAACAGCAGTGTTAAACATACATTATGCTCAAGCTTACAGGTTTTTAGACTTTGGGGAATCTTACGTTCTGGAATGAAAATTCTAATAGACCTCCATGATCTATCTTATGTTCTTCTCCAGTCCTTTACTAGGTGAGTTTTTTCTAAAGAATGTGGCTCATACATTTTGGATCATCAGTCAGGGTGAAAAAGTTTAACATTTTTCTTCTGAACAGCAGATAACTGTGTAAATGGAGATAACTAATAATCTGCATTAACTCCTTCCAGAGCAGGTGTTCATGTAGATACTAGAGAGAAGTCAGCCTTGTGGTTTTTTTGTTGAGATTTTGGATGAAACTGCATGCAATAGAGTGTGGGAGTAGCTGGTGTTTAATATGGCAGAGATACCCTAGCAGTCATCCCAGGCCTCGTAAATGAGATGACATGAGAAGTCTTCATTTTGAACTGTTTTTCTTCTTCAGAGAAAGCAAGATAAAAATAATCAAAAGGAAGAAGAGATGATCATTGAGTACGCTGTAGACCTGCAGAGTGATTTTTGTTGCCACATTGCATATTGGGGAGTTTTGAGGCAGTAAAAAAAAAAAAAAAGTAAAAAAACACTTTGGATGGAATTCAGAGTGGAGTAAAAAGATTTTAGTGTAGAAAAGGTTTCTGTGTGTGGAAAGAAATACCAGTCTTCTAGGGATTAGAGGCAGTAAAATGCAAGAGGTGATGATCAGCAGTGAGCTCCGGTCTAGAGGGAATAAGTAATGAAGAGCAGGAGGAAAAAAAAAATCTACTTGCCTATGTAATAATTTGTCAAGGAGAAGAGAGTATGTAAGACAGAATTGTTTTTTTAAACTTAGTTGTTTTTCTGTTATGTCTATGATTAACCTCCTTTTTCCACATGCCTAAAGAAATCTTGCATTTTTTCTCTTCAAAAAACTGCGTAACAAAATTAAAAATTAATATTCTGAAAACAGAGTAATGTAGAAATAATAAAGTGTTAACGTTTTCTTGCTCATATTTCCCTATATAGGTTTTCAGAATTTAATAGTAAAGTAGAGATACAGGTTATCTTGCTGTTTATTTGTTTATATCTAGTGATACTGGGACAGATGAATGCACATCCCGTCATCTTGAATTACTTGTCAGGAACCATTCAATGCATTGATGGTTACATTCAAAAATGATAGCAAGTAAATTAATAAATATATTAAAAATATATTTTTAAAATCAGCTAACTTAAAGTGGAGAAATGATGCACAGGGAGTGATTTTAATTAATAAACAATCTGTATGTATATCTAAAATGGCTTCAAAGGCAAATAGTTACGTATTCTTATCTGTCTTACTGAGAGGAAACTGCCTGAGAGCAGTGTAAAATTAGTTCAGCACTCAAAAAACTTTTAGAGTAATAATACAAATAAAATTCCCAGTGATACTGTAATATTGTATATTAAAAAACATTTTTCTGCTAATGTTTTTTCAAGTGTGGCGTACTTCATTTGCAGAACTTCTAGTAAGTGTGTACTGACACGTGCTTGTTGTGGGGATGAGAATCTCACAGGGAAAATGCAGTCAATACACAGTATCGTGAACCTGTACCACTGTATCAGTTACTGTGTCAGTAATTGTTAGTGAATAATTTGGCCATAATGGAAACTAATTTAAAATCGCCTACTTATAATAGGAAGAATTTTAAACAAGGGCTTTTTTCTGCTCTTTTGATGCACGTTTTCAGGTGATTCAGAAGACTACATTTTGTTCATAAGTTCTCTCTGTTAGTCACTGATATCTTTTTCCTCCTGTCTTATTTCTGGAAGGTGGTCTTGGAATGCACATTAAAGAAGGACCTAGTTTACAACAAAGTTACTCCAACTTTTTACCACTGGAAGATTGATGACAAAAAGTTTGGCCTCACATTTCAGAGTCCTGCTGATGCAAGAGCATTTGACAGAGGTATTCGGAGAGCAGTGGAGGATATTTCTCAAGGTATCTATTCAGATGAAGGGGTTAAGTTTTCTTGTGTGTTTAATAAGAGGTGATATGCAAAGTACTTCAATACGGTATCAGCATTTAAATATGAGGATTGGTCAATGCCAATTTCAGATTGTAACAGTTTCAAAATAGGTGTTTTGAAAGTGCTGTTCATTCAAGCGTCTTTTTTGTTTCACCAACACTAATAAGGTAATTCCCTAAATCAAAAGCATTGCCTTTTTTTCGTTTGTTTGTTTAAAGAGATATTGGAATAAGCCAGAGTTATGGTTTCTTGCTTACGTCTGTCTTCTCAGAAGCTCATTATAGCTTCTGTCTTCTTAAACTCTGAACTTCAATGTTTTAAGAAATTGTGTGATAATAACTTCAGTCCATGCTCTAACTTGTCAGCTGTTAGTAAACAGAGTAGTATGGCGGACAGATTTAGGGACTTCAGAAGAATTTTTTGTAACAGTAATATACCTAATTGGTTCCAGAGATTCACTGATCTCATGGAAACTAGTGAACAAACTGAAGCTCATAAAGCCTCAGTGTTGAAATTGAAAATATGATGAATGTATTACTAGATGGAAGGAGGAGGTAAGGGGAGAAAATAAATTTCCATTGAGTGGGAAGAATGTCTCTTTAAGGTTTGTGGGGATGTTTTTGTTTGTTTTTTTGTTCTTGTTTTTTAAGAAATAAAGTAACTCAAAGGGAGAAAAATAAACAAATATGTGCTTAGCTGCAAATTTAGTTTTTTTAATGTATGTTATCATATTAGCAAAGAGAGAAAAATGTTTCTGAAGGAAAATTCTTTTTGTCATACTAGAGTGACTTCTGAACTGAGTTGATTCTTGAAAGAGAAATAATAGGGACGTTACTCATTTTTTCTCTTACTGTCTCACAGTTCCAGTTTCTGCTGCTTTATAACAGAACATAGCATAACATGCATTCATGCTAACCAAGTATAATCTGCCCTTAATTTTCAAAGTGTTATGCTAGCAAGAATGCATTCCCTTCATTCTAATTTACAGTGAATGATGTCAGCAAGATAAGAGTGTGGTGAAGTACATTTAGTAATAAAATCACATAAGTAATGAATGATATGTAATAAAATCAACTTGAAATACTGTGATCTACTGCTTAAAAAAGTGTACAAGTCTACTTCCCACAGCTGGGTTATTGAAGGATGATGTGAACTACTGGAAGCAATAAACAGTGAATTAAAAAAGATTCTTTTTTAACAATTTTTTAAAACTTTTTTGTAGGCTATCCACCCTCTCAAAATGATGTTGAAGTGGCAGAAGACTTTCAAGTGAGTATTTTAATTTTTATATAAACTATGTGGTTACTTATAGAAGAAAATGTTTGAACAACTTCTTTCATTAGTGAGAATAAACAAAATAAGTGCAACAAGAAAACTAAATTGAATGTTATAAAATAAATTCCACAACAGTTATCTGGAAGACTTAAGTTATTATCTGTCTTAAACTAAGTAAAGAGTATTTAATCGATAGAATGGTTTAACCACTCTAAGTTAAAAATATCACTTCTAGGTTATATGACCTATTTGAAATTGTGGGAGAATTACTTTTATTCAAAAGAATATTTTTAGGGCTTGAGATCTTTTTGTTTTACATGCACGTTCTACTTTTTTTCTAGATTTTACTTTGCAGCGATACATACTTCCAACACTGAAAGGCTAGAAGGATTCAGATATAGTGGTAAAAAAATATTGTCCAAACAAAAGCAAAAATTCAGATAATTAGAAAATAAATCACACTTAAGATAAAGCATTCACTTGTTGAGTGTCAAATTTTTATTGGTCCTTGTTGGCACCATTCAATTTCTATAGATCATAACAACATGAGAGGTAACCTGCCCTGAGTTATGTTTCAGCATACTTCAGACAAATGTTATTTGTCAAATACTGTAGCACTGCCTTGTAACATGCAAGAATCTGTGCAGTTAAAAAGCTAGTAGTAAGAACAGATAGAGTACATATATGCAATAAATAAATTTAATACAACTGGGAAAAAAAACACTAGTGTCTATTAGTGCTTGTCATCTTTTTTGTTTACAACTGGAGGGAAAGCGGTGTCTTAATTCACACACACATTCACTTTTCACCATTCACCAGTGCAGATATTTAACGTGAAGCTGTTAGACAAACAAGTTGACTCAGGGATCTTTGCAACTATTCAGAAAACTGTTAGTATAAAAGTTTTCTTGAGGATGGAGTTTTGCCATTTATGCAACAGTAAATTCTTTGTTAGTATGTATAGGTGTATAGGTGTACTCTGTAACAAAAAATCAAGAAAGTTAGTAGCCTATTTTACAGAATCAAATTAGGGTATGAGGAAGAGTCAAGTGTTGTGAAGGGATGCTGCAATGCAGTGGTAATGCAGAAGTGTATCTTGGTTTCCTAATAGTGGAAGAAAGAAATTTGTCTAAGAGTTGGTCTCTCAACCACCTGTTGTTGCTCTTTATTTGCAGTGCTTTATCTTACAGTATTTAAAATTGCTTTAAAGTTGGATGTTTTGGATTTAAAATAAAAATGAAGTCTTTATATAATAGAGGAGATGTGGGCCAAAGCTAATGCAATCCTTAATGAGCTTTAAAAGACTTATTTAAATATGCTTTATTGCAAAGATTAATAATTGAGCAATTTCTGCAGGCCTAATGAGATTAGAGGAAACTAATTACTTCTTGATTATGGTGCCTAGCTGTTACACTTCTATATAAGGATGTCAAAATTGAAGCAAATGTCTTCAATTCTATGTATTTGCAAAGTTTGTTTTCGAGAAAGTGAGGAAAAGAAGTAAATATGCATAATCTATTATGTGTATTACAGATACAGTCCTTTTTCGATACAAACTGCTGGCAAAATTCTCTCTTTACATTCTGCCCAGGAAAATTACTTTATGAATTTCCTATAGCACACATTGCCTAATTATAGATTCATGCTCTGGATAAATAAGATTTATCTGTTTTCTAGAGGCGAGAAAGCTACCAAATTTCTCTTAACATATCTCTGCATACCAAGGTGAAATAAATTTTAGTAGAATTATTTTCCTACTAGAATACTGAAAGGAGGTGGAGGAAATGCAGGGAATGGTGAACTCACCCTGATGTAGCTATGCTTCATTTAAATAAAATTTATATATCAATAACTAATTCATAATTACAGCTTTATGAATGTCAGTGTAGAAGTGGTGGGTTTTTTTAGAAACAACGGATACAGTCATCAAGAACAAAATCCTAGAAATAGCCAAATAGTGATCATTCTCATCAGTGATTAACTCCTTTTCTCATCCTGTTTTTGTTTTTTTGTTTGTTTGGGGTTTTTTTGTTGTTGCTGTTGTTGTTTGGGGGGGGGGGTTGTTGTTGTTTTTTTTTTAATTTAAAAGACTGATAAGACCATTTGATTGAATGTATCATGGATGTGAGGGGTCATGCTGGCTTGTCTCACTTCCCCATGTATGCGCACACACATACAGTTTGAAGGGCTAATGATTTATTTTTTCCTGTTTTATTAAATGAGCTGTTCTCCCAAGTATCTAATAGTATTTTCTGTGATGTCCTATTAAAATTTTTGAGTTACATTTATGCAAGGCCTTTTTACAGTATGGGCAGAATTTTAAAGAAGAGGTTGACACTTGCTTATAAACATCCCAGCTGCCCTTATATCCACTAAGTTTCATCAGAACAAACTTCCAAACACTGGATTCATCTCCTCTATTTGATTAAAAATATTTAATAGTCATAATGCACATTTAGTACTCCATAAAGCAGAGTGTCAAAAAGGTTATTACTTGTTAGCAAACTTATTTCTGTCTGCATTCTGTAGTAACTACCAGATATGTTGATATTCTTCAGCATTGTTTCTTTCTTCATTAGTTAGAATGGAAAATAAAGTCCCTAGGATGTCATCAAGATAATTTGAAAACTTCAGTTTTAATAGGTCCTTCTAAATTACACCATCTGCTATCAAAGTGTTTTGCGTTGGCTGTTCTAGTCATCTTCTAATCATCTAAGAATCCTATACTTCGTGTGTACACTTGACACAGAAACATAGTATAAACTGCATACTGAATTTCTTTAACAGTGAGTCTAGCTTTTTTTATTATTTTTTTAAGCCAAGATGATTAGTGGTGAACAAAGCAAAACAGGTTCCATTAATTGTTTTACTGCCTGGTTATAATCCACACTAAAGGAAGCAAATAAAATGATCAAAATAAGATCAAAACTCATAGCTTTCTGATTTAGTCAGCAGTGTTGCTGATATCTCAGTGCCTACCTGTAATGAATATTGACAGTTTTATGGATGTAGCAGGTGGAAACATAGGCTGTCCAAAATTTGTACATGCAGTTCTTAATTTTTTATTGGAAAACTGAACTCCTGTCTTGTTAGGAATTCCTATCTAGGCTAGCATTTTGCTTTTGAGTCTCTAGATACTTTTTAAAAGTACTTTAAATAAAATCTTACAGAGAAGGTAACCTTTTCAATGACAAACAAATCTGTCATTGAAGAAGACATACTTTCATAGTAGCTTCCGAGATGCTCAGTTGACAAAGAACATTGAAAGCTTAGTATCAAAATACTGTCATTTAAAGGTATTGATACTTGCTCTTGAAGGTTGCTTAAATGATTAAAATTACTATTAGTTACTTAATGAGCATATGCAAACTGTTCACATCATCAAAAAACCCCCAGTGTTAGCAGATTAATTTGAAATAGAAACACATATATGAGGTAATGTAGAGTTTTCTGATTTCCTGTAGTGTTTGTAAATAAATCCTCTGAATGTATATGTATTTGGATGAAAATATATACTGAGAATTTGTCCTGGTAGGAGGTTTGAATTTTTTTGGTATAAATCCAGCTATTTTGAATGCTGTAGACAAGCAGCTTGTTTAAGTCAGTTTGCTTGTTTGTACAGAGATTGGCTCAGATTCTTGTTCTCTCCAAGTACAAACTTTTTGCTCTAAAACTGATTGGGCTTAACAGCAACAAAAAGAAAGCAATCGTTGGGATCTTTTTTTTTTCCTTAGGAATAAATCTAAATGTGATCTATCGTTCATACCTTTAGAAATACTTTTGTAGAGGTTTTGGAATTTAAAATGCGTAAGTCTTTTGAGAACTGAAAAATACAGCAGATTGAGTCTGTTTGTCAGTTTTTGTTGAGCCAGACATTGATGTTATTTAGAGGCTATCAAAGCACTTCTGCTTGCAAGTTTCTTAATGCTTGATGCAGAAAAAAGCTGAAATCAAATAAAGTAAGGTGGGATCTTATTGGGTTTCTTTGGTTGTTTTGTTTTGTTTGTTGTTATTGTTTGTTTAAGTTGGCTTTCAGAAATAGATATGAAGGGGAGAAGGCCTGAAACTTATAAACACAGTTTAAGGGATTTTGTTGCAAGGACAACATAGATGCTTGACATGTCTCATCATAAATACACTGTTTAGTGAGCATTCAGTGTATTTTGTCTGGAGACAAAGGTTTGAACAAGCTTCCTTTTACAAAAGTAATTTGGCATTGTAAGTTGTAGAGTAATGTGGAATGATTTATACTTGATGCTGTTGTCTGTATAGAGAAAAACATGTGACATGACTAAGCACTGAAGATTAGCAATATTCAGTGTATATTATTTAACTGCATGGAAGTAAATGTAGTATCAATTTATCATTAAAGTAAAATCTAGTAATAAATGAGCTAATTTTATTTATGTTTATTAGGCCTTCGTGGTGTAGTATTTAAAAAAGACAATTTTTTTTCTTGCCAATATCCATGACCACTTATTTACACCTCCATCCCTCTCTTACTTCCTCAGAGTTACTCTTGGTGTCTTAATTTATTCATTTCTTTGTTGGAATTCCTAATAATCTCTGCTATGCTTTATATAATCTAGTAGAACATCCTTGCAAGAAATACGTCAAATGCCTTATTTTTTACTTCAAACTGAGACTAATCTACGTAATATTTCAGTTCATGTCAGAAGTATATACCTGGTTGTAGTAGAATTTCTTGCCAACTCTGGAAGTATTTGCTCCATCAGTCATACGAGTAGCTAAAGGAGAAGGAAGTTATTTGAGTGGTTTTGAAACCCGTATCATTTATTCACAATTAAGAATTACAGACAAAAATGTAAACTCCTTTGCAGTGGTTACCATCAAACAGCAGATTTTCAGGCCTCGTGGGAAGTAAATACAAGAGCTGGGATGCAGCGGAAGTGTGGTCTCTCAGACATCCTTCTGTGTAATCATTAAACTTAGAGCAGAACATTTTTAACAGTGTTTGCAGAACAATGTTGAATTCTCTCCCGGACTTAACTCTGGCAAACTGGGAGAAGTAAGGAGAGAAAACTTGGAGAAGAAGAAAAGCTCAGTCTGGTTTTCATTTTCTCTACAGCTGTCATCTGGCTTTGAATTCTGCTGGAGAGCTACAGCTGGAGTCATTTTATTGCTTTTCCCAGCATCCTTCTGCCTGCGCGCACAGCAATGTTTTAGTAGTCTTGGAAAAAAAATTCAGAGTATCTCTTAGCAACCATAGGACAGTAATTATTATACCAGCAGCTGGGAGCAAACCAGATTTCCGTTATGCATTAAAAACTGGCGTAGGTTACTCTATAGATGATACTGAATAACCTATGCCATTGCTGTACTTTGCAGGCGGTGGTTAAAGGATATTGAATGTGGGCGATGTAATTGCTTTGGGCAGTAGAAGAAGGGAACGCGTGCATCTGTGTTTGTGTGTAATATTTAATATACCAAACTTAGTTCTTCTGGAAAAGTTAACATTTGTGTTTTACTTGAATACATTTTCAGTACAATAGTGGTTTTGTTTCTAGGACTTCTCCCTTCAGGTCATCAGTGTTTCCATTGCAGATAGGGGTTTCAGGTGTTTATAACCTTGTCATAAAATGTTACATTGGAGCAGGATGCATCTGTCCAAAGCAGCCCTTTTTGATACCAGTAAATGTGCTTCAGCTGTATTTAAACTACCACCTTGGTTATAAATGCAATGGGTATTTATCTGTCATTTCATTAGTTTTGCATGATGAGTAATTATAGGCTGATGGTGATCAATAACCTACTTACTCACTTTCCATCTTTGTTGAGACTCAAAAGTTAGGCCATACCACTTACTTCCAGTGTCTGGGTTGGTAGGCTGAGTGCTGGTCTTTCTCAACAGTTGTCTTGCAACTTCTTAGAGTTCCTACCATAAAAGTTCAAATACCTTTATCTCCTGCCACCCCGCATTTGTCCTTGAAGTAGGTTGGGATGCTGGAATTTAGCAAAAGCTTTTCAATGTACTTGCTGCATACAGGGCACAAAAGCTTGCTTTAAGATTAAGATTTAAAGTATTTCATACATCACTAACTGGCACTGTTAACACTCTCATAAATGATTGGTGACTGCATGTTTTATAGGGAGAGTATGTGTCACCTGTAGGAGCAGAAAGCAATACAGGGTGTTCCAAAGCAGACCCAGGACTGGCATGTGTACAGGTATCTCTTTTCTTGGAAAGGATGGAGTAGCAATTCTTGCATCTCCCACTCTATACCACATAAATTGATGGTACCTGTGGGGGTTCTCAACTCATTTTCAGGTTAGGTGGTGGTTTGTAATGCACCTTCAAGAGTATGTCCTGCTGGCAAGGTATTTGATACTACACTAATACTTGATGTTCTTTTGCTCTTAAAATAAATATACATCTTTGAAATCTAACACTTGTTAGTCATTTTAACATTGTTTTCTACTCCATTCCCAGCAGTATTTGATGAGAAAATAGAAGGCCGATGGCTTAGTAATGTTGGTTAGTGGTGTTCAAGGACCATACAAGTGCTTCTTTTTGGAGCTTTGCCTGTCTTCAGTATTTTTTAGCTGAACTTTAACCTTATTGAACTCCCATCTTTCCTTTCATGGAGAATATTTCACTAGTATTAATTAAAAGTTGATAATGAATTGACTACTTAATTTAAATGTTTTTCCACTCAGAGACCTTCTGAGTGTTATGTAACTTCTTAATGGAGGTTTTCTTTCTCATAAGTATTAACAACAAAGTAGTTGCTTTGACTTAATCTGAGTATATTTTAATTTGATGCATGAAGCTTTTATGTATCTCAGGTGCTCATGAAATTCCAGAGCAAGTTTCTTAATTATTTTGATAAATGAAAGCTAACAGTTCAGTGTTAGCATTTAGCCTGCCAACATTTCAGGTACTGGAAACTACTTCCTTGGTAATTTTCTGCAGTATTTTTTTTATTGTTTGCTTCATTCATGTTTTCTTGATGCATACAAATCGTTGTAAGAAATCTTTATAGTAAAATGGAAATATTGCTGGAAGCAGGACTATGCCAGAATTTTCTCAGAGCTATCAAGTGATGACAGCTAACTTTGCAGTGTATTTCAATGCAAACAAAACATACAGCACTTTTTTTTCTTTTTTTTTTTTAGCAACTTAATGAGATTTATATCAATATGCTCCACTGTATCTCAAGCATATCCCACTCAGCTTAAATAATGGGAAGCATTTGCTTTTCTCTTCTTCTCAGAAAATTGGATCATCTTACAAGCCAATGTTCCACCCAAACATACTTCTTCTTCCTCATTCTGAGTAGCATACGTTCTGTAGATATCTCATTATACACTACCACATGGTGTCAGTTTTGTATCAAATTGCCTAGCATAACCTTAATTTTAAAAAGACAGCCATTAGCTGTTTAATGCACACTTGCTGTAATTAGATATTTTAATTGAGCCTGTATATGGTAACACTGATTTTCTCTTCCTTTCCAGCAGATCTGTTAAGCAGTCTTGCTTCTTAACTTACTAAAAATTCTGACTAGCTTTTTCCTTAATAGTCTTAATTTTTTCTTTTCTACAATCCTGTATTTGTAAATACTGGCAGCCTTGTAGGTAGTTAGGAAAAGCATTATCTTGGGGCCTGGGTTAACCCCTCCTACGCTAAAGAAGTTCCTTGTATCGGATTTGGCAGACGAGTTAAAGGCCTGTATCTTTGACTCCCCAGTTATGTATACTCTGCAGAAAATGAACTTTTCATTTCCAAAGCTGACTCATCGTCGAGAAATGTATTTATACCTACTTACAAATGTGTATTTTAAAATGCTTGTGTTTATATATGTCTCTAACAAATTGTGTAGAACTTTACTGCTTTTATGTATGACCTTGGTACTTGAGGAACAGTTTTTGTGTAAATGCAAAATCATTTCAAGAATGTTCTTGTTTGCTCCAGAGTACTCAAGAAAATACATCAGGTTCATTAATGAAAGATCACCTTTTCCAACATGAAACCGTAGTAACCAGTGAACCTTACAATACTTCAAACGTAAGGCCTTCAGCACTTGAGGATTTCAACACCAGGAGAGCCTGTTTTCCTAGCCAGCCTAGCCAGGTAAGACCACCAATGGAAACAGTTCTTACTTTGCTTGCTGTATTACTGGCATGGGTTGCAGCTTCTGACAAGAAAGCATTTTCATTCTGAGTCCTTGTTTGTAGTATTTTTATTATATTGTGGACTTCTGGAAATTATCATTATAAGTTTTGCAGTTGAAATATACAGCATTATTATCACAGAATCATAGAAGTAAAGCTTTGTAAAAGTACAGCGCAGCAGACTACATTAATAGGTCTTTCACTTTCTTTGAACTCTCATTTCTGTATCATAGACTTTGCAACTTTGAGCCGCTATCTAAATTGTTTAGAAAATGTAAACTGGCCATTGTCTCAATCTTGCTTACATGTGTACTGTTTTGGGTAGAAATATTTAAAGGAATTGTGAAATTGTGAAAATGGGTGCTTAGGACACATTGCACAGTGTGGCAGTTGTGAATATTTTTAGTGAAACTTTGTTCATGCTAACTGGCTGCTAAATATTCTATTTTGGTACAGAAAGGGAGGTTGTCCCTGAAAGGTAATAATCAGCTTGCAGACATTCTTAAGGGGAAAGATCAATACTGTGAGGAAGGCTTGAAGTCCTGAGCCCTAAAGAAAAATGCAGCAGCTTAAACTGACTTATGTTCTAAGAGCATATTAAACTAATACATAATTGACTAATTAAAGATTGAGTAGGTCCCATCTGATGTAAAATTGACATGAAAATGCTAGAAATCACTTCTTGTACTCTGATGTTATTGGTGATTCCACGGAAATTTAAGTAGATAAATATTCTTCAAAATATTTTTCTCACTGTCCCACTATCTGCATCCAACATACTGCACTTTTTGTGTAGTCTTGCTGTGCACATTTTAGAACATAGGTGAGTCAACAAAACTTCACATTCTGTACATGCAAACACTACTCTTACTGCTGAGCTCTATGCATGGTGGCCATGTAGCACAGCAGATTTTGAGGTAAATAACAATTTTGTTTCAATTGTGTATAAATATGTTTGAACACTTACTGTGCTCCTAAATCAAATAACAAGAACGTGCTGAAACTAAAGAGATTATTAATGGCAATTGAATTCCTTTCACATTATACTGTCACAATGTTATTTAAAAAAAATAAAAAATAAAAATAAAAAGGAAAACAAACTCCTTCACCTCCTTATCTTCTGGTGTGTGTTTAACTTAGCTTAAATGTAACTCTTTGCAATGTTACTTTTAGCTACCACTGTCTTCCTACTGTAGAGTTTCAACTGGAGCAATCAGGTGCATCTGTTCCAAGGGAGTCAGGGACGGCTGCAGTACTGAGCAAGTACCATGCCTTGCTTGCAGGTGTAACCCTTCAAGTAAGGTGCAGTACTGGGAAATTGAGCTACGTCAATAAAGATTTTCTGCCTCATTTCCAGTTGGCTAATTATGTTTGCAGTGACATTCTCTGTGGGGCTCATTTGTTGTATTATTATTCCTCACTTCCTGCTTCAGATGTTACACAGAGGTTTACCTTTTCTAAGATATTACTGTGAATATCAGAAGACTAGATGCATAATTTTCATTGCATTTAGCTGTTATTTGTGCCTAATGAAATCTGGGCTGTATACTGTTCTTCAGTTTCTATGTATGTCTTGCTTTCATATATAGGTCCCATTAAACACCCAATATGAAAGAATTCTATAAATAAAGCTTTTCCAATGTTTGTTTTCCTGTTTGCTTCTTTTTTTTTCAGTGTTTATCACTTGCTTTCTTAATGATTTTTTAGTATCAGCTACATGTTGGACTTTGAAGTATTTTTTAAGTGTTTGGCTGAGGACTTGAAAAAAGAAAATAGTTCTATGTATGTGTTGTGTTACGTTCAAACAAATAGAAAACAAAGATTGAGGAGAGGTCAGATTTTATGACTGTTGGTATCTACTGTAACAGGAAATCTGAGTGATGGGAGATAGGAGTGGAGGTTTTGATTTGGGGTTTTAACTATTGAACAGGGGGTTTTAATGTCTTAAAAGCATGCTTAGTACTCTATTTGAACAGTGAGGTAAGGATCCTTGTGCTTGTAACAAATGGAATTGTAATGATGCTTTTAGTACTTTTCCCCTTGAATTTATGCTCATAACAGTTTGAAAAAGGCAGTTATCCATAGCTAGTTACTGATGCTAAAGCAGTAGGCTGTTTCTCCTCTTTTGAACACTAGAACTCTGCAGTCTGTATTTATAAGCAAAAGGTTGAATTAACAGCTTACACTGGGGACTGGCAATGTATGGAAGAGCAGAGATGTCAGCTGAATGGGATGGAGTCTTTTTGCACAACATGTCCTCTAGACCTTGTGGATGTCCAACTGAACGACTTGGAGCCAAGACAAAAATTGTTCTCATTAGCATACTGCAGTTGAAGCTCATAGGGCAGAGCAGCTCGTATTACAGTTCTGTAATACATATCACAAAGGATTACTGAGCAGGTGATGGATATGCCAACTTCTGATTTTAATATTTTAAGAAGCTATTCCCTCCGCTTCTGCCTCCTGCCCCAGAACTGGAACATGCACATTTTGGTGTAGTAGGAGCAAAGGTGCTTGCAAAGTGAAATAGAAATGTTAACTTAAATCATCTTCTTCAGACATGCATTGTTTCGCATGGCAACAACATTAGGAATCATCAGTTTGCTCAGTACTAGTAAGGTGGTATGTACTCTCAAAGCAATGATAGATACAGAGATACCCTCAGTAATTCCTGATTCTGGGAGAATTTTTAAGACTAGTGCGTTTGGAAGTGATTTTTCTGTCTTTTCGGTGAGGTATTTTGCAGTTGACAGAAAGGAAAAAAAGCTCCAAATCTAATTTCACCTCTGTTATATTCTGTCTCTGATTATAATAGCCCTACGGCATAGGAAAATAATTGCCTGTCTGGGGCATACTGACACTTTTCCTTTATTGCTGGACTCTCTGCTGTTTTCAGAGTTCCTTCTATACATGTGCTGTATTTGTATTCTGACACTATTTGCACGTTTTCTTAAAAATCATTTCTGATTTCAGTAACATTCAATGGTGGTCTGCTGTATTACACTTGTTTTTTCTCAGTTCTGCAGTATTTCAGTTCCAGTGTTTCAAATCTGCCACCTTCAAAATTTTTTTCATTGCAAGACAGAGTAAACAAGAAGTCTGATCTGTTTCTGTGCTGTTTTGTTTTATATTTAACATGTTCTTTGTTATTTGCCCATTAAGTTAAACATTCTTGAATTATGGCCAGTTCCATTAACTTCCATTAACAGTTTGTCTACTGGCATCCTAAACTGACTGATTTCAGTAATGTACAGTCTGTTAGCTAAGGGTGAGATGCATTTAGAAGCTGCTGTTACTGAATACAAGAAATTTGTCTGATAGTACTATTGAACTTCACAAAATATTATTCTTATGCATGGCAAAATCTGGAACACAGCTTTGTGTAATCAATATTTAATACTATTGTAGCAGAACTGGAGGAAATTTGAAAACGCAGAGCAAGAGTGAGGGCTATGGAAAGCTCCTCCTAGGTAACACGAGCAACACAGCACAAGTTCATCTGGGAGTTAATCCTAGAGGTTGTCACCGATACATGAGACTGGCGAAGTGACATAACGCATCATTGATCTGTGGAATTAATTGCCATTTGTTAAATCCAAATTTTGAGCCTATTCTGAAGTACGGTGAAGTTTTATGTGGATACCAACATGTCCAGAGCCCTTGTTAGACATAAAGTGTTAGGAGGGAATATGAAACTTCATGGTGCTTGTATCATGAGGAAGTCTGTAAATGGTATCAGTAAGAGAGTGAGCTGAAAAACCTATTTACATGCAGCAAGAAAAAAAAATACCACGCTCTTAATTATTTACATTATATGTGAACATAAATTTGAGATTTAACAGTAGTAAACTAATCTCACTTTCTCATTTCAGGTCCCACTGAAGCCGATCAGACACGTTAGTTTTCAAGATGAAGATGAAATTGTTAGAATAAACCCTCGTGATATTTTGATACGTCGTTATGCAGACTACAGGCATCCTGACATGTGGAAAAACGACCTGGAGAGGGATGACGCAGACTCAAATATACCATTTTCTAAATCAGACAGTAAAAAATCTGACTATTTATACCCGTGTGGGGATGGAACTAAGTTGAATTCCCTGAAAGACTCAAAGAGTTCTGTGGTATTTAAAACTCAGCCCTCCTCATCAAAATTTAAAAACTCCAAAAGAAGAAAAGAGGATGGTGAGCGTTCCCGCTGTATATACTGCCAGGAAAGGTTTAATCATGAAGATAACGGCAGAGGAAAATGTCAGGATGCTCCAGATCCTATTAAAAGATGTATCTACCAAGTTAGTTGCATGCTTTGCGCAGAGAGCATGCTGTATCACTGCATGTCAGACTCGGAAGGAGACTTTTCTGATCCTTGCTCGTGTGACACTAGCGATGACAAGTTCTGCTTACGCTGGTTAGCACTGGTAGCGCTGTCGTTCATAGCTCCATGTATGTGCTGCTACCTCCCCTTGAGAGCATGCCATCACTGCGGTGAGGCGTGTGGGTGCTGTGGAGGGAAGCATAAAGCTGCAGGATGAATCAGTCTTGTGCCAAACAGAGCTGAAAATCTTTGTTTCCAGGAAGCATCTAACTTGGATTTGTGGAAGCTTTTTGGCGAGCCGAAGGGAATCTTCTTTCACGTAAGAGATGCTCGATGTGGAAGAAGCAACAGGACTTGTCAGACCTTGGCATTTTACAAGTGCTAGCCACGCCTAACTGTTTCCTTTGAGCACGTGGCGTTTGTTGCGAGTTGTGAAGGAGATTTTGCAAAGGAAAGCCTGTTCTTATTATTGGCTATAAAATGAGTATATAAACTATGATTATACTAAAAGGGATTAACTTTTGCCACTTTGTACATTCATGGTTTAGGTGAGGGGGCTCTTTTAAAAGGATTAAAACTTACCTGAGGGGAAATTTTAACTAAAAGTGCACTAGTGACAGTTGATTTAAGATTAAGAAAAGTTAATACTCGGCAAATGAGAAATGAAACTGATTTTAAGTGCAACTAAATCACTTATTAATAGTTTTTTGGAAGCGACTTTATGTATAAATAACAAATGTTTATATTTAACTAAATGTGTAAGGTACGAATTATTACATGTTAAACTTCCCTTCCCTCTGGTCTAGTAGGTATGGACCATATCTACTGTCACATTCCATTGTAGTACTTTAAATATTTAATTAGTTAATTTAGTTGCATTTTTATTCCAGATGGACAAATTGATATTTTCAGTCCTGTTTCCCTTCAGCTACAGTTTGTGTTGAGTTGTATCCATACGTTCTGATAATCTAAAAACTTTTAAAATATTAATTATTCTAGTCTTGAGTGACCAATATTTTTTTGTTAAGCACAGATGTAATTGTCTAAAATGTTCTTGTTAGAACATAACATTTATTTTTATATATAAATGACTTTGATTTCAACATAATAGCAAAAAGGAAGCTGTTTCTGTTGCTCAACCAGCAAGTTGTTTTCTTTTGGGGCATCCTCCAAAAAATACTTTATTGCGTATACAGATGTTCATTAAGCAAAAGGTACATTAAGGCAGTTGTAACGAGTTGTCATCAGTGTTCTTGTTTATCTTTCTGTTAAACTAGGATCCTGTTCAACTGTTTATCGAGTACTATGATTAAAACAAAAGATTAATAACAAAAGTGAAATTGTTTTCATTATTTTGAATTGCAAAATAATTTTCCTACTTCAACATGCAAGAACAAAACCACTGGTTTTGAACAATGGAAAGGCAGCAGAAGACTTGAGAAATAAGCCCAGGCAAAATTGGAAGTGAATTTAATGAAGTGAATTTGGAGGGAGGCTGGGGAGTGGGATGGGGGAGTGCGTGTATGCACACATGGTGCTGTGCATATTTGTTGCGGCTTTGTATTCACTAAGAGTTTAATTTTCAGAAAAGAATTAACTGGTTAACCATTAGAGAATTTTTTAAAACATATTTTGCTCTGCCGTGAAGTAAGAAGCATTTGCTTCTCATTAAAAACATGTAAAACAATAATCATTCAGTAGGGTAGGTGCCAATTTGCTGCTGCAGCTGGAGTGAGACAGACGGACTGTCCTCAGAGTATCCTGTGTTAAACAAAAGTAGTTGAGTTGAAAAGATGCACGTTAACTTTTCTCTCCCTATGCATTTTTCACTATCGTATGTGTAGGTCAGTGCCCTTAGTTTTCTTTTGTAGCCCAGGATTAAAGGAAGCAAACATATCACATCATCTGTCTGTAAAATACTTTTTAAAAGGAAACATTTATATTTATATTATGGCTTGAATTGACCACATTGTGTACATAGCTCATCTCAAAGTATTATTTCACATTGAAAAGAAGAAACATTATTGGTAACTGTAGAAGCTATGAAAGAGCTTCCAGTTTTTAATGAGTTGATCAGATGAATTAAGTCCACGAATATGATGCTGTAGCAGCAGTCTTGCTTTTTACTGTTAATGCATTTGCTGCTGTTCTGATTGATTGTCATGCTTCACACGTTTTCAGCTGAACTTGGTTTCCTGGAATAGACTGTTAACCTTAAAAAAAAAAAAAAAAAGTAATGCCTGTCTTGTGAATGGGATACATTTTGTATTTTCCAGTGCTAGGTTCCTAACTCAAGGCGAAGAGAGGTGTGAATGACTTAAGAACAGAATTTGTTGGCTGTATAGGTAAATACTGTAGAATCCTACTCTGTATATACTGCAGAAGGAAATGAATTCAACAGTTTCCTCTGAGCACTAGTACTGTATTTTATATGAAGCATATATGCTTTAATATTTTTACTGAATGTGTGCATTAATATTTTCATTTTGCATTTAACTGCTTTGCTAAAATATTTTTGTCATTTTGCCTTCCCCTTTAAAGACTTGTTCCATCTGAAAAAATGTTGGTGACATTTCAATGTTCACTTTCTTTCTTGTGATGGAACTTGCAGCCTGCATGCCCGTTCTGAGATTAGCAAAGAGAAGTGCAGAAGTACAGTTACGTAAGGGTTGCTTTTTATTAGGATGCACGCATACTTTTTTCAATCCTGGTGCTGGGGATCCTATTCTCGCTTGCAGCTATGAGTAACAAAAGGTAGACTCAGATCAAACCCTTTCCAAAATGGGCTCCTAAGTCTGTGCATCTTTTGTTTTTGACAGTAAGTAAAATCTGTTCTCTTCTGAGCTGTTTTCTTCAGCGTTTGGGAAAAGAGAAATTCCTTCCCCAGCCCTGACCCCCCTCTCCCTGGGCATCAGAGCTGGAGCTTGCCAGGCATGCGGCAGCGGAGCTTTGTGTTGCTTGGAGGGGAGACCCGAGCCTTGGGAAACCGTCGGTGCATACTAAGTCCCTCGCTCACTGAGAGCCTCAGTTACCGTGAAAATTAAACGTTTCCTATTGAAAGGAAGTGGGGGAAGCCGATTGACAGCGGCGCTCGTACGCCATCTGCTGGGGGGAGAGCGCTCGGGCTTCATTCACACGCAGCTCCGGCCTCGCCGTCACGTAACGCGCTTTGGTGCGGCGTTACGGCTGCGGAAAGAGCTTGTGGGTGCCAATGTACGCAATGGAAGTATGACATCGTGCAGGGATTCTTCGTCTCATCGTGCCTCTTAAATTTTAGTGTTAATTGAAAATTATTAAAATGCTTTAGTCGTACGTTCTGTTAGACTGTCATAGTTACTTTGTTGCATGGAAGTATAAAAATGAGGATTGGAACAACTTCTTCAGGTGGTGTCGTTAGGTGTGAGAGATTCCTATGTGAAGGCACATAGGTATTCCTGCAGAAGAAATCTGGCTTTTTGGCTTGTGGCACGAATGGAGCCCGAATACACACAGGTGTGCCTGCGCACCTCCTCGAGCACTGCAGTGGTGCAAGATTAAAGCAATATTCTGAAAATCTACAATTACTATGGTAACTGCTTAGAGTAAATAGCAGCAAAGGATGGCACAAACTTCAGCTGCCTTCCCAGAGCTTATGTAAGGGATGCTGTGAGCAAGCTTAACCCAGCTCCTCTAGGAAAATGAAGTCTTCAGAAGAACGTCTTAATTTTGCGTGTTGGGATACCACATTCCCTTTTCAGTTCTCTTCAGAACATTCTGTTCATGTGCACCTGGAGGATAATGCTCAACTCTTGACTAAATCATGCACAGGTTCATATTAGACTTTAAATGTTTTTAGAGTGTATGACACAGTATACAACCAGCACAGTGATACATTTATCTCAACAGAGTGAAGATCAGGGTCAGGGCTGGCAGCAAAATACTGGTTTTTAAAAGGTGCTTTGAGATACTCTCAGAGTAGCAGTGGGTGGATAAAACTTCCCTTTCCTTTGGTGCACTGACAAATACGAGGAAGGGTGGGCTTGAGGAGCAAGGCAGTGTTTGGTTTCTTTTTGTTTGTTTGTTTTCCTGAAATGTTCTCTTTCTTGATTGCAAAATTCATGGTTAGCTGAAGAAATTGAAGCATTTGTTGAAGGAGCAGCCTTCATCTTTGAGGCTCTGATATGATCTGTACAGAATTTTCTCCTTTTGCTTGGTGCTGTTTGCTTTCCACCCTTACGACCTCAAAGTGCCTCACATGTATATTGTCTCCATTAAACCTCAACTGCTATTTCTGCTAAGTGGTGTATCATTGCATTAACTCATCCTATAGGTTTTTCCTTTTATGTCAATGAATACAGCTTGTTACTTTGAGTATATAATGTAAATATGCCCTTAAATTTGTAACAGATTTGTTACATCATATCCTTGTAAGCTGACATGGCAAATAACACCTTAAAAATTGTTTATATGTTTTTTTTTGGTTTTTTTTTTTTTTCCTGTAATTACCTGATTAAAAGTGTCTTGAAATGAAACAGCTGACACGTTGTTCCATTCTGTGTGGGGATTATTCAGAATAGTGCCTCTGAAGTCAAGTGTTACAGCACAGAAAGAATAAAAAGATGTAAATCCAGGTAACATTTGGTCACAGTGTTCTGTGCATTGATTAAGCAAAATATTGATCAAATCATTTTTTGATATTTAAAATTGGTCAAAACTAAGCATTGCATTGCCATAAAGGTCCCACAGTTCACTGTGAGATCTATTCTGAAGAGTTGCTATACCACTGTAAATAAAAAATGTCCTTGCTTTTAATCAACAGCAGCACTTGTTCTTGCCATCATACCATGCAGGTCAAGATTCCTTTATGTAATACAAATTCTCTTTATTCAGGATTCCAGCACCCCTACCACAAAAATTTGCATGTTTAAATGTAATTTTAAGTTAAAATAATAAAAATATATGCAAGAAAAAGAATAGAAAATCAATCTGTTAATGAAGGAAAATGGAGCTGGAGGTGAAGATGTAGAAATCTGAGAAGCAGCAATTTTAAGCTCAGTGGTCAGGATCTAGGATGGACTATTCTAAGCTGAACTTTACTCGTTCTTGTATATTCTTTCTGGTTACAGCCAGCACACTAATTACCACTGTTCTTCTGATCAGTTTCCTAGTGAGAAGAACTTTGGTTGCTGGATGTAATCATGGTGGACAATTAACTGCTGATATCTGAGCTTTTACTGTGTGACTTCTCTGCTAGAGAGAGGAAAGGGGTGAACAAATTAAGGCACAAACAAGGGAGAGTTTCTTAGGGAGTATCATAGGTCTCTGTCAGATACACACATAAGAAAGCTACTCAGCATTAAATGTGCATTTTTTTTTCTTTTTTCTTTTTTTCTTTAAGAAAAGCTACAAATTACTGCTGTCAGCAGCTATCACTGTCCCTCAGACAGAGCAGACTGTCCCTTCATACGCATGTGCCATTGGAGCTCCAATGTACTTAGATGCTTTTTTTTGTTGTAGCTTTATATTATCTGTGAGGGAAGTAGTACAACAACTTGGTCTTTCTCATGGTTTTGCTGTCAGTTGTTCCTTTTTTCTTTATGTTGACTGAAGCTTTCCTCAGTTTTCTTTACTGGCACGTAGTTGGTACAGGTTGTATGGTATGTATGTATCTGATGACTACAGCTGTGGTTATTATATTTGAAAATTGTATTACTAGGACTAAAAGTGTGAAGTAGTGCATCTATTTTGAAACATTACCATGTTAGTTTTCTCTTTCATGTAGCTTCCAGAGTATGTTTCTGAGTCTGTTACGGTTTTACGTATATTTTCATTTGCCTCTTGCCTATTTGCATATAATTGTCCATAGAATAAGTAATGTGATGATTTCCAGAGTAGGTGGTTGGACAACTCTTTCTGAGGAAGACAAGAAAACAAAACACAAAGTTCTAAACAATTCTTAGAGTGCTCTCTTGCCCTAACAACCCCTAAATAATACAGTTAAATAATTTTAACAGTTCTTGAAAGTACATTGAAACCAATATGGTGGAACAAATTCATTTGGGAGGGTTGTCACCACTGGCCTTCAGAAATGTTACTGAGTGCAGGATCATCTGCTGTGCAGGATCCTCTGTGCTTGTTTTTCATGTTGGTGTTACAACCATGCCTTCTGCAGTGGGTCTGACAGACTGGTTTTCCTTCCTCTCTGGACTTAGTCATCTCACTGAGTTCCTCAAAGCCTGGAAATTGGTGAAGGCTTGAGATGCCAGAATGTGTCAGCCAGAGGCTCACTTCAGCTTGGCTGTGGGTTGTGTGTGTGTGTGTGCATGCGTGTGTGCATGTGTGTATAAGAATGGGATCCAGGAGGAAAAACAGACGAAGAAGAATGTTATCTAGATCACATTCAAAAAATGAACTTATTTGCGATGAATCATCAAAATGATGCAGGATTTGCAAGTGACCTCAACCTTCTGTTTATAGTTATGCAGCTTATGACTTTCCTAGGGGCTCCTAGCTTTATTGTATACCTAAGTAAATATGTAAGGACTGTTACAGTCCAGCTTGGACTCTGCCATAATAGGCACTGTCTTTAAAATCCACCAAGTCAAAGTACAAAACATGCCTTTTTGTAAAAGCTTGTCTGGGATTTGCACAGAATATCTAATTGATTGATGTTGAAGGTTGACTGCTCTCCAGACATTTCAATTAACACCCTGTTCTAAAGTGGTGGTGTTCAGACTTTGAATAATTTTAGCTTGTGGTGGGCTTGCATAAACATCTCTATGTTAGCAATGTTAGTAATGCAAACATGTTTCTAAAGTCAGGGTTATGACAGTAGTATCCAGAAGGCTTTATTGCATTTGGAGCTGGTTGCCAGGTGGGTTGGTGGAGTCTCCATCCTTGGAGATGCTAAAAACTCATCTCAGTGTGCCCTGAGCTGCCTGCTGTGACTGACCCTTCTTTGAGACAGTGATCTCTAGAGGTCCCTTCCAACACTTCTGGCTTGTTTCTCAAGAAAATGAAGATTTTGGAGAAGCAAGACAGCAGTCTCAGAAAAGTTTGGTGACTTTGTGCCTGCTAAATTTGGTTCCTGGTTTGGAGGCAAATCCTATTGTTATTGCTTGTATATTTCAAATACCATAAAGAGAGTGTTGGTTTAGTCACGTCATCACTATATCTCAGTATTTTTTGCTGACATAATTATTAAAACACAAGCCTATTTCATGAACAAAGGCTTCAGCATCGCTGATAAGTATCAGC